>NC_067478.1:82962424-83262424 GCF_947179515.1 Apodemus sylvaticus
CTTTCCCTTATTTTCTACTGAAAATCTTATCTTTTATAGTCACAACATTTTTATATATGTAATGATGATCTGTCTCTTATTAGTGATTGTATCAGTCAGGGTTTTCTAGAGAACCGGACCTGATACAATGAAACACACACACACACACTATATATATATATATATATGGTTTACTACAGGCTATCACCCAGCTGACCTGGCAATGGCTATCAAATGAAAGGCCAAGAATCAGCCGGGCGGTAGTGGCACACACCTGTAATCCCAGCACTCTGGGAGGCAGAGGCAGGCTGATTTCTGAGTTCAAGGCCAGCCTGATCTACAGAGTAAGCTCCAGGACAGCCAGGGCTACACAGAGAAACCCTGTCTTCCACAAACAAACGACAATAACAACAACAATAGGAGGGAGGGAGGGATGCTAAATACATTTTTTTGTGTTATAAGATTGATGTGGGCCTTTGTGGGAGGTCAGGGATAGGATATGAAATGCTCTTCCCCAAATTTTTTTTTGTCTCCAGTCAAAGGATAAGAGGTTTCGGAGGTGGGGCTTCTGGGAAGTGACTATGTCCCAGGGTTCTAACTGAATCAATGGACTAAGTCGGTTATAATTTTTAGGATGTGGGACTTAGTTGTGGGTTGTGCCTGTGAAGGGGGCACCTTGTCCCTAATTCCTCTCTCTGTCTTTCAACATCTTGGTTCCTCTGAGGTGAGCCGCTTTGCTCCTCTGCCCCTTCTTTCCATACTGTTCTGCTTACTCACAATCCCAGAGACACAGTGCCTGTTGACCAGGCACTGAAATCCTGGAAACAGGAGCCCAGATCAATCCTCCCTCCCCTAGACCATTTCCTTGGACATTTCATCAGAGCAATGAAAAAGCAAATTGGGCTGGGGAAATAACTCAGGTGGGTAAACACAAAGATTCCCACAACTC
Source organism: Apodemus sylvaticus (assembly GCF_947179515.1). NCBI lineage: Eukaryota > Metazoa > Chordata > Mammalia > Rodentia > Muridae > Apodemus > Apodemus sylvaticus. Next base: position 82,963,353 of record NC_067478.1, read on the forward strand.
CGGTAAACCTGGACCAGTAGCCCAGGCCTGTAGTTCTGGCACAGCACTGGTGACATTGGAGGCAGAGACTGGAGAGTCCCTAGAAGTTAGTTCACAGGCCAGCTTCTCCTCGGCAATAGACAGCTAGAGACCCTGTCTCAAGAAGGAAAGCAAGGACCAGGGGCTGGAGAGATGGCTCAGTGGTTAAGAGCACTGACTGTGCTTCCAGAGGTCCTGAGTTCAAATTCCAGCAACCACATGGTGGCTCACAACCATCTGTAATGGGATCTGATGCCCTCTTCTGGAATGTCTGAAGATAGATACAGTATACTCAGATATAATAAATAAATAAATCTTTTTTTTTTTTAAAAAGCAAGGACTACTAACTGAGGTTGTTCCATGACTTCTGTCTGTGTGTTTTGTACATGTGTATCCTCACTCACACACTTGAGTGTACACATATGTGCACACATGCACACAAAGATTAAACAACAGCAACAACAAAAAGAAATGTTTATTAATGGGCTAGAGGTGTAGCTCAGTTGTAGAGACCTTGTCTAGCAGGCACAGCCCTTGCATTTAATCCCCAGTACCACGGAAACTGGAGATGCTGGTGTATGTCTGTAGTCCTCAGATTTGGGAAGTGGACTTGGGAAGATCAGAATTTCAAGGTCTTCCTCAGCTATGCAGTGAGTTCAAGTCCAGCCTGGGACATATAGCCCTGTTGACTAACATGGGAACTCAAATGTGGTCAAAGGACAGCATGCTGGTGGGTAGCAAAGGAACACCGCGATCACAGAAAATGCAGAGTGATTTGGCAAAAGTCGGGCATGAGTCGCAGCCAGAATCCATCGTTGGAGGTTGCAGAGCTGCACTGAAAAGTCAGAATGTTGCAACTCCTTGGGCCTTTGCCCTTGCTTGTAAAATGAAGTTAATACCAGTACCCAACTCTAGGGTTACATACCGAAATAAGGCTTTTAAAAATGATTTGTTTTAAGCTCCGTGGTGGTAGAACACATCTTTAATCCCAGCACTCAGGAAACAGAGGCAGGTGGATTTCTGTGACTTCAAGACCAGCCTGGTTTACAGAGCTAGTTCCAGGACAGCCAACGGTGGGAACAGGGACCCGGAAATGGGGGGCGGGGAGTGGAAGCGGAGTCCACAAAGGTTCCCCAGGATTCTGACTCCGGAGACCAGCATCGGGGTCCAGATCTAACTTTATTATTTAGTACATAAGTTTATATGCCGTTTTTCAGCCAGTTAAGGTACGTTTATGTATTCTAGGGCAAATCTGGGTGCAACATGTGTTGTTTAGCTGAATCTGACCTGTCTGCCTATGAACCCGCAGGGTCACCCTGGGAGATTTCTGTGAAGATAGGGAAGAAGCCTGTGGTGTTCACTCTCCTTCCCTTTTACTTGTTCCTCTATCAGGTTTATTTTGACATTCCCCTACCGCCAAGGCTACACAGAGAAATCCATCTCAACAACAACAACAACAACAAAAGATTTATTTTTTTTAATTAATTTATTATTTTGGTTTTTTGAGGCAGGATCCCATGTGGCCCTGGCTGACCTGGTATTCACCTGTAGACCAGGCAGGCCTCAAGCTCATAGAGATCCATTTGCCTCTGCCTCCAGAGTGTGTAGGATTACAGATGCACACCTCTACGCCTGGCGAGATGTGTTTACTTTTATTTTATATGTATGGGTGTTTCATCTGTATGTACGTAAGTGCACTGTGTATGTATCTGGAACCCCGTACAAAGTATTAGACCCCTGAAACTGGAGCTGATTGTAAACCACCTGGGTACAAGTCATTGTGGCCACATAAAAATATACAAAAGAAGGAACCCTGAGTGGAAAAGAGGCTCTGCCCCCTGCAGGCCAGTAAGAGAAAAGAGCAGGAATAAATACTCCGGAGTTCAGGAAGGAATAGAATTGGTTTAAGTGGGTTTTCTCCGTGGACTAAAATGTCACCGAAGGAACGGCAAGCTCCAGGAAGAAGAGCCTTTTGGGGACAGGATGCCGAGTTCCCAGTAGATATGAGAGTCACCAGTGGCACAGTATGGGCAGAGGGAACCAGGCGTTGCTGGAACAGTAACAGGGAATATAAAGGAGCCTCAGGAGTGAGGCCCTGGCAAAGCCGGGAAGGGAAGGCAGAGTCCCACCAAGGCCTAGCCCACAAAGGAATGTGTTGTAGGGAAGGCTGTGGAAACAGGAAGGGGAGGCCTTAGGCTGTGGGAGGGGTCCCTCGCACCCAGGAGTGATGTAATACACTGTGCATTTGGTCAGACATGCCCAGAGCCTATCAAAGCAAGCATTGCCACAGAAGCCCACATGACTGGAACTGGAAGAACACATGCTACCATGTCTTGGAGAGTCATAAGACACAACCTCCAGTCAGTGTATCAGAAAAGTAACTAGAGTGACAAGAAGCAGTGGGGAAAGTGGCCCAGGTTGCTGAGCCTGCCTGACTCCGGCCCCAGGAGCACTGGAGAAAACTGATGGAAAGTCTCCTTTACATTGCACCCACCGTGTGCCCACATAGACGTTGTGTATCTCTTAGTACTCAAGTCAACACTCCAAGGCAGGTTTCTCTCTACAGAGGAACCAGGGTTCAAAGAGAAGTCAGCTCTTGATCAAGGTCTTATCCTGGGTCAGTTTCAGGTCTGTGGCCTCTGATGTCCAGTTCAGTTTACTGCCTTGTACTCAGAGGCTAATGAAGAACTCAGCTCCTATCCAAAGCAACAGCTGGAGCATCTACACCTCTCAGTGAGAGAAGCCAGTGCTCAGGATGTCACCAGGTACCCTCCCATTGTCCCATGATGTTTATGATTCAGGGGAGAAGGCTGTTGGAGACACACGTTACCTAATGTGAGTACGGGAAAAGAAGCCCAGGGCCAGGCAGAGGCTAACCAGTCAAGTCAAAGTGCAGCTACTAAGTCACCCCGAGAGTGGAACTGCCCTCTTGTCCCCTCCTCAGTCTCCCTCCTCCCTCAAACTCCTCATAGTCATAAGTAAATCTAGCTACAGCTAGGACACCAAGTTCCCAGGCCTCCAACATGCCTCTATGACCTGTCTGCCCTCTGAGACCATGGTCCACAGAGTCTGTGAAATGACCTTAGCCTGGTGTTTATGCCAGTGACACCGGTTGATGGCGCAATGCTAGGTGGGGACAATGACATAGACTGATACCACAAGATGTACCCAGCACGGTGAGTAAACACCGTGCCCGTGTGCCAGGCAATATAAATGTTATTTGTGCCACTTGTTTTTAGAGAGACCCCTGTGCATCATCAGAGATCTAAGGCTACCCAGGAAATGAGTACTAAGAGAGATATAGGTGGGGACCAGAGCAAGAGGAAGAAAGAGGAGGACCCAAGGGCCAAAGACGATGATGAGACAGCAGAAGATCATGAACTGGTTAAAAAAAAAAAAAAAAACACAATCACAGAAGCAGTAAGAGGTGCCAAAGGTGTAGGACCTGACCTTCACACTGGCTCCAGGTTTCCTGGAATCCGGGGAAGAGGATGGTTCAGCCAGTTACATAATTAACATAATCAGGACAGAGCCATGCCAGATTCACAGAAGAGGGCTTCATCAAATAGCATGAAAGAAATAGCTCAGAGGGTGTTTACTTGTTTTTTATTTAATTTGAATGAGATGTCGCCATATAGCCCTGGCTGGCCCAGAACTCACTATGTTGACCAGGCAGGCTTCAAACTCAGAGGGATCTACTTGCCTCTGCTTCCTGAGTGCAGGGAATAAGGCCATGAGTCACCACGACACACGGCTCATTTATTTATTTATTTCTTATTTATACGACAAGATTTCACAATGTTGCCCAAGTTGGCCTCAAACTCTTGGATTCAAGGGATCCTCCTCCCACCTCTGTACAGAGGGTCTTCTGAGTCACCGAGATGGAAATGTAGCTCGTCTGATAGAGAGTTTGCTTAGCAGACAAGCAGTCCTGGCTTCAATACAACACTCCGCCATAGAAGGCCACTGGCTCGGGCCACAGAGCCAGTCTAGGACATTCAAGCTTGGGTGCAGTCCCCAGTATACGGCACAGCAGAAACAAACAATAAGGGGAAACTGAGCTCCAGGTGGCCTGCCCAGTCTACAGGTAGAAATAAGCAGGCCTTTCCAGAGTATGAGATCTTATCTATTAAAATATTAAAACGCATAAATTAACCAAAAGCTTTATATTTGGGTCTGTCTGTCTGTCTGTCTGTCTGTCCCACACCCCATCTCTTTCTTTGAGACAGGGTTTCCGTGTAGCTCTAATAAGCTATGTAGACCAGGATGCATTTGAACTCACCAATTCCTCTGCCTCTGCCCCTTCCTGGGTTCATCTTTTTTTTTTTTAATATTTTTATTTTCTATATTCTTTGTTTACATTCCAAATGATTTCCCCTTTCCCGGATCCCCCCTCCCCATATGTCCCATAAACCTTCTTCTCTCTATCCCTTCTCCAATCACCTCCCTCCTTTTTCTCTGTCCTTATATTCCCTTCCAATTCTAGATCAATCTTATTACACAATATGGAAAATGTGAAGACACACATAAACCAATAAAAAGACAATCACTCATAATTGTACTATCGGCAATTATATATTCTTCCATATTATTTATCAAGGAATATGTTAACATATATGTTTTTATTGTATTGTGTGTGTGGTGTATATGTGTGTGCAGATACATGCAGAGGCTGACTTCAGGACCGCAGTGTCATAACTTGCCTCCACCTTGTTTTTTGAGGTAATATCTCCCACTGAACCTGCAGTTCACTTACTTGATTCAACTCTGCTGTCAGACATCGAGCCTCAGAATCCAGAGCTGGAGTTACAGCATGTTGCCACTCCTGGCCTTTTCACGACTTCTGAGAATTCAGATTTAGGTATTTGTGCTTGTGAGGCAGACACTTTTCCTACTGAGTCATCTTCCCATCCCAGTATAACTACTTTTTATTTTAGTGTACACACACACACACACACATACACACACACACACACACACACCAGAGGACAACTTGCGTGAATCATCTCTCTCCTTCCATCATGTGGCTTCTGTGGATCAAACTCAGATCAGCAGGCTTGGCAGCAAGAGCCTTTATCTGCTGAACCATCTTGCTGGTCCACATTGTGATTAGGGTTAGGGATAGGGTTAGGGTTAGGGTTAGGGTTAGGGATAGGGTTAGGGATAGGGTTAGGGTTAGGGTTAGGGTTAGGGTTAGGGTTAGGGCATACTTTGATTTATCTGGCATTCTCCTCTTACTGCATTGTTTCTAAGTTTTAGATTTAAAAATAGGGTTAGAGAGAGAACAATTTTAACAAGGTATTCAGCTTCTTTTGGGTGCTTGCAGGACACACACACACACATAACACACACATACAGGCACACACAGGCACACTCAGGCACACACATACATATAAAAACTTTAAAAATAATAACCTTATAGTTAAGATTATAATGAACATTCTTAGTGAGATATTTGTACTTCATGATTATTTTCCTTGGATTGAAAGTGTAGATGGAAGAACATTGGCCTGGACAAGTTTGCCTCGAGTGCTGCAGCCCTCCCAGGTGCCTGGCCCCAGCTGCTTCATGCTAATGAGGGGGGGGAGGATGCAGAGCAGAGAGACTTGGGCAGTCTGTCCAGGCGCTACTGTAGACAGTTGTGCAGAAATGACTAACAGATGACAGGTACTTGCTTTTGCTTGGGACTGAACCTCTCCTAAAAAGAGAGAGAAGAAGCCAGGTGATGCATCTTTAATCCCAGCACCCAGGAGGCAGACGCAGCAAGATCTCTGTGAGTTCAAGGCCAGCCTGGTCTACAGATTGCTCTCCAGGACAATCAGGGCTACACAGAAAGACTCTGTCTTGGGAAACCAAACAACAGAGAAGAGATTGTTTTGCAGAAAATATTTAAACGTTAAAGGACAGGAAGAGGTAAGAATCAACCACAACTTTTAGGGGATCGATGAAGCCAAAGGGCCAGTTCTGATGGATTTAGCAGGCCTGAGACTGCTGGCCTAGACTGGCAATGGGGAAAGGTGAGTTCCAGCTTGCTCACCACGCTGGAGTCTCAAACCACTAGAGCAGAGCGCTGGCTGGATGCTCTGTGCCGGATGCTCCGGCATATGGATTAGAAAAAGCCATACCAGCCAGGCAGTGATGGCACACGTCTGTAATCCCAGCACTTGGGAGGCAGAGGCAGGCAGATTTCTGAGTTTGAGGCCAGCCTAGTCTACAGAGTGAGCTCCAGGACAGCCAGGACTATACAGAGAAACCCTGTCTCGAGAAAAGAAAAAAGAAAGAAAGAAAAAAAGAAAAAGTCATACCATATCAAGACTCAGCCATATCAAACTCAGGCCCCCCAGCCTTCATAGCGAGAGCTTCATCAGCTGTCTCCTCAGCCTGATCTTGCCATTTCTGTGGCTCTGCCAGGAGGCTTCCAGCAGAAGCACTCATCATATAAAGGCTGGGCTGAGCCTGGGGATATGTGGTGATATGGTCTGTTTCCAAGGCAGGTCATGCACATGGCTGGCAAATTTAGGGCAGTTTCAATTCATCCCTATAGGGAACTCTCCACAGGACTGTTGGAATATCCTCAGACATCATGGCTATCTTCCTGACTGTGGTGGTTCCAGAGAAAGACACCAGACAGTCTGTCTTCCACAACAGTTCCTTGATCACACAGGTCAGCCTCCTCCAGGAGGAGAGAGACCACCCAAGGTGTGAATACCAACACGGAGGAGGGTAGGGAGCATCAGTGTACAGAGGAGATTAAGCAGAATAATCTCCCCAAGAAACAAATACCTTGGTGCTACTTTATCCAGATGACCATGTGCATAAGACTCAGCAAGAAAAGATTTGCTAATTTCAGTCGTTATTGCTTGAGCAAATGTTTATTGAGCACCTACTAGTGGAGGCTCAAATTAAGGGACCAGTGTACAGTTAGGATCAGGGACACACGGCAGTACCCTCCAGCCCTACATAGCTGTGGCAGTTCTAAGTCCAGGTCTTTAATCCCCAGAGCGCTAACCCACCGTCTCAGAACCTTCCTTGCATACTCAACCTTCCAGGCTTTCTAATGTCCTCTGCTATCTTATCATCCATGGTGGGACCACCAGGACCACACCCACTCTATTCTCAGACATGCACATCCCCAGAGAACCTCAGGCTAGCTCCTTTCTCTGCAGATCAGGCTTTACTAGCAGAAGGCCAGGACGTCCCCAGGCAGGAGCTGCTTTTGATCCTGCAAGAAAAAAATCTCTCAAAAGCAGCAAGATCTTTGTGAGTCTAGGAGAGTGGCCCTCAGACCACCCCTGCGGCCTGATCAGGACCACTGGGATATCAGAGACACCCCCCCCCCCAAGAGAAGTGACCCTCTTTGCTTTTCTCAGAGGCCTGCTGATCTTTGAGTGTGGGAATTGTCAGGGCTATGACCAGCAACTTGAGCTGATGGAGCTCACAGAGGACTCCTTGAACCTACTGTCCTGAAGAGAGGGTGGGAAGGATCTTGGTCCTACCTTGGTTAGGGCAGCCCTGTGGGAAAGCACCAGGGATAATGCTTCTTTTCGATTTTAGAAGTCACAGGCCTGTGAGGTGGAGAAGGATGGTCAGGGACTCAGGGTTACCCTTAGCTACATAGTGAGTGTAAAATCATCCTAGACTCTGTGAGACTGTATCCCCAAACAAACAAAAGAACATGATGAATTAGAGACACTATGAAGAACTAGAGGGCCCAGAAACATTGCTCGGAGAAAGGTGAGTTGAAACCCATGGTCCTTCCTTCCTTAAAACCAAGCAGAGAGGGCAGGAGAGACAGCCCAGTGGGTAAGAGCACCACATTTAGAGAACCCATGTTCGATTCCCAGCACCCACATGGTGGCTCACAACCATCTGTAACTCTGGTTCATGCACGTGATACTCATACATGCAGACGAACATTTACACACTAAAAATAAGTAATTAAAATTAATTAACAAATTAAAAACTAGACATGGAGAATCTGGAGATGTGGTCAATGGTTAAGAATGCTAGCTGATGCTGGGGCTGGAGAGATGGCTCAGCGGTTAAGAGCACTGACTGCTCTTCTAGAGGTCCTGAGTTCAATTCCCAGCAAACACATGGTGGCTCACGACCAACTGTAATGGGATCGGATGCCCTCTTCTTGTGTGTCTGGAGACAGCTACAGTGTACTCATACACAAAATAAATAAATAATCTAAAAACAAAGCTGGCTGCAGGACTAGAGTTTGAATCAGACTGGAGTTTAAATCTTAGCATCCAAGTAACAAGCTAAGTGTCCACATAGGCTAACGACCCAGCTCTAGTGGGGTGAAGACAGGAGGATCCCTGGGGCTTGCTGACTTTCAGCACAGATAAAAAAAAAAGGGGGGGGGGAGCCCAGGTTCAGGAAGTGACCAAGGAGCGCAGTGACAGAGGAGGAACAACAGACCCTCTTCTGACCTCCATGCACGCACACAGGTGGCATAACTGCACACAATGTGTGCGCACACACAGAGAGAAGTCAACCAATAGACCTTTTTGAAAAGTTAAGCATGGAATTACCATGTGTAGCAGTGTGCTGCCTTGTCTGGCCTCAGTGGGACAGGATGCACCTAATCCTACAAAGACTTGATGCATCAGGGTGGGGGGGGGATACCTGGAAGGGGGCAACCTTCTCACAGGCTAAAGGGAGAGGGGTGGGGGAGGAACGCTTCAAGGGGGGGGACTGGAAGGAGGAACAGCATTTGGGATGTAAATAAATACACAAATAAATAAGAAAACAAACGAGGAGAAACATTCCAATGTTTTAGAAATTTATAAAATAAAAAAAAAAAAAGGAAACCCTTCCTCCTCACAGGACTCCTGGGAGCGGCTCCTTTAGCTTCTGGCCTCCTTTCTCAAGCCTGCCCCTTATATGAGAGTATCCCTACTCATCTGTGAAGATTTCACCATCACAGCTTGGCAGCTAACAGAAAAGTTACTGAGCTGTATGTCGCATGTTCAAATCCCAGGTCCACCCCTAGGGACCCAACTGCCTTCACCTTCCCTCTTTGTTGTTAAGGTCACAGTCTGTTATAAGGATTGTACAATTCACTTAACACAGATCATTGTTTTTCAGAATCACCTCACATTAGTGAGCGATGAGTATTGCTTTATCCCTGTAAGAGAGCCCCACAGGCCTGGCTACTGGGCATTTCTCCCTGGCCATCTTGGAAAGGTGGATGGTCTACTTTTGGACTTCATTTTCCCTTCTTCAGCCCCTCCTCCCTCTGTACTCTCCAAAGGCCTGTTGACGCCATCTGGATTTCAAATCTCCTTCCTGACATTTTTCAGGGTCTCTGTTCAGCATGGTTAACAGTGCTCTCTGACTGATGGATACTAAGGTCTGGCTACCTTAAGAGCTTCTTCACTGCCTTAGGCTGTCACATTCAAATACAGTCTTGTGTTCATCAGCTTTCTGTCACCATTACAAATACCCAAATCAATCTAATGAGAGAGAGAGAGAGAGAGAGAGAGAGAGAGAGAGAGAGAGAGAGAGAGAGAACAGTTTATTTTCTTTAAGGGTCTCAGAGATGCCAAGGCCAGTTAGCCCTGTTACTTTTGGACCTGTGGCGAGGACATTATTAGGGTGAGAGCATGTGTTTGGTTTTTTGTTTTTTGGATTTGGTTTTTTCGAGACAGGGTTTCTCTGTGTAGCCCTGGCTTCCTGGAACTCACTCTGTAGACCAGGCTGGCCTTGAACTCAGAAATCTGCCTGAGAACATGTGTTTGAAGGAAATTGTTTACCTTGTGGTGGCAGGGAATCAGGGAGGCAGAGCAGAAGAACCAGGTACCTGCATCTCTTTCAAGGGCTGTGACACCTCCAGTGATTTTTCTCCTACTGGGTCCCAGCCCCTAAAAACTCCACCACCTCCCGACAGTGCCAGGGGCTAGTGGTCACGTCTTACCACGTGGGCCGTGGAGGAACAGCTCAAATCCAAGCTGTAGCAATAGACTTATGTACTGTGTAATTGTTAACATATCTTTAACTTAAAATCTTTGGGATATATTTTCATAAATATCTGAAAATGGTGACGTACATTCATAATCCCAGAATTTAGAGCTGACCCTAGGGTCAGGAGTTCTAGGCTGTTCTGGACTATAGAGTCAGACCATCACACATTCGGAATGTAATAACAGATCTGGGATTGTGGTTCAGTTAGTTGAGTGATTGACAAGCATACACAAGACTCTGAGTTCAGTCTCCAGCACTGGACAAGCCAGGTGTGATGGCTCAAATAATCTCAGAATGTGGTAGGTGGGGATGGGAGGGGGTTGGCATGCCAGAGTCATCCTTAGCTACAGGCAAGTTCAGGGCCAACCTGTTCTAGGAGATTTCTCTCTCTCTCTCTCTCTCTCTCTCTCTCTCTCTCTCTCTCTCTCTCTCACACACACACACACACACACACACACACACACACACACACACTTAATAAAAAAAATATAGAGGATCCTAGACCCATATCAGGATTCCCCCCTTCCCCTTGAACTCAGGATTTCATGGAAAATTTAAGAGTAGCTGTTAAGAGGGTCCCATCTGAACAGGACAGAACAGGTGGTCACCCAAGCCCAGACAGATGTCACTTTCCATTTATCCAGTGTTTTAGCTGCCAGAGAGGACCTGGGCCTAACTGGGCTATGGGAAGCTAAGTCCATTCACAGTCTTAGCACAAAGAGGATGGCTCTCTCCTTGAGGAGCAACCAAGGAGCAGCCAATCTGCCCAGGATGAAGCCTCCACAGACAGGCCGGCATGGCTTGTGCCGGCAGGGAAGACTATGGCTTCCAAAGACCAAGGCACATGGGACTCCCTGAGAAAGAACGTGTATGCGTGTGGGGTGAGGCTACCAATTGCCAGCCATGGACGCCTGTGCTGGAAGATCTGAGCCAAAGTCGAATTGATTGAACCAGGTTTTTAAACATTCTGCCAAGTTGGAGTACCTAGCTTAGAAAAAAGACGTCAGGGAAAGCAGGAGAGAAATCTAGCTACTGTCACCATAAACCAGGTGGAGAGCTATGTCACCTCTTTGTCCCTCCTCTCCCTGTCCTTCCTTCCTTCCTTCCTTCCTTCCTTCCTTCCTTCCTTCCTTCCTTCCTTCCTTCCTTCCTTCCTTCCTTCTTTCCTTCCTTCTTTCCTTCCCTTTCCTCCTTCCCTCCCTTCTTCCCTCCTCTCTCTTCCTCCCTCCCTCCCTCCCTCCCTCCCTCCCTCCCTCCCTCCCTTCATTCCTTTGTACCTTCCACACAGAGTCTCTGTGAAGCCCAGTATGGCCCCAAATTCATAATCCTCCTGCCTCAGCCTCCTGCACTAGGACTGTAGGTCTCCTCCACCACACCAGGCTGTAAGAGGCTGCTGTTTGGCACCTGTACTAGGAGTCACAGGTGACTTCCCTCAAATGGGAGGTGGCTCAGCAAGTGAAGGTGCTTGCTGTCAAGTTGGATTACCTGAGTCCAGTCCCCAGGTCCCCATGGTAAAGGGAAAGAACCCAAGCTTGTTGAAAGTTGTCCCCAGACCCTTACATACATACAGCCAGAGTGCACACATCCATGCATACCCATATGCACACACTCACATATGTGTCTGTCCATGCACACAATCAATCAATCAATCAACGCACAAACAAATAAGTGTATAAAAATAAGGAAATTAAAAATAAAACTTACCAGAGAGACAGGGTGGTCCACATCTGCAATTCTATCATTTGGGACATAGAGCCAGAGTTCAAGGTGATCTTTGGCTAAATATCAAATTTGAGAGCAGCCCAGGATACATGAGACCCATTTTTTTTTCCAAAAAACAAAACAAAACCCCAGAAACAAAAACCTCCTCAAAGGGGAATTCTCCAGACAAAACAAGAAACTTTCAGAAGCTGGGAAGCTGCTGTCAGAAACCCACTCAGACTGCTCTAACAAAATCCTACAGACACGGAGGTTCATAAAAACACAAAGTTCACAATAATAATAAGCAAATAATCCCAGCTTGCTTGCCTGATCTCTCTTCCTCCCTCCCTCCCTTCCTCTCTCTCTCTTTCTCTCCCCCTCCCTCCCCCCTCCCACTCATTTATCTTCCACACTTCCACAGCCCTAGAGGTTGGGTACTCCTAGATCCAGGTTCCAGAAATCAGGTATCTGGTGAGAGCCACCTCCTGGCTCATAGATGGCGCTGTCTAGCTATATCTGACATTTGAAGCAAGGAGGACTTGCCCTGGGGATCCAAGGGAGAATTCCAATCCTGTTCTTAAAGACCTCATCCTCTCCCAAAGACCGACCTTCTCTCCTAATTCCCTCCTAATATCCTCTCTCTCTCTCTCTCTCTCTCTCTCTCTCTCTCTCTCTCTCTCTCTCTCTCTCTCTCTGAACACAGATTATGTTTTTTTGCAAACTTTAAAAAGCCAGAGAAAGACCTGTTAATGTAATCTAACCTTAACTCCTCACCTTGCGTTTACATTGTTTCAAGTCATTACATTTCATATAATACTTGAAGCTCCTAAACATGTGGAAGTAATTGAGACTCATTAGAGTTTCTTGGGGTCAAATCAATGCATAGAGGTATAAAGAAGTCATTTGTATACATTCAAACCACAGGCAATCCTTATAGACCACCAGTGGCTAATCCAGGGGAGACTTATGTCCTTCATGCATACATACATGTTCTCCCACACATAAATAAACGTAGTTTTAAAATTAAAATATAAGATTTAGGCCTAAATTGAATCTTTGCAATGATTGTTTTCTCTTTTCTTTTCCTTTTTTTTCTTTTCTTTCCTTTCCTTTTTCCTTCTTCCTTCCTTTCTTCCTTCCTTTCTTTCTTTCCTTCTTTCTTTTGTGTGTGTGGGAGGGGTGGTCAGGGTTGGGGGTACAGGGTTTCTCTGTGTAGTTCTGGCTGTCCTGCCTGGATCTCACTCTGTAGACCAGGCTGGCTTTGAACTCACAGAGATCCACCTGCCTCTGCCTCTGCCTCTGCCTCCAAGTGCTGGGATTATTTTTTTTCAAGACAGGGTTTCTCTCTATAGCCCTGACTGTCCTGGAACTCACTCTGCAGACCAGGCTGTCTTCGAACTCAGAAATCTGCCTGCCTCTGCCTTCCAAGTGCTGGGATTAAAGGCATGCACCATCACTGCCTGGCTGTTTTTTTTGTTTGTTTGTTTGTTTGTTTTGTTTTGTTTTGTTTTTTAATATTTTTTTCAAGTGCTGGGATTAAAAGCATGAGCCATGTGATGGAATCTGATGCCCTCTTCTGGTGTGTCTGAAGACAGCGACAGTGTACTCATATACATAAAATAAATAATTCTTTTAAAAGGGGGGGGGGGGGGGACAGGAGAGATGGTTCAGTGGTTAGGAACACTGGCCCTTCTTCCAGAGGTCCTGAGTTCAATTCCCAGCAACCGCATGGTGGCTCACAACCATCTGTAAAGTGATCTGATGCCCTCTTCTGGTATATCTGAAGACAGCTACAATGTACTTATATACATAAAATAAATAGTTCTTAAAAAAAAAAAAAAAAAGCATGCGCCACCACCTGGACGCAATTGTTTTCTTCTCTGGCACTCTCAGAAGGACCCCGTCCGTGGCAGGAGCTGCAGGTCTGTGGCAGCAGACTGCTTCCTGCTTCTCTCTTGACATCCCTTTGCCTCTCAGATCTCCTTCAAGCCAGCTGAATCTTGGGGGTGGGGGGATAGTTTTCCTCATAGGACATTTGAAAAGACCTAGGGGTCACAATTGGTTTAAACATTTGTGATGGCTTAATGGGCAGTGAGCTCAAAACTCAAAACTAACTCCAAATACAATCGTTTAACCAACGGAAGAAACCAAACCTCAGAACTGCAACGACAGGAGGTAAAATAAACCAAACTAATGCCATCTCTATTGTTTGCTTGCTTGTTTGAGATAAGGTCTCGTGATATAGCCCTGGCTGGCCTGGAATTCCCCATGTAGCCCAGGCTGGTCTTGAGCTCACAGTGATCTGCTTACTTCTGTCTTCTGTGTGCTGGAATTAAAGGCATGTGCCACCACACTTGACCTAGCTTTACACTGATGGCTGGAGCACATTCCTTTCGGGGAGGCTTGGGCAAGTGGGTCCCTGTCACGCACCGTTCAGCCTGTCTGCCCTAACTGGTGAGCTCCAGGCTACTGAGAGACCGTATCCCAAAGGAAGCAAATGGCTTTCTTGAGGGTTATCCTCTGACCTACACACGCACCCATCCACCCAAATACTCACACATGCGTGCATGCACGCACCGCAGTTCATTTCAATACATGACTCTGAAGGGACAGGAACTTTCAGTCTATTAAAGCAGCCAAAAGCAATGCTGTGATCTGGAAGCATATGTCCTAAGGAAGCAGGAAGGCTAGGAGTGTCATCCAGGCTCAAGAAAAAGTAAGCAAGTGTACCCTCTTTCAGAGAAACCAGGAGTATGGCAGGACCTGGGAGACATGTTTGACAGTCCTGGAGACAGTAGGAAAGAGCTCATGGGCTCCATTTAGGATTTGTACTATGAACAAGGGTCTGGGAGATAAGGAGCTTTGAAAGGCAGAGCTCACCTAACTGATCTAACCAGAAGCTTCCGGACCAGCTCAGAACACCAACCAGCCTTTGTCCTGTCTCCTTTTAGTGCCTTGGGGTTCTAAGCAAGTTTTTCTTATAGCCAGTCAGTCAGACTCCTGCTGCCAGGTATCTTGGCCGAATGTGGTCACCTGGTCACCCGTGTCTTCCCTACTAGGATGTGTTTACCTGTGTCTTCCCTGCTAGGGGTCGTAAGTGGAAGAAGCTGTGACAGTTTGGTCCAAGTAGCTGAGGTTAGCGGCGGCTGGGAAGACTTGAAGGTTCTGCCCTTACCTGCATTTGGCGGCCTGGATCTAGGGTCTGGGGATGTGAGCCGAAGAGGACATTCCCTAGGTGTCTGCTACACTGGGGCAGCACACACACACACACACACACACACACACACACACACACACACATTTAGTATTCAAGTACTTGGCACCATCAGACCTTCTGAATAACTCTAGCCCAAGGTTCCTCATTTTTCCTTTCCAAAACAGGTTTTGTAACCTGCTCCAAATCACCCAGTAGGTATCTGGAAACTAGGATGCATACCCAGGCCTGGGTTTATGACACACAGAGGAAGCCTTGGAAGGCCAGAGCAGCTGGGACCACCCACTGCATGCTCCGGTCCATCCCAGGGGGACTTTACCCATTCTGAGGCAGAGGGGTGTGGCTGGCAGACCTGAGTCAGAGGCTACAACCAGTATGTGAAATCCTTTGGGAGGAAGCCCTGAACTATTCTCCTCTGAGACTCCCTCCTTGGAGAGGTTCTAAGTCTCCGAGGGCAGAGGAGAATTCATTCTGGACACTGCAGCCACCTGTGGCTGGCTGTGCCCATGAAACCACTCGGGTCCTCTTATGGGTTCTTAACCCAGCAACCACCAGGTTTGTCATAGGCGGGCAAGCCACCTATCAGGAGGCTCCTGGGCACAGCGTGCCAGGGTTCTCTGCAGGCTGCAGCACCTGCTCTGTCTTTGCTGCCAAGACTCGTTCATATCCTGTGGCATCTATTATACAGCTCTGGAGTCAACAGGTTTATCCATAGGTGGAGAAAATTCTCAAGCAAGCATGAATACCTCACAGTGGGATAAAGTGGCTTACTTTTGCATAAATAAGTATGCACAGGCCCATACAAGAAGGGACTTGCCATACAGTAAACTCTTCAAAGTCAGGGACTATGTCTTGCTGCCCTCCAGGTATCCCTATCATCATGAAACCCAGTCTCCAGGGCACACAATGCCACAAAGGCTGTTTTAACTAGTGCTCAGAATCAGAAACAGCTCTGAGCAGGATGTGTTTTGTTTTGATAGACTGGCCTCTTTTCTGCATTCTCCTCCCTTAACACACCAATCCCTGTCCCACCCGCAGGCTCACTGCCTGCCCCAGCCCACTGTCCCCCAGCCAGAAGCTGCTCAGCTTTGACAGGCATTGATTTCCTCCCCACCTCAGGCCAGCCCCCAAGGAATCACTCGGCAACACGGTGGGGCTAATTTCTCAGTTGCTTTATTGAGTAGCGGGATGAGGCATCATCTCCCACAGGACATGTGTCCTCAAGCTGGTACAAGAAGCGCTTGGGGACAGAGTGACAGACAGGTGGTGGGGCAGGACAGGTGTCCGCTGCTGTGATGGGCTGAGGGCACCAGGGACAGCTCAGCTCTCCAGAGGTTTGGCCTATACCTGCTCCTGGACCTGTTCCTGGACCTGCTCTGGGAGAGGGAGGGCTGGGGCCTGGTCTGAGCTCCCCTTTTTTTCCAGGGTGCTCATGAAGGAGCTGACCTTCTCCCTCAGGCTCTTCTCCAGGAAGCTCAAGTGGCTTTCCACGTCTCCCGAATTGGAGCCCAGTCGCTGCCTGAACTGCTCCACCTGCTGCACCAGAGCCTTGTTGAACATCTCCCCCATGGGCTCCACGGTGCGCCGGAACTCCTCCACCTGCTGGTCCAGCTGCCTGTTCAGCTCTTCCAGAGATTTCTGCAGCCCTTCCGTGTTGCCCTTCAGATTGCTTTGCACATCCTCCACCAGCGGGGCCAGATTCTTGTGCAGCTGGTCGATTTTTGAGGAGACTTTGGTCTGGAGCTCCTCTGCATTCTTCTTCATTTGGAAGGCCAGGCCCTCTATCTGATGGTTGAGTTTCTCCTGCATGCCCTCTGTGAGAGGGGCCAGCCTGCGGCGCAGATCCTCCAGGTTCTGGTCGATGGTGACCTTCAGGTTGTTGGCACGGGGTGCTAGCTGCCCCTTGAGCTCTTCCACATTCCTGTTGAACATGTCCTTTAAATCAGTGGCAAAGGGCATCATCGAGGCCTGCATGTTGTCCACATTCTCCTGTATCGTGGTCTGCATGCGTTGGATGTAGGGGGTCAACTGCTGCTTCATTTCCTGGGTCTTTGTGTTGAGCTGAGCTTGCAGGTCCGTGGCGTAGGGCCTCAGGTGCTCCTGAAACTTCTGCATGTTTTCCCCGAATGTCTGGCTTACTTTGTTGGCATGGGGCATCATGAGGGCACGCAGGTCCTCCAGCTCCTTCTGGATCTCTTCCTTCACCCTCTCAGTTTCCTTAGTTAGCTGCCCACTCAGGTCTATGGTGAAGGGCACCAGCTTGTTGTGGAGGTCACTGGCATATGAATTAACGTTCCCAAGTTTGTCCTGGAAGAGGGTACTTCAAGGAAAGGATGGAGGGAAGGAAGCACCATTAGATATGCTCATAGAACACTCAGCTCTGTACACCTGCCTAGGTCAGGAGTGTATCCATGGGAACAGGGACCGCCATCTTGTCCCTTTGGCCCTCCCTTAGGTAGGTCATGCTTTCAGGAAATCTCCTAGGATTAGTTTGACTTTGGAGTTTTATCTGCAAGGCTTCTGCTGAGCCTCTGCAGCCTTATCGGCCCACCTCGTGACTTGAGGAGTTTGCTTTCCTTTCCTGTGGATAAAGAATGGGACTGGACTTTGACACCCCTCCTAGCCAAGGATCATGTTGTGCAACCCATGTCTTCCAGTGGCACAGGGTCTGATGTCCTTGCATGTGCTCAGTAGGTGCCCCCGAATACCAGCCTCCCTTCCCCTGATTGCCCAGACACCTCACATCCTTACGGGAAATGCCTCTCTCCTCTTTCTACCAAGAGTTTGCGATGGGATTTGGCTATTTACCAAACTCTAGCACATGCAGACAGGAAGGTACTATAGGGATGGGTCCCTGGGTCCAGTTTCCCTTTTTATAGATACCATCTAGGTCCGGGGAGGCAAGACTCTTTTAGTGAGAGCAGGAGGTTTCCAAGGGCCAGTGTCCCACCTCTGAAGTCAGCTATGGGCTTCAAGAAGGCCTTGCAGACTGATCCCACTTACTTGAGCTGCTGAGTGACATCTGTATTCTGAAGTTTTCCCATAGCCTCCTTAGCATCGTTGCCAAGCTGGGTGAAGAAGTCCCACATCACATTGGCCACCTGGTCTGAAGTGACCTCGGCCTGGGCACCTGGGCAGAGAGCAAGTAATTTATAAGGATGCATCTCTCTCCTGGCCCCTCTGCCTCAGCTCTGAGCTGGATAATGTTAGAGTTGGGATAACCCAAATTATTTCCCCATCCCTGGGATAACCCAGGGAGCACGGGTGCCAGGGAGAACAAAGGCCTGTTCTCCTATGAGCTGCTGGGCAAACACAAGGCCGCCCAGAGCTGTCCAATCAGTTCTAGAGCTGGCTTCTTTTGCTGCCTCTCGTATGCTACAGTGGCTGAAGGGCAGTGTCTACTCACCGGTGATGGCCACCAGGGCCAGGGTCAGCAGTGCAGCCTTCAGGAACATCCTGGGCTCCTCACTGGGCCGCGACAGTCTCAGCTACAATGGATGTTTCTCTGGAGTCGGAAGAAGCAGTTCACCTGTGTCGCTGTGAAGACTGACGGACGGCAAGGCCAGCCACCCATTTAAAGCCCCTCCAGCCCTCTCTCTCCCCGCCTCCTTCCCAGTGTGACTCCACGTTGGAAGGTGACACACTCCCAGGAGGCCTCTTGGACTTTAGTGACCCTAAGACAACGTGGAAGCTGACAGCACACAGGCAGCAGAGGGAGGCAGTCTCCTTGAGTTGGCTCCACCCTGTCCAAGAGGCTGGGAAGGATAGACAGAAACTTCAGGAGGACCCAGTCTGGGACTCTAGGGGAGTCCCTGAACAGAACTGAGGCCCCAGAGGCCCTGTTGGCAGCCCTGGGTCTGTGCCAGTCTAGGGGAACAAGGACCAGGTCTCCTCTCCACCCCAATGAGACAGTCCCCACCCTGACAGCTGCCACCTACCCGAACTCCGTCTCAGAACATCAGCTACAGAGATTGTACCAGGCCCAGAGATGGCACAGGGCTGCAGCAGGTTCTAAGCATCAATTTAGATGTCTAGGACACCCTTGGTCAGGAGAGGATCAGATCCCAGGATCAAAGGAGTTAATCATAGATGCGCTTTGTGTCTCATGACTGCCAAGCTGGGTCACCTCGGTCTAGTTATCTGAAGCTTCAAGTTTCTCCTTTGAACAATGTGTAGTTTGTTACGTTAAAGTATGTCGTACTTGTAAAATGGGTGCAGGGGGCTTAGCCCGGAGTAAGCCCTGAAATTAACGACAATGATTTTCTGTGTGCATCAGCGCTAGGAAGGTCGGAGAGAACACGATCCTCTCCTGATAGTGGCAGAAGGAGAGCCACCCTTTCCCTCAGAGTGGGCTAGAGGCAACAGTGAGAGAGCCGGCTGGCTAAGGCTTGATTGCTGCCCCACTATCCCCAGCCATATGCAAGAGCCACCACGCAGAATCACCTCTCTCTGTCTCTGTCTCTGTGTCTCTGTCTCTGTGTCTCTCAGTCTCTGTCTCTGTCTCTCTCTCTCTCTCTCTCTGACAGAAGGTGACAGACACTGCTGTGGAAAGTAAATTTTTTAAATATTTATTTATTTTATGTATATGAGTACACTGTAGCTGTACAGACACTTCCTGTGGTTGCTGGGGATTGAATTTAGGACCTCTGCTCACTCTGGTCAACCCCGCTTAGTCTCTGGCTGGCCCTGCTTGCTCTGACTAACTTTCTCACTCAGATTAACCTTGCTTGATCAGTCCCTCGCTCCGGCCCAAAGATTTATTTATTTATTTATTTATTTATTTATTTATTTATTTATTTATTATAGGTGAGTGCACTGTAGCTGTCTTTAGACACACTAGAAGAGGGCATCAGAGCTCATTACAGATGGTTGTGAGCCACCATGTGGTTGCTGGGATTTGAACTCAGGACCTTCAGGAGAACAGTCAGTGCTCTTACCGGCTGAGCCATCTCACCAGCCCGGAAAGAGAGTTTTTTGATCTCCTACTGAGACTCCACATGTGTCCACACCTACAATTGCAGAAGATATCCACAGGAAAGGAGCCAGGCTGTGGTCAGTGGGGCGCCTCGGTGAACCACACCGGGGACTAGATGATGACACCCATCATATTGTCCCATTGATTGCTGCCCACAAGACAGCATCTGTGAAATGACAGCCATTAGAATAGACCACGACTGTGCCCAGTCTGACTGGCTATGCTGCCATCCATTATTTTTTAAATATGTCCAGATTGGCTTGTCTCATGGGACTGAAGACAGCTGAATCCCTGTTCCCTCTGTTGGGTCCTACTACGCTGCACTGCTCCCCACACTGCTCGGGCTTCCCCGAGTGGCCAGAGCTCACTCCTTCCTAGCACAGCCATGTTAGTGAGTTTTAAAAGAATGACTTATGCCAGGTGTGGTGGTACATAACTTTATTATTTTATTATTTATTTATATTTGTTTTTTTTTTTTCAAGACAGGGTTTCTCTGTGTAGCCCTGGCTGTCCTGGAACTCACTTTGTAGACCAGGCTGGCCTCAAACTCAGAAATCCACCTGCCTCTGCCTCCCAAGTGCTGGGATTAAAGGCGTGCGCCACTACCACCCGGCAACATGACTTTAAACCCAACACACAGGAGGTTGAGGTCGGTGGATCTCTGAGTTCAAGGGCAGCCTGGTCTACAGAGTGAGTTCCAGGAAGCTAGGGCTACACAGAGAAACCCTGTCTCAAAAACCAAAAATAATGACAATGACAATCTTCTTTATTTACTAATATTTGGTGGGGAGGGTGAGTATGCATGCATCCTAACCTGTAGATAGACAGATGTCAGATGAGGACTGTTCTCTCCTCCTTCTGTCTGGGTTCCAGGGCTTTAAACTGATGTCATCAGGCTGGGTGACTGTGCGCACTGAGTCATCTTGGTGATCTTTCGGTGTTTTCTGAATTCAGGCTCTGGAGTCATCGCCTCGAGTTTGCATCTGGATTCCACACAGTATGTGTTGTGTGGTCTTGGATGAGTCTCGGTTGGGAAGATTCTGTGAGACAATCTGGTTCCCTGTAGGTTCCTTGTTGAATATTAGCTATGTTTTAGCTCTAAACGGTTTGTCTCTCTGTACCATTGACCCATTGGTCCTCACCTTGCTTTGCCTAATCAGGCCTGGTCCAGCCTGTGCTGGGCCCAAAGGTCAGAACCGATGGGGGATGAGTCACGTAGGACCTCAGCGACAGCTCCAACTCCTGAACCTGCAGGCTGAGTACCAGGTGCCAGCAGCGTGGGACAGGTCCGGAGGTCCTTGCCCACTCGTACCCTCTCTGAGAAGACGTGTGTTACCTAAGTTTGTTTAAGAGTGGTTGCCAGTGATGGACTGTCAGATATGCATAGATATCTGAGTCATCCATGGGTACAAAACTTGGCTCTGAGCTAAGACACTGGGACATAGTGCACGCACGTGTGCCCAGCACTCACGTATGCACCAGCCCCTGCAGGGAGGTTGTACTGCCTGCTGGAGCGTCATAAATCATCATATTGACTTCTCCAAGACTGGGGCATACTTCATATGCATCTGCTGGTAAATTTGCATAGGAGGTGAGGCAAAATGAGAACAGGAGAGCAAAATGTCTCAGCTTTTGGGGAAAAGAACAGACTACCTTATAGCCAGCCTTGGGCACAGAGGATCAAGTGGTCTTGGCACTCACGTCTCTAACCCTCCATCTCCTTGCCTGTGCTCATACAGAGCTCGTGGCCCGTAAGGCTGATAGCGGTGCCCATAAGGGATGTGAGGAGAGTCCTGGGACTCTCACTCATCCAGCCTGCTGTTAGCCAAGCAGAGGCAGACTGGCAATCCACTCCTGAGGGCCATTCTCAGCCCAAACATTCAAGACATCTTTCACACTGTCAATTTGACAGAATCTCGAATCACCTGAGAGAGGGGTCTTCGGGTGAAGGAGCCCAGACTGTACACAATGGAGAAAGCGAGCAGAGTGGGGCTGAGAACTGGCATCTGTGGCTCTCTGCTTTTTAGTTGTAAATGTGATGTGACCAGCTGCTCCACGTTCCTGCCACTGCAACTCCCCATGTGTAAGCCACGAAAAGCCCCCACCTCGTCATATCAATAGGAAAAGAAAGGACGACACTCCCCCACTGCTGCTTCCTCCATGGGACTGGGTCTCTAAGCCAAGAACACTGTCCTCCCCCCAGAGGATCCTAGGCCAGAAAGCCACCACCAAGAGGCCTCCCTATGGCTGAGAGGGTACAAATATTTTGGAAGGGATTAAATCCCAGAGCCCAGGTTCCAAGGTATCACCTGCATGCCAGCTACTACGTGGGTTCATACACATAAGCTCTCTGTGCAGCTGAGTATCTCACGGCTGAGACTCTATTGGCGTCTTTTGACTTTTCTTGATTCAGTGATCCTGTTCTCTACAGGGGAGATAGGGAGATTGACCCTGCCTATCAATGGAAAATGACCCAGTCTGCCTGTTACATCATTCTCAGGGCCAAGGACTTGGTGCCACACCCCAGATTGGAATCTGATCCCTATTGTGCCCTTTGCCTAGGAACAAGAAACAGGCTGAGAAGAAAAAAGAACATAGCATCTCCCTCCACTGCACACAGGGCCCAGTCCGGGTACCACCTTCGCTCCCCCTTGGCTTTGCCAAGAAATTTTCTCAGAGGAAGCTTAGGTATAAGTGGGTGCCAAGGACCAGCTCAGGTGCTGAGACCCAGATTTCCCACTGCTGCGTGGTGTGTGTTGAGCAGGTCTCTACCCCACTGGACCTTTGGTTTTTCAGCCATAAAATGGAATTAGTAATGTTTAAGTTACATAATTCGAACAACTAACATTTTAACAGAAAACAATCTATGTTTTATTGTGTTCTGAGACCGAGTCACATTATGTAGTCCAGGCTGACCTCTAACACAGTTTTTCCTGAGTGATGGACTTGTAAGCAAACACTATCATAGCTACCCCAGACAACAGTCTTATGTCAAAAGAATGAATTTCTTTTTTTATTTTATTTTATTTTTTTAAAGATTTATTGATTTATTTTATGTATGTGCATACCCTCTTCAGACACCCCAGAAGAAGACATCAGATTCCATCAGATGGTTGTGAGCCACCATGTAGTTGCTGGGATTTGAACTCAGGACCTTAAGAGCAGTCAGTGCTCTTAACCCCTGAGCCATCTCTCCAGCCCCAAGAATGAATTTCTGATAGATGAGTTTCGAGTCTCAGCCAAAGACAGAGATTAGGAGCTCAGAGGGGAAAGCCGGCCGCCTTTCTCAGGCTGAGATTTCATTCAGACAGCTTGCTGCCTACAGCAAGTCCTGTTTCTGCATGGAAACCTCCTGCTGTCTCTGGCTGGGCGGTCAGCGTTTGGGAGGTGGGGAAACTGAGTCCCTTCCTGGGCCAGCTGCCGTGTGTTTCTCCATAGTCTGGGAGATCAGTGTCCCATCCCGTTAGCTTCTGACCACAGAGCCTGTGAGTCAGCGTCAGAGACATCAGCTGCTTATGTGTTTGTGTGCAGGTGCACAGGCATGCGTGACATGCACACCTATGGAGGCCAGAGGTTAGTTTCAGGTATCATTTTCCAAGAGCTGTTCACCCTGCTTTATGAGATAGTCTCTCAGTGGTATCTGGTACTTACTGAAGAGGACAGGCTGCCTGGCTATCAACTCTTGGCCTGCTACCTATCTCCCTGCCCCCAGTGCTGGGGTCACAGGTGGACACTTAGGCTGTCACATGGGTATTGGGGATTGACTTACTGTCTTCCTACTTTTGAGATGAGCATTTTGCCCAACTGGCCTATTTCTCCAGTCCTGAGGGTAGCATTTAAACCTAGGATTTTGCCGGGTAGTGGCTCACATCTATAATCCTAGCACTCAGGAGGCAGAGGCAGGCAGATTTCTGAGTTTGAAGCCAGCTTCATTTCAGGATAGCCAGGGCTACACAGAGAAACACTGTCTCAGAAGCCCAAAAAAAGAAAAAGGAAAAGAAAAGAGAATTAAAACCAACCATCCCCTCCCCCCCAAACTTAGGATTTCTTGGCTCCAAAGTCTTTGCATCCAGAAGCCATCTGGTGCTGACTAGGCTGTGGGTCTCAGTATTAGCTCAGAGGACATCTTAGTTGCTCCAGAGCATCTCCTTTATCCTCACCTTCTTTGTGAATGGCCTCTCTCTATAGCTTGCTGCTTGCAGGCACTCACAGACAGGACTTATGTAAGGCTCAGACACTATCCAGCCATGGGCCCTGCTCCTATCTCAGGATTGCTAAGGATGGGTCCAGAGGGCAAGAGGAGTCCTGCGGAGGAGGCGGGGAGGGGCAAGGCCTTGGGTTTCGTGTAACCTTTGTCCTTCTCTCACTAACCCCTGCGGCAGAGGAGACTGTTAGGAACACAGCCACGGGTGGGGGGGGGGGAGGCCTGAGGTGGAGGTCGGGGTGGGGGCATGTGACCTTCACTCTGCCCCCTCCCACCGAGCTTCTGCCATTGCTCCACAACTGCCCCACAGATTCCCCATCCCATTCTATTGTGAGACTTTCGGGGGGGGGGGGGCCTCCGTGAAGGAGCCTGTCGCCGGCTCTAGGCTGTTGTCTGGGCGTTGGTGGGAGAGATGGGTCTGGACAGTCAAGTGTGAAGGGTTGCAGCGGGCCTGAGGGCCAAGGCTTGTCCCCTTGTCATTTTCTGTCTCACCAGCCTCATGTAGGTGAACCAATAGGTAGCTGGTCCCTTGGTTGTGGAGGTGGATGTGAAAAGCGTGGGCAATCTCAGAGGGATTTCTCAACTCCCCTGGCAGCTAGCTGCATGGCCTTCCCTGCCTCAGGCTCTGGTCTGGACGGCTCAGCAGGTGACCTTTGACCAGCACACTGGGCCTTCGGTGCCCGCTGTCCCATCCTGGAGCCAATATAAAACAGGTCAGAGCCCTCCCCGATTGCCTGCTCAGTTTTATCCCTAGAAGCAGCCACTCCAGGTAATGCACCTGGGGAGGACGGGGAGGAAGGGAGGAGACAAAGAGCTGGAGGAAGCTCTTGCCATCCAGCCAGTTAGCCCACAGGAGGCTTGGGATTCATGGCCTCCTCCCTGGAGGGTGGGGGATGTGGGAGGGCTAGAAGCTAGGGAAAGGGAGGCCACTGGGCCAAAAACCTTGCACTGGGTAGAGGCAGAGCTGACCGGAACTGGGTCATTCTGTCCCTTGTCTGGCTTGCTCTGAGCTATTAGAAGCCTTTGGTATCCATGCCTGCCCCAGACTGAAAAAAAAAAAAACAAAAAACCCCGAGGCCTAGAAAGGAAAAGAAACCTGTTGATTCTTAGTATATCAGGGCAGAGAATGGGTAGATGTTCTGCTCTGTAGAGGATTTCTATAGAAATCCTCCATCTTCCACCTCACCTGGGGGCCTGGGTCTCCTGTAGTTCTCTGTCTGAGAGCTGATATCAGGAGAAAGGCTTGGGATACATGACGCAGGGGCCATGGGGTCTCTAGGGAAGGGCCTAGATGTGGCAGATGCACAATACCCTCTCACACGATGGTCTCCTGCAGGTGCACAGGTGCCATGCAGCCCCGGATGCTTCTCATTGTGGCCCTCTTGGCTCTCCTGGCATCTGCCCGTAAGCTGGTTGGAGTGGGGCTGGGGTTTCTGTGGGAACTGAATAAGCAATGACTGAACAGGAGCTGAGGACTGACATGGCTAAACTCTGCTCTCTTGCAGGAGCTGATGAGGTAGAGGGATCCTTGCTGCTGGGCTCTGTGCAGGGCTACATGGAGCATGCCTCCAAGACGGTCCAGGATGCACTAAGCAGTGTGCAGGAGTCTGATATAGCTGTGGTGACCAGGTATGCGTATTCATCTCCTTTCTTATGTCTTCTCTCCTGCCCTGGTACTGAGGCCCTGGCACAGAGACTATGGCCCACCGAATTTACCAGGGCCTTGGGGCCTGTCTAAGCCTCTGGTCCCTCATGGGGCCTTTGCTTGGTACTGTGACTAAGATGACAGGCAGGGCAAGCAACCTTCTCCTATCTCCTCTGCTTCTCCTCAGAGCAGCCTGAGGGACATTTTTAACCTAGTTATAGGTTTTCTTCTCTGAGCACAGGTCATGCTCTGGGAGGCCTACCTTCCCTGGTTTCTGCCTGTATGCAGGCGTTAGGGGTAGGAAGTGAGGAGTTGGGTGGAGGGTTGGGAGCTAGGGGGGTGGGGGTCTGCCCTGTTTCCATCCCTAGGCTCAACTGAGTTAGGCATCCAGTGACACATCACCCCCTGGCCAATGGCTTTGGCTGACATTTGGTATAGCAAAAGATGTTGACAGTCTCTATCCCCAGAACAAGTTGTGGAGAGGATATCATATACACAGTTTTGCAGATGATAAAGACTTAAGTAACCTGGCCTAGGTCACACAGCTTAGAAGCCATTTAGTAATGTTTCAGATGAAAGACTGGCTCCCCTCTGCCTCACCCACTTAGAGCCAGACACCCCAAGGAAACTATTTGTATGGACTACGAAGGCAAGCTGACCTTAGTAGCCTCCTCCTCAGCGCTTGGTGCCTCAGGCCTGAAAGGAGATTGGATGTGAGTCAGTGAGGGTCTGATCCAACCTTGATGACAGTGGGGTTTTTTAGGGTGCTTCTTTACCATCCCTTTCACCCTGGGAGGTAGCTGCAGCTGACTCCTAGGTGGTGCTAGGTGAGGTTGTGCTGGAGGCTTAGGGAGCCGGTGGAGTCCTGGGTGCAGTCCTGGGTCTAGCTGCCCACAGGGGATCTTTTCACACACACACACCCCCATGGATGCCTCTATTGCTTTAACCCCCAGGGGCTGGATGGACAATCGCTTCAAATCCCTGAAAGGTTACTGGAGCACGTTTACTGACAAGTTAACTAGCCTCTGGGAATCTACCCCTGAGGTTGAACCAACTCCAGCTGTTGAGCCATGAGACGTCTGTGTTCCAGATGTGCCTGTTCACCCATCCTGCTGGCCTCCCAGGCCTGCCATGTGGCCCCTGAAGGTTGCTTTAAGGGCAAAGTATATCCTGATGTCGTCACCCCTCCCAGACCTCACCTAAACATGCTGTCCCTAATAAAGCTGGATAAGAAGCTGCCATGAGTGGACGTCCCATGAGCCTTGATGTCTGGGCATCGGAGTGAGCTGAGCCTGTTGAATGGGTGGGGCTGGGGCTGTAGGTCATCCAGCTCTTTAGTGGTCTCTGGGGTGCTTCTTCCTTTGTATGTAGGACTAACTCTGCTTCCCCCCCCCTTGACTTAATGGGCTTATGTGAAAGATCAAATCGGGTAACAGACTTACAATTCCAATCTGTCAAGTGTGGGACAACATGGACAATGTGACTGGAGTGTGGTATCTGTCTAACTAGGGCTTTTATGTCATCTCCAGGCTTAAGATCAGATGTGACCACCAAACCCGTTCAGCTGGTTTGCATAATCCAGACTGCCTGGCCCCTTTAAACACACCGATAGGAAGGAGGCAGGCTGGGAGGCTGGCTAGATATGTCTCAACCCCACTGCATTGCAGCTGCCTCCATTTCTTACAAATAAAGTGGGTACAATCTGCCTCTCTTCTGAGGGTTTGTTGTGGAAATGAAATGGTAGTGTTTAAAAGCACAAGGCACGTATGTGCACACCCCTTGTAAACAGTCCTCACTGTGATAGCTAAACTGGGTAACCCCCTAGACTGGAATGGAGATCCAGTGTCCTCAGAACCCCAAAACGGCTGCTTACTATGTTCCCACCACCCCTAAACACTCACTTCAAAGAGACCCAGAGTCACAAAACAGGCCTTGCACATTATAGAATAAAAGACCGACGTTCAGAGGTCCCAGCGGCTGCCCTGTATCAAGAGCAAGCACACTGCAGGGCCAGCCTTCCGTTTTCCACTTTGCCAGCATGGGAAAAGCCTCTGCCAGGGCTCGGAGGCTCCTTCCCAGACCGCATTGGTACAACTAGCAGACTGGACTATGTTCTCTCTGGAAATCCAACAGGGGTTTCTCTTACTGTCCACCAAGAGCCGGAAGTCCCCGTGTCCACACCTGAAAACCTTCCTACCCAAACTTGGTTCCACGTGATTTGTGGATTTAAACACCCGCCCCTTCATCCAGGCTTGCGAAGATACACCGGAAATGGATAAAGACTCTCCAGAAGGATGAAGATGGCCTGCATTCCAACACAGGCATGAAGAGGGGCCAGATGAGAGAAAGGCTGTTGGTGTGAGAGTGTTTCTGCAGGCATCCTCATCCCTGTGAACATGAGTACTTGGTTACACTTAAAAAAAAATTTTTTTTTTTTAAAGTAATGGATGCCTATTGCAGGCTAGTCTAAATAGTGTGGAGCCTGGGCGTGGCATGAGGCTCAGGTAGAGTGCTTACCCAGCATGCACGGAGCTCTGGGTTCAAGTCTCAGCACAGAATAACAGTGGTGGATCATCCTCAGAACCCCGAGCTCTTGGGAGATGGAGGCAGAGAAATCAGAGATCATCCGAGGCCAACCTGGGCTACTGGAGACACTGTCTCCAAATAAAATGAATGCATAAGTAAATAAATAAGGACCGGTGAGTCGGCTTAGCCAGTAGAGGCGCTCGCTACACTAATCCTGGTGTCCTGAGTTTGATCTTTGAGACACACATGGTGGAAAAAGAGAACAGATATCTGCAAACTGTCTTCTGATTTCCACATATGTTCTGTGGCACGTGAACACACACACACACACACACACACACACAAAGTCTAATAAAAATTTAAATATTTTAAATTACCCTTATTTATATTTGTGGTGTGTGTGTGTGTGTGTGTGTGTGTGTGTGTGTGTGTGTCTTCTAAGTACTGAACTCAGGTCCTCAGGCTTCTGCAAGTGCCTCCACCTGAGGAGCCACCTCTCCAGCCCTTTCCTACGGTGACTAACTTCAGACTTCCCAGCTCAGTCCCTCCAGCTGATGTGGACTTAAAGGCCTTCCTTCGGGATTTAGAGCTGGATATGAAGGCCTCTCTGATAAATGTGTGGTGATCAGCATCACAAAGAGGGGTGTTTGTTTGTTTGTTTTTGTACCCAACTGTCAGGTAGAGGGAGTGGCTGCAGCCATGACTGATGTGTTCACCACACTGTGTGGGTGCACCCGAGGGAAAGAAAAAAGGCACTTGTTTGTTGAGAGGTTTGGGGTGAGTGACTGAGAGCTGGCTGAGCTCCAGGCATTTTAATAGCGTCCACCCAATCATTTCCGGTCTCTGGGGCTCCTGGAGGAATCCCGGCTCGAAGGAGTGGAAGAGGTTAAGAGGTTCCCATCCTGTACCCTATCTGGAAACGCGGCTAGCCCAAGAAAGCAGCCCTCTCAAAGCAGAGTCCTATTGTCAGTCACTCCCAATCTGGGTTACAGCACTAGTGGTCTGAGCCTCTGTGGGGGCCCTTTTGGGGTTCCTTCTTGCTTTGCCTGGCCATTCATTTCCCTCTGAGCCTTCTTAGGAAGGGATTCTGTCTCATACTCTAAACCAGCCGGGGGAAGGGGGTGCAGCTTGAGTGAGCTGAAGAGCTGAGTAGTCGGGTGGAAAGGAATCCTCCCTGCAGCGCCACGTTCCCACGTCCCTTGATGTACCCTTAGAGCCCTTCCTGTGTCCCCCCAAAGAAAGAAGCTATTCCACTTTGGAAAGGTTTATTGTAAGAAAGCCAGGGCAGGGGTGGGGCGTGGAGGCAGGCACCTCACTAGGCGGCCAGCGTCTCGCTGGCCTTGTCGAACATACTCTTGACTTTGGTCTTAAAGGTCTCCAGTATGGGCATCAGGCTGTGTTTCAGGTCCTCCAGCGCGGGTTTGGCTTTCTCGCCAAGGGTCTTCAGGTGTTCCGTGGCCTTGGTGTGGTACTCAACCAGGGTGGGGTTGTTCTTGAGCTCAGCCAGGCGCTGGGCCAGGCTCTCCCGCATCTTGTCACTGTGGGGCGCTATCTGTGTACGCAGCGAGTCTACGTTCTTGCGCATGCGGTCGCGAAATTGCTCGGCTATCGGGGTCAGCTTCCCGTGCAGCTCCTGCAGCTTCTTGCGCGCGCTCTCGTGCAGGTCAGTGCTCAGAGGCTCCATCTGCTGGCGGTAGAGCGCCACTTCCTCGTTCCACTTCTCCTGGAATTTGTCCAGGAAGGGCTGCACATTCTTCTTCACTTCCTCCAGGTCCTTGTTCATCTCCTGTCTCAACCAATCTGTTTCTTTGTCCAGATTTTCCCAGAACTCCTGAGTCAACGGGCCCAGCTGATCCTGCAGGCGACCAACGGTTGAATCCAGAGTGTCCCAGTTTTCCAGGAGATTCAGGCTAGAGGGGGAGAGAGAGCGCGGGTGTGAGAGATGGCCCCAGGCATCCTGCACTGTCCCTGGTCTGCAGATCCATGCACGTGATACCTGGGGTCAGGTCTTGGTGCCACCTGTCCCCAGATGTACAGTTGCTATGGTCCTAGTTTCCTCGAACATGCAACCAACCCTCTAACTCCCTGCACTCCCTTTATATTCCTCTGTACGTATGGCCTAAGGCACCAAGAACACATATGTGGTTGGTGCCGGTTGCAAGGCCAGTCCCATTTTTTTGTGCTGTCTGACCAGTACTGGGGGTTACCCAAGGAAAAGGGATTTTGCACTCATATGCTGAATGAGGGGCTGTGGTTACCCAACAGCAGATGAGACCCATCCCTAGTCCTCCATTAGAAGCTGTCATGGTGCCCAGCTGGTAGGGAAGTAGATGAAGGTCTAGCTAGCTCAGTTACAGCATCTTCTCACTGGTCTCTCTGCCCACCCTGGATGGGCATCCCCTGGCCTGCTCCAGGCCCCACGCCAGGTCCTTCCTTACTTCAACTGCTTGCCCACGGCGGAGGATTCAAACTGGGACACATATTCTCTGCCGCTGTCTTTGACTGCATCCACATACAGAGCCGCGAAATCCTTCACTTTGTCCCATCCAGACTGGGGGGCATCTTGCTGTAGTAAGTGCCACGCCTGGCTCCCTGGGAAGGGAGGGGAGACCCATGTTAGGTCAGCTCCAGGCTGGGGGCCTGAGCTGAAACGTCAGACTTGGAGTCAGGGAGGAGAGCGGTAGCAATTCTGTTCTCTGTGCCCAGGGAAGTAGTCCACACAGGCCAAGAGGCACCTACCTGTCAGGAAGACCAGAGCCACAGTCAGCACCACAGCTTTCATCCTGAAGGGTGTGGGTGACCTGGAGAAGAAGAAGGAGAGCTGGTCTGAAGGGAGGCATTGTCATGGAGAGGCTCTACACACATTCAGGCCTGTGGAAGAATTGTCTGGAGTAGGAAACGGTGCCAGATATCGACGGTATTGATTTGGACAGTGGAGCATCAACTGGGAGGCACTAGGGAGCTAGAGCAGCAGCCTGGGGCAGGTAGCGACACTTACCTCCCGGGAACTCTCCAACAGTCTAGGTGTCCAGCTCTTCTTCCCTGGCCTTATATATGTGTGTGGGTAGGGGCTGGGCTGGGAGGACTGATAAGCTCTGCCTGGCCCTGTCACTGCTTACTTTTGCTGGCGATGTGGAACTTAGAGGTCAAGGATCAGCTCTGTTCCTGAGGCTGGGCAAACAGAGTGGGCAAACAGGAAGCTACGGGGGCTGCAGAGCTGGGGGTCAAGGGTTCAGGTGGGGGCAGCATGGAGTGGCTGCAGACTCCAGGGGTCCCCAGGGGTAAGGCAGTCACACCATCCTGTGGTGGGTGTGTTAAGATAGTCTCATGTAGCCCACTCCTGGGCTCCTCTGTGTTGAGAGTGCCCCGAGCCAGGAGCAGGGTAGGAGTGAAGAATTTTGGGATCCTGCTCTCATAGCCCCCACCCCCAAGTTTTCTTGCATTCCAAGGGGTTCCCCCTTTCCCCTCACCCTGGTCCCCAAGTTTGGGGACTTATTTCTCCAGATGCCACATGCTTTACCAGCCTTCCAACCCTAAATCCAAGGACAACTGAGGTGTCAGGTAATTGCCTGGGTGAAATGCAGAGAGGCTCAGGTCCCCAGGCTAAGGGTGAAGACCCCTCTGACACTTCAGAAGAAATGATGGAGGCCAAGATGGAGTTGTTAGCTTCTCCCTTCTCTCCTTCCCTCCCATCATTCCTCCCTTCTTTCCTTTTGCAGACAGGGTCTTTCTGTGTAGGTCAAGCCTGCCTCCAACTCAAGATAATCCTGCCTCATCCTTCCAAGTGCTAGAATGTGCTACCAAGCCTAGCTTTAGTGTGCGTGCGTGCATGCGTGTGTGTGTGTGTGTGTGTGTGTGTGTGTGTGTGTGTGTTTGCTGGGGTGGAAACCAAGGCCTTGCACAAGCTAGTCAAGGAGTCTATTACTGATTTTTTTTTTTATCCAGATCTTAAAGTTGCCATTGTTGTTGTTTAAAGATTCATTTATCTTATGTACATGAGAGCTCTGTTTTCATGCACACCAGAAGATGGAATCAGATTCCTTTACATATGGTTGTAGACCACCTTTACATGTGGTTTCAGGTAATTGAACCTAGGACTTCTGGAAGAGCCAGTAGTGGTCTTAACCACTGAGCCACCTCTCCAGCTCCAGTTGCTAATGTTTTTGTTATGTGTAGATGTTTTTTACTGAGCCTCCCTTTCAAAGACAACCTCACCATATACCATGACCACTAAAAGGGGCCATGGAGTTCAGGGACGCCATGTCTTTCCAGAGTGACGAGGGCCTAGGCTCACTTGCCAGGATGGGAGAGCTGGGAGCTGGGTAGAGTGGGCTGAGTATGGTCACCCATGTCTTCAATCCTTGCACTTGGGAGGTCAGAGGGTTGAGGGTTCAAAACCATATCCTTGGCCATATAGCAAGTTTAAAGTCAGCCTGGGCTACATGAGACTGTCTAAAAACAAAACAAAACAAACAAAAAAACCCACAGATCATCTCTAGAACCCCGTCATGGAAAGTGAGTTTTCAAGCTAAGAGGAACTTTTGAGACTATCTATTTAAGGATCTCAGCTATGAACTTCCTTCTGGATAAGGGCCTGGTGAGAGTGGAAGGAATTTGCTGTGTCCTTTATCTCTTAGAAGCAAGGATGGACCTTGAGCCCAGGTCTCTGCATTTCGGACCCAGGACAGGGATGTACTCTGCCCATCTCCCTAGGAAACTCCCCAACTCCCTAGAAACCAGCTTGTAGTCTACCAGTTCAGGGAGTGGCTAGGCTCCAGGCTGTTCCCATCCCAGGAGGCTTTGCAGCCAGAGAGAACCTTGGTTTGAACCTGGGATCTGCAACTTAATTCTCCAGGGGACAGGGACGAATTACATAACCTCTCCACCCCCTGGTCTCTTATCTGCTAGAGAAAGATAAGGACAGAACATGCTACGGCTTCCTTATGATCCCAGTCACTGTGTGGGAAGCACCATGACAGGATGGAAAAGATATGTGTGCATTTCCTAAGGCCAGGAACCCGTGCCTGTGGTCTAACATGGCAAATGTGATTAGAGGACTTGAACTGAAGGGTAGCCTGGGATATCCAGAGGGCACAGTAATCACAAGGGTCCCTCAGTGTGCTAGAGGAGGCAGAAGGGCCAAAGCCAAGGAGACCCTCGAGACCAGAAAAAGAGGCCAAGCAGTACGGGTGTGCAGATGAGCCGGGCGGGTACTGCCTGCCCATCCATGGTTCTGAATGAGTGAGTTTTCAGACAGAACACCACTCTGACAATCCCGTGACTTTAGCCACGATTTGAGCTTCTGAGCTTCTTGGCTTTATCTGAATGTGAATTTCAAGCAAAACTGTTGAAAGGTGACCAAATGCTAATGGCAAGTGTTCAGCGTCTCAGACTCCTGATGTCACTGCCACGAACACATTCCATTACTAACTAGGCCATAGCCTGTGACCCCAGCTGCTGGCAGCAAAACTGGGGTGAGGCAGGTGCCTGGCTTGCAGGCCCTGTGATGCAGGACATCTTTTCCAGGTTGAAACTAGTCCCAGAGGGCTGTGGGAGCACACAGTGGGAGGTGGCCTCCTTGAGAGAGGCTCTCCCCACAGGAGTAGGTTTTTTTTTTGTTGTTTGTTTGTTTTGTTTTTAAGACCTTTTGGGGAAACGGGGGAATGTAAGCAGTTTACTTTTTGGCCTCCAGGCTGCTTCCCACAGTTGTACCTTTTTCTTTGGCTCATTACTGGAATCGTGGTGGCTAATCCTAATCAAACTTAACATTTTCTCACTTCTGTGGTCCTCAACTCACTTTCCGTAAACTTGAGATACCCCTGTAAGGCTGGACACCATGTCTACCCTCCCCCCTATTTGGTAGTTTGCCTGTCAGAAAAAACAGCAGCTGAGATCTGCTAAGAGCATTCTTGTCCCTCAGCTTGGAGGGGCCCCTGGGGCTAGGGACCGGGTCTGTTCTCTAGTTCTCTGATGGTGATTTCTTCACTTCCAAAACCTTCGTACTCTATTCAGGAACATGGCTTGTGGACTGGGATCCAAGACATCAGGGAAGAGGACTCTGGAACAACCTGACTGAGCCTTAAGTGTGCTCCTGTCTTGGTGTAATCCAGGCTGGTCTCAAACTCGGGGTAATCCTCCTGCCATGGTTTCTGTGCTGAGGTTATGGGTGTACGCACCATGCTCTTTCCTCCCCATCTTCCCCATACTTACTTGCTAGTGACTGTCACTTTATCAGAGGACATTTGGCTTGAACTAGTCTAAATAGCTCCTCACTGTCCTGGACAGGGAGTCAGTCCTTCTGGACAAATCAACAGTAAAATGGGCTCATTACAGATCAAGATGGGGGTTGGCCATGGTCAGAGGTGTTGGGTGACCAGGGTTGGTCCAGGGAGTGAGGACAGTGCCTATTACTGGCGTTTCTCTCACTACCCACACTCCCTCATCTTGGGAACCACCAAAGTAACTCCTGGATCGGACCAGCGAGTGCTGGCCTAGGAGGCCGACGACACTTTCGGGAGTGCTGGCAGCTTCGGCAGCCGTGAACGTAGCCCATTTCACAATGTCTGTCTCAACATAGCAGATCTGCACAGGGCAGTGCAAGGACTCTGTCCTTTGATGGGCCTGGCACCAGAGACACCAAACATTTACTGAATGAATGACATTGGTACACCAAAGCTTCTCAGACTGGCAAAGGGTCACAGAAGGGCACAGGCCTTCAGTAGTACCAGCCCCTTCTGGGACTATGTACCCGATTAAGGATAGTGTTAGCAGGAATGGGAGCTGGGGCTGGGGAGGGTCTCCCTCAGCAGACTGGATTCCCCAGTGCTTCCTGTTTGAAAGTCCTGTTATGGTGAGGACACTGTCACCAGCTCTGAATGATGTTCCTGCCTTCTGTTCAGGAAACTAAGGTCTCCGTGGTTGAGTGGGCGGGGCCTGGCTCCAGTACAAAGTCAGGAAGTCTCTCCTTCCTGGAGGGCAGAGATAATCAGGTTCAGATCCCAGAGTGAATCTGGATGCCTCTGGGTACCCACCCGACCTCTAGCCAAAAACTTTGCAGACAAAGCAGTGGCAAAAGGTGTACTGACCTTTTGGGAGTCCTCTGGGCCCATTGCTGGTTCCAAAGCCAGCTCACTTCTGTGCGCTGCTGTGCAGTGCGGACACCTTTGGGACTTCCAGGGGCTTGCTCAGCTGAGAAGGCTCCTTTCGCTCTGAGCAGTTCATGGTAATTCTAGCCTTAAAGGCTTTCCTATATGCCCCTCCCCCTTTAAGAGTTTTGTATCTGTATGACTGTATGTTATCTGTACACAGGAGTCTGGGAGGCATGTCAGGTCCCTTGGAATTGGAGTTCTATGCGGTGTAAATTGCAGGAAGTTGGTGTTCATAACCACTGAGACATCCTTCCAGCACTCTTTCTACAAAGCTCAGCATTCCCTTAAATCACTGATCTTTCCTCTCATGAGACTTCAGCTCTCTCAGTAGTACCTGGGGCCCTGTTGGAAATTTTGCCCTCTACCTGGAATCTAGGAACAGACAAGGGAAAACAATAGCAAAAGCCTTTCTGTTCTACAGCTGAGGGAGGTCACTCCATAAAGGCTTCAGCCAGGGTCAATTCAAGGTTCTCCTCCTGAGGACCCCAAGGAATCCATTTCTCATCCAACTCTGCAAACACAAATGTGTCCCTTCTGAGGGGTTAGAGTCCACATGGCTGCCTGGACACAATGTGAGTCTGACTTGCCAGGCTTGGAGGCCAAGAGGCAAGGTGAGAAATGTGTTACTCAAAGCCCCACCCTAAGCCTGGGGACTTCTCCAGACACCTGGGTCACCTCCACCCCTACCCCATGTGATTCTCCCAACTAGACTCTGAACTGTACAGGCAAACAATGTATCAGCATTAGAACATAATCAGGTTTTTATTTCCACAACCTCCTACAGGCCAACCAAGTTACTAAGTTGTAGATGTCCCACACAAACAAGGACAAAAGCTCTTAGCAACTTGAATCTAGAGATTATTATTATCATTATTATTTAGCGCAACAGAACTGAGAAAGGAAAAAAAAACTCTTACATTTTCAAAGAACAGAAAAAGCAAAGTAGGTTCATATACATTCAACATAGACTGCGCATATTGGTTACTACAATATAAAGCAATGGTGATCTTGAAAATAGTTCGCAAGATGGCACGGTTAACAGGCTCACTGGCTTTCGTCTGGGTGGCTCTGGAGGGTGCTCTCTGCTCTTCCATCAATCCAGTACCATGGAAACAGGTCAGGCTGAGCGTGGGGAGCAGCAGGGCGGGGCTGCAAGCCGACAATGGCTCATCAGGCTTTCTAGGGAGTCAGACTTCTGGCTAGTAATTAGTGACACCTAAAGTGGAGGGGGTATTGGAGGGGAGACGGAGGATATGCGACCACGGAACAGGTCCCCAGCCAAGCTCTCACACTGAAAACAAATCCATTCAAGGGACATTGGGCTCAGGAGTAAGCTTTCAGGGTGGGTGTGGAAGGATAAGATGGGGAGGGACCCTGCTGGTAACATCCGGATGCCATGGTAGGCAACAGCTTTCTTCCGTGCGTGTTCAGAGGTTGGTGGCCCCTGGCTCTCAGAAATGAGGGCTGGGAGTCAGGGCAGGGACCATCACTCTCCGGTTTTGAAGACCAGAAAAGAAGCCAGGCCTTGTTTAGCCCCAGACTTTGGTTTCTGACTGCAGAGAGAAAGGTAATGACAAGAACAGTAGCTACTGCATATATGCTGCTTCGGCTGGGGAAGGGAGGCCACTGCGTCCATCCGTCCATCCGCCGCGGGCACAGGAGAGTGGCTCATGATGCCAAAGCCAAGGAAAACGCTTCAAACAGAAGGTGCAAGCCACAGTTCAATAGCACAGAATCTGGTTAAACATTTCACTTTTAAACAAAAAAAAAATCCTTTTTATCTTTATTAATAATAACAATAATAACAATAATATCAACATTTATCAAAAAACAATTCCTACATGATCAAGAATTAAAATGTAGAGGTTGAGGATGCTGGGGAGAGGAGAAGGTTAAGGGACCTGATACAGCCTCTGATTCCTGTCTGTGACAAAGAGGCCAGAAGGAAAGGGCATGTACACACTCATATATATGAGCACATGAATGGACCAACAGTCCTTTTTATAACGCAGTAAGAATAAGAATGGAGACCACATAAACAGCACAGCGCACCACTCCTGGGTGTTCACTCATGAGGGGGAACCAATTGGTGACTGGAGGAGAACTGAACCACACACCAGAGGGGCCTACGCTGAGCCATTCTGGTTGACAACCTGTCAGCACCAGGCCATTCAGCCTATGCTGGGATCTGATGGAATTCTGCTGGGCCAGATATGATTCTAGTAGAGGCCAGCAGGAGCCTGGGCCAGAGTCCATGCTCAGTTTTTTCTTCCATTCCATTCTCCAAAGGCAGGGGCCACTGTCCCTGTCCTCTCCCTTTCTTGGCCACCAAGCTCCAGTCTAGCATTTGTTCCTGGTAGACCGGCGCAGAGGGAGAGAGGCTGGTCCTGGTCAGGCTATGGAGGGAGGCTCCTGAGGTTCAGCCCCTGAATACTAACCTCTGGTTCCTCTACCTCAGAAATGGTAGGAGAAAACAAACAGAGAGGAGGAGGCGGAGGGAAGGAGGGGGAAGGTGGAGGGAAGGAGGGGGGAGCGCTCAAGGGGGGAGGGGTGGGCAAGGCAAAGAGAATAAGTTATCTCCAAAGGAAACTTCCCAAAATGAAACACAAGCAAACCTCCAAACAGCAGACCTCAACTCAAGCACACCAGATGCTGGCTCATGAAAGATGGAGGACACGGATTTCCTGTTTATTTCCTTGGTGCCTTGGTCATACAAGCAAACATGGCAAAAATCCCTCGCAACCCAAGCGACGGCCTACTGGTGCCCAGTGTGGGGAAAGGAGCTGCACTGTTCTGGCGGAGACACAGATGGTGGAGTGGTACGACGCTGCTGGACACTGTTGGTCTATTGGTCTAGACTCAGCCTCCTCCCGGAGCTGTACTCGGACCTAGGAGGCAGACAGGGCCATCTTGAAGGAGAGGGATATGATTCTTCACCCTCTCTCCCTACCCTCTGGGGGGTGGGACTCAAGGTACTGGGGGTGGGACTCAAGGCCCTGTGCGTCCACACCCAAGTTCTGTCAGCGAGTCACAGGCCCTCAGGCCCTCAGGCCCTCAATGAAGTCTTTGCCACTGTATGAGCCTTGCCACTCTGAGGCTCGGCCATGCCTCTGCCTGTGGCTTTACTTTCTTCAAGTCCTTCTGTCTCTGTAGAGATAGAGTCACTAGTACTTACCATCCATGCAACCTCTGCTAGGCCGACAGGGCCAATGAGCCTCCCGCCTTGTCAGCATGGGCCTCGGACTACATATTCTCTGCTTACAGCTTACCCGCTAAAAAGTCTGGTTGGCACTGGGGTCGGGGCTCTGTGGTAGAGGGTTTGCATCGCCCTGGGTTCCGTGCCCAGCACCAAAATGAGCCAAACAATAAAAGCCACCACTGAAGGAGCCTCACTGGATCTGCGTTCTTCCCTTTTCTGGCTGGGTTTCACTCTTCAGGATGGAGAGTAGAGATTAGCTCCTTCAGTGTGCTGCCCAAAGGTCACTGGCCTTTGGCCTGTGCAGCTGTAGCTTATGGATCTCACTAGAGCCATAGCATCTATAACATGAGGTGGGCCACGCACCTTATCTCTATAATGAAGACCTCAGCCCACCTCAAAACTAACACATACTTAATGAATAAACAGGCAGGCTGGGAAGGTTGCACAGAAACAGTGTCTCTCAAGTTTAGTGGGGTTCTATACATGGAATGAACACATTGAGGGGACCAGGAGCTGGCACTGGGCCCTGACCAGGGTGGCACTCACTCTCCATATCCTGCTACACGCCGGCCTGTTCCATGCTGAAGGAGACCTCTGGGTGCTTGTGGTTGAGCATGATGTCTGTAACACACGTAGCTGGATAGCGAGAGGAGTTTAAATGCAGACTGCCATCACCCAGGCCTGGGTGCTCATGGCCCAGGCTCACCCCACATTCTGCAAGACCAAAAAGAACCTGTGAGGTGGCAGGGTTGGGGGGAGCAGGTGGGACAAGAGAGAGGAGGCTGTGGAGGTGCTTGTCTAGCAGCCCAGTCCAGGCCAGCTCTGATTTGGGCCACAGCAGGCTCTTCAGACTTAAGGGACCCTTCCTGACCACCTGCCCCTACCTTTCACCACCCTTATGCGCAACTGACATATGGAGGTGAAGATGAGAAACCCTTCAGGAGCCTTTTCTTGTGGTTGTGGGGAAGGACAACAGTAGTGAGTACTATATACAGGAACAGGGCCAGGCCACTTTTTCCCGGGTGTCACACTAATAAACACTACCCTCAGGAGGCCAGCATACTCAGGACCCAAGCCAGGACATGGGCACTACTCTCGTGATGTCTTCACAAAGGAAGACTTCCTAGGCTTTGCCTGTAGACCTTAGAAAGGGTGGACCTGTCTGTCACCAGGTTCTATTTATGGTCTCCCACCCTGGCTCTACAAAGACATAGAAATAAATGTTCCACAAAGATGAAGCCCTGTAAGGAGAAGCTGAGAGACAGCTATTGTTGGAGGTGTATCCTGCTTCAGCACTGACCTTAGACTGTGATGTCCCTGTGCTGACAGAAGCCAGAACCCCTAAAAGGTGCTCACCACAGGAGGGGGGGAATGCGTGGGGGGCAACACTGTACATAGCACCTCACCCAGTGAACTATTGCCAGGGGTGGCCATGGGCAAGGCCTTACCTTCATCTTCCTCATCCTGAAACTGCTGGCTGCCCATGAGTGAAGACTGACTAAGAACTGCATCTGACATCCGGGCAGAGCTCAGAGCCTTTCCTGCCACCAGGCTCATGCCTGGCAAGGTATCCAGCTGTACCTGTGGAGAGGAACCAGCAGGAGTGAGTGCTAGACAATGTGCCATTCTCTGGGGACCCCTGTCCCCTCCCCAGCCCATCTGCAGACAGTGAGCTTTGACAGCTCTATTCTCAAGTGTCCTGTGTAACACCGTGGCTCCTGTGTATGTGACATATAACTGTTACAGCAAAACAAAATTTGTAATTTTGTGTAACCTTAACACATTCACATTTGAACAACCCCAAGTGGCTGCCTGATGGCATCCATAAGGTGCTACCACGGCTGGGTGTGTCCCAGTTGACAAGACTTGCTCTGACAGGTCAATTCTTTAGAAAGACAAAGACAGGGCTGGAGAGATGGCTCAGCAGTTAAGAGCACTGACTGCTCTTCCGAAGGTCCTGAGTTCAAATCCCAGCAACCACATGGTGCCTCACAACCATGCATAATGAGATCTGACACCCTCTTCTGAGTTGTCTGAAGACAGCTACAGTGTGTTTGCATATATTAAATAAATAAATCTTAAAAAAAGAAAGAAAAAAAAAAAGAAAAGAAAGCCAAAGACAGCAAAACAGCTGCCAAGAATAGACCAAAAATTGAGGGTTCATATATCGAAGCCTGATTTAGATTTCTGGGAGAGGTTAAGACCCTGGATGCCAGATCATTTGATTCCTTTTTTGTTTGGTTGGTTTTTTGTTTTTTGGATTTGGTTTTTTCGAGACAGGGTTTCTCTGTATAGCTTTGGCTGTCCTGGAACTCACTCTGTAGACCAGGCTGGCCTCGACCTCAGAAATCCGCCTGCCTCTGCCGCCCAGAGTGCTGGGATTACAGGCGTGCGCCACCACTGCCCAACTGATCATTTGATTCCCAAGTCTAACAAAATGGATGAAAGATTCTCCTGTTAAGGCTGCTCTGTTATGGAGAGCCAATGGAAAACCGGTCTCCACAGCTTGCAGAGGGCTGGCCTCTGAGAAGGTGGCAGAAGGGGACACTCTGCTTTCAGGCTGGGACTGGCACCATCCCACCTCCAAGCAGCAGGAGGGCTGACATACATAAGCATCGTCGCTGTTCTGGATCGTGTGGTGTCTCTGGAGGGTCCGGGACCTGAGGTGCTCACTGACTAAGGGCCGGGCTGGGTACCCAAGGCCGTTGTGATCCGGCAGCTCCATTGCTTGTCCAGGAGAACTTCTTTCCATGCAGTTCCCTATGACAGACTCTAGGAGACAGAGCAGGAGAAGCAGGGTGAGCTTCCCCGGGTGTCGGGTGATGCCAACTCCCATGCAGCCCCTTGTAAGACACAACGAGGGAGAGGCTACCACATGTGCCCAAACTGCCAATGCTAGCCAGCTGGCACTGGTGTTAGAGGAGCTGGGGCCAGCCTGACAACATCAAGTCCTACAGCAAATAGGGGTTTAAGACACTTCTTACTCTAGAAGAAATAAACCACCTGGGGGTGTGAGCCGGGCCACACCCATCTTCATTAGCTTATACTCAGCTCCCAGATGAGCTCATGGAGAACTCTAGCGTTGAGGGGCTTCTGGCCTGTATCCATGGCCTTGGCCTCTGCCTTAGAACCAGCCCAGGTGTCTCCCACTGCCACTGCTGGTGCCGCCTACGGCTCCTTCACTTTCATGAGAGCTTGCACACGGCTGAGCCTGACCTCACTCCCCATGCCTATTTGACACCATCTAAGTCCATGGCTTCAACCACATTGCTTGTGTACATAGAAATATGGCAGCGAGGTGCACAGGGAAGGGAGGCACTTGTCATCAAGCTCGACGATCTGAGTCATATCCTCAGAACCTACCTAGTAAGAGAAATGATCACACACACACACACACTTTGTCTCACACACACTCTCACACACACACTCTCACTCTCACACACACACACACACACACACACACACTCACATGCACACACTAAATGTAAAAAGAATTACTGAAGTGGGTTTTTTTTTTTGTTGTTCCAGATTCATAGATCCAACTCTTTTCTTGGGTAGTATGTAACACTTCCATTACATTTCAAACTCATTAACTTCCCCAGAACCCTGCTCCTCCTTTAAAAGCCCTGGTTTAGCACCTCCCCTCCCTATCTTTCAGGAGTTAGCTCTTGGAGTCATGTTTGACTCCTTCTTCCTGGCCCCACAGCAGCTCTAAGTCTAAAGAGTCCGCTGGATCAGTGGTGGACACTTCAGGCCCCGGACTGCCTGCTTTCAGTCAAGGCCCGTCATCTCTTTCTAGCCTCTACCCTTTCTAACCACCCCTAGTTACTTCCCTATAAAGACTATACTTAAAAAAAAATCCCATTCCTATTTTTAAAATATATGCATGTGTGTACATGTCACAGTACATGCAAATGAGTGTATGTGTACATGTGTGTTATATGTGCTGCATGTGTTGTATAAATGAAATGCTAAATCCCCATCCCTTGTTCAGAGATTTAAAACATTTAAACAGTTATTAGTTGTGTACACATGGGTACACACATGCTGTGACATGTATGTGGAGGTGGAGGACAGCATTCAGCAGTTGGTTTTCTTCTCCCTTTCTAGGGCTCAAACTCAGGTCATCAGGGGTTTACTGCTGAGCCACCTCTGATCTTGGGCAGATATTTTAAGGACTGTGATCAATCGGGAACAGATGGCAAAGTTTGGTGGCAAGTGCCTCTCTTCCCTAACATAATCCTGGATCTTGATATTTTCACCCCTCCCATTTCCAGATCACCCCTCCCATGAGCTTT
This sequence comes from Apodemus sylvaticus, assembly GCF_947179515.1. Taxonomy (NCBI): domain Eukaryota; kingdom Metazoa; phylum Chordata; class Mammalia; order Rodentia; family Muridae; genus Apodemus; species Apodemus sylvaticus. The sequence goes on from NC_067478.1 coordinate 83,006,253, forward strand.
CCTGTCTGTTCTCTTTCTCCCCTTTCGGATTTTTTTTTAGACCTGAAAATGAGGATTCTCCAGATCTAAGCCCCCAGCCAGGCTTTTCAAAGGTCTTGTGGGTTCTGCTTCCCTTACGCGCCCTCCTGTCTGGTTTCCTGAGTAATGCTCACAGGCCTGGAAATACCCCAGATCGTAAGGTCATCACTTGGCAAGTCAGCCTTCCTGAGTGCCCAGCTGAGGGCTCGCTCCTCTGTCACACAGAGATGGCAAAATAGCCACAAGCAGTCTGGGTGGGGAAGACTCAGCTTGATTCTTGCTTCACTGCATCCTCAGGAGGGGTCAGGGGACTTGAGCAACGAAGCTGATCTGTCTGGACCTGTGCTGGAGCCTACCCCACAGGCTGCTTGCTAATAGATAGAGCCCAGGACAATAAACAAGTAAGTTACCCAATTTTTAGTTTCCAGGGTAGCAAGCAGCCTTTGGTCTGGAAGAAACAACTGAGATTATAAACCAGATCGAGGGCTGAGGTCACAGCTCAGCAGCAGAAGGTTTGCCTAGAGTGTGTGGGACCCTGTGTTTGATCCTTAACCATCACAACCCCCCATACCAGATGAAAATGAAGCACCCCTGACTCAGAAGTTGTGCTGGGAAGGGGTAGAGAGGGACTAGGGAGCTGCCGTGTGAGGATCTTGCTGGTGCCCAAGGGTTCCCATGTTGAGACTTGGTCCTAAGTATGTGACGCTAATAAGATATAATGAAACTTTTAGGGGGCAAAGCCTGATTAAAGGAAGTTAGGTTGGGGCTGGTCAGATGATTCAGTTGTAAAGGCATCTGTCATCAAGTCTGATGACCCGAGTTCAATCCCCAGGGTCCTTCCCCCCACTCCTTCCCTCCTCCCACTTGGGGTGACGGGATGGCTCAGTGAGTAATGGTGCTTACACTAAGCCTGAGTTGGGCGGAAGGAGAAAACAGACTCTTGCAGGTTGTCCTTTGACCTCCACACAAGCTTCACAACATAACCTACCTACCCCACCACACAAAATAAATATAAATGAGAAAAATTTTGGAAGAAGACGCTGGGATATGCCCTGGACTGGAATTTGGGAGCTGGGTCCCCAATGGCTTCCTTTCTGTTTCCCAGTCAGAATAAGATGCACGCGGCTTTGCCCAACATGCTCCTTGCCATGATATATCTCTCACCACAGGCTCCAAAGCCACAAGGACAAATTATGAACTGAGACCTCTGGCACCATGAGCTAGGACAAACCTTTCCTCCTCCTAAGTTGATTTTCTTGGGTATTTTGTTCCAGTGACAGGAAGCTAACACAGGTATAAAGGAAAGAATACAAGGGCCAAGAATGAGGGAAGCGGAGACAGGCTCCAGGTCATTATCACCAGAGTACACAAAGTCTGGGGCCAGGCAGCCTCCCCTTACCCTTAAGGTCCCTCATCTGACAGGAAGGGCTGTTTCAAGGCTCCAAAACCCTGACGCCAGTGGAAGGTCTGTGATAAGCACCGAGGGCTCCACAGGATGGGGAGTCAGTTCAGGAAGAATGCTGAGCGGGGACTCAAAGTTCTCAGGTGAGACCTGATGACCGGTGGCTGGCTGTAAGACTGACCCACTGACCAGGGACGCGAACCCTTGGGCGCCCTTTATTGCCACTTCAGGAGCAAGAGAACAGCCAGGCTTACAGAAGGATCTATAAATAATACAGAGACCATGTCTTCCAAGAACCCAGAGGGGGCAGAGGGTAGCATGATCACCCAAACAAGTAAGGGACAAAACGCACAGTGAGGATCCACCCCCCCCCCCCCCCCGGGGGACTCTGGGCCAGCTTGCGTAACTGTTGAATCTGTCAATGTTGACTCATCCTTATTCATTTACTGGGTTTTAAGAGTAAATGAGAAACCAACGGTATGTTTGCCCACCCCTGGGAGGCTCTGAGGGGTACTGTCTAAACCCCAGCAAGGCTGTCAGCACTTTATCCCTTACCAGGCTGGAAGCTGACTGGGCTCAAAGACGAAACCCCACCTTATCTTCACTTGTTAATTGGAAGACAGTGAGACTGCAGGCAGCAGAAGGCAGGGCTAGCTCTGAAACTTGCAGCATTTGGAGGAAAATTTTGGCACAGTATGTGCCCAGTGCTGTGCCCAGGCTGGCCTCCTGCTGGCTGGTGGCAAACAGCCTTATAGGAGCCAGGACCACACAGACACAGGTACAAGGGCATCTAAGTTTCCTAGACTAACAGTGGTAAGCTTTGCTCATTCACCCTTAAGAGACGCCAGTAAGGGCTGGCGAGATGGCTCAGCAGTTAAGAGCACACGTTCCACACCAGTTCTCCTGATACAGCGCTTCGTGAATAGGTGGTCCCCGCAGACAGGCCCTTTGGCTTTCCACATTCCAGCAGCACCCACAACACTGGCTCCCTAACTTGTATTCAGCCGCTCTCCCACGGAGTCACAGGTTAAATGTCCAGAGACTAAGCCTGCTTGATGGAACGGCATCAAGAACCATCAAGGTCCTCTGTCCAAATGGGGAGACAAGGATGCGGGTTTTGTGCTCGCCTGCAGTGTGGCAAACTGTTAGAACCATTTCTTTACAAAACCTGTGGTAAATGACCTGTGAAATTTCTCTATGACGATCGATCGATAGAGTATATGTGTAATGTACGTGAGAGTATGTAGATGCTGTGGTGCACTTGTGGAAGTCAGGTTGATTTGGGGAGCTACTCCTCTTCTTCCACCTTTACAAGCTGTCAGGGTTGCGTGGTCAGTGCTTCACCCACTGAGCCCTCTCACCAACCCATTCTGGAATTTCTTTCATGAACTGAAAACATAAACCTGATCTGGAGGATCCTGAGTTTAAGGCCAGCCTGGGTTAGGCAGTGAGACCCAGCCTTTAGAAAGAGGGGAGGGGGAGGGACAGAGAGGAAAAGGAAAACTCAAGGTTTCACAGGCATCTCAGGTCAGGCCAGGGCAGCTCCTACCAAAATGGTGCCGTGACACGCACTTCCCAGGGTGGGTGTGAAAAGGAACCTGAGTCAGAAGCGGCAAGCAGAGTAGCAGTTCATGTAGCTTGGCACCCCTCACTACCAGAACAAATGGAAGCGTGCTTTCCTAGAAGGCCCCAAGTGCTAGTGTAAGGACAGCGGGGGTGTGGGTGTGGGGGGTGTGGGGGGTGTGGGGGGTTCTCCAGAAAGAATCACTTTAACACTTAGGCCTCCTGCCCCGAGGGGATCTGAATTAAGGGCGGCAGCATGCACTGGGCTTCACCAAAGCATCTCTGTCTCCAGTGCATGGCTTCACTGTTCTGGGACCCACACTCACATCACTGTATACACCAGGCTTTGCTAAAGGTAATAGTGTCCATGGTTCCCAAAGTCACAATGCAAGGGCAGATGTCAGAAAGGAGGGCGACTCATCTCTGTAGTACATCAGCAAGCAGGGCAGGAATAAAGGGGAAGCTTCTAGAAAACCTCTGCCAAAGGTCGGGGGAAAAAGTCAAACAGGACCCCAAAGGGTGAGAGTCACTTATAAAAACTGGGCTACAGGGGGTTATAAGTCTGCCTTGACTCTTCTAGGCCAACAAATGTGGGTGGGGGATAGCGGCAGGGATGGTGGCATATAGGAAGGAGACAGGAGTAATGGAGGCTGGTCAGCTAGAAACAGGAGGACAGATTTGATGAAGAACCTATAAGCATTCAGTATTGACCTGAAATGAAGCCTCCGCCTGAGAACAGAGGATCTGACGGGGACCAGCTGACAGCCTGCTCTCTCTCTCTCTCTCAAGTTGCTCTACCTGCTGGAGAATGGAGCGGCGTGCCATGATTCTCATGACCGTCCAAAGCTGGACCTCGACAAAACCATGAATCTTAGAAAACCTTTCCTTTAGCTGGGCGGTGGTTCCACTAGCCTTTAAAGCCAGCACTCAGGCAGAGGCTGAGGCAGAGAGACAGAGGCAGGCTGATTTCTGTGAGTTCAAGGACAGCCTGGTCTACAGAGCAAGTTCTAGGGCAGCTGGGGCTACACAGAGAAAATCTGTCTGGAAAAACAAAAACAAACAAAACAACCCCTTTCCCCTTAGTTTCTTCTAATTCTGTCCTGTGCTACACTTCAGGCTGAGCAAGCCTTGGCACAAATGATCCTGAGACACTCACCCAGCTCTTTGTCCATGCGTGCCTCAGCTTCTAGAAACCCTCCCTATCCTGCAGAGCTGGCCTCTCCTTCTAGAGCTGCCACAGCCAGTGTGCTGACTACGCGGAGCCTACCATGGATAGGAAGTGGCTAAAGAGGTATTCCTGAGAGGACAGTGGTGAGAGGCCTCTTCATCCTCCTTATATACAGACATCATGTCGGAGAAAAGCAAAGAAAAATCACTTTGGAAGGACACTTCTAAGATATTGAAACATGGCAACTCGGGGCTGGTAGAGGCGAGGCACCTGCCAGCTCCGCTATTTCTTCAGCAGCCTGAACATCAGACATATTCACGCACTGTTGGCATGGTGACCGACTGGCAGCAGGGCTTGGCTGCCACTTGTCAGCTCTGACCCACAGGCAAATTATAAATTTCCCGAATCTCAGTTGCTTCCCTGGTAAAACGGGGACAATGGCTGGGTGCAGCTCAGTGTGGCGCTCGCTCACTAGCATGTGAGGGGCCCTGGGTTTCACCTCAGCACCACCGTAAGGACAAAGGACAGTGTGTGCCATGTGAGCGGCCCTCGGTGTGTGCACACTGGAGGTACACATGCAAGACGCAGGCTCAAGTCATCAGAAGCTTTCTACACACAGATTCTCTTCTACAGTATGTCTGTCAAAGGCATCTGCCTCTTCTAGAACACACCCAGCAACAGGCTGCTCAGGTAGCCTGTGATGGCGGCCTCTTCCCTGGGGAGGTTCTCTTCCTTATCATACACATAGCTAAGTTGAGTCCATCCTTCCATCTGACAGGTCTGTTCCTTCAGAGCTGTTCCTTCCCAATCCCCAATGCTGCCAGGTGTCTCTCATTCTACACACAACCTGTTCAGAAAGTTCCACCCTAAATACGACCAGCGGAGAGATGCCAAGGCCATCTGAAAGCACCAAGTCTTCACAAAACCTGCACTTGGCTAGCCCTGGAGCCCAGTTGTGTGTGTTGCCTTTAAAGGGAAGAGATACGGGGAACTCTATGGGGGATGAGGAAGAAAGGCTCAGAGTCCCAGACTCTGGGGATAAGAAGCTTTACTCCCTTTGTAGTTGTGGTGAGAAGGGTGAAGCTACAGGGGGCCGGCGCTCTGGGGTTTTTTTTTTGTTTTGTTTTTGTTTTTGTCTTTGTTTTTTGAGACAGGGTTTCTCTGTGTAGCCCTGGCTGTCCTGGAACTTACTCTGTAGACCAGGCTAGCCTCGAACTCAGAAATCCACCTGCCTCTGCCTCCTAAGTGCTGGGATTAAAGGCGTGCACCACCACAGCCCAGCCAGCGCTCCGGTTTTGCTATGCAAACAAAACTCACTCAGGGAAACTCATCTCTAGATGAAAACAAGGGCAGCCCCAGTACAGCAGTCTACAGTCTACAGCATATTTAGTTATCAAGTTCTCTCTCTCTCTCTCTCTCTCTCTCTCTCTCTCTCCTGTGACACAAGAGGACAATGAGAACAGAGTCTAGGGCTCTCAAGTCAGGATAGCAGAGGCCGGGCTAGAGGCTCCGCCCCACAGTTTACATATGTCCTTAGCAATGCTGACTCCGGGACTCGGTGGTGTGAACAGGCGTGTCCTGGGTGCCACCTACTGCTGTCAGTCTATTTTGTATGACTTCTTTCCACATGCTTTGCCTCTCCCCAAAATGGCCCTGAGAGTCTGTTTAGGGTTGTTTCGTTTCTGTGTTCCTTAGGAGAACAGAATGCTATCAGAACCAGGCTAACCCCCCCCCCCCCACCCTCTACCCCCTTCCCCCCCCCCCCCACACACACACTTAAATTACAGCAGACTCTCCGAAGACTTTTACCTTGAGGGGACTCTTACCTCGGCTGGGCACCTTGTTTCTACTGAACATGGTGACAGTTGGCTGGTGTCCGTAGGGATGGATTCCCAGCTCCCGGGCCTGACTCACAGTTCCCAGCAAAGGCTCAGGGTCCACGGGCCCACTGGTACACAAAAGCAGCGGGCTGTTGTGGCAACCTTTGGTCAGTGTGCTTGAGCTCTTGTCTGGGAAGGCCTCCTTGACCCCCTCGCACAAGCAGTCTTCCTCCATACTCTCCGAATGCATTAGTGGTGGCTGATGGGCATACCCATGGGTGGGGGTGGGTGGGGGACCCTGTGAGATGCAATCCTGCGCCCTGATCTGTAGGAGATGTTGGGGGCTGGCATGGTGGCGGTGGTACGAGTCAGCATTTTGATAAGATAAAGCCTGGTGCTCTGTCATATTCTGTCCCCCAAGGCTGGGAGCTAGGCTAGCAGCATCCCCTTGGTTCATGTGCCTGAACAATTCATGGTATTCTTGCTGCTGCTGCTGCTGCTGTTGCTGTTGTCGATGCTGTTGCTGCCTTTTGATGAGCTGTGCAAACTCTGCTGGCGGCAGCCGAATGTCCGAGTGGCCGGTGAGTGAATGCCGGGGAGAGAGCAGTCCTTGAAGGATGTGGGGAACCTGCTGGTGTCTGCTATAGTCTGGTGGTGTAGGGGACAGCAGGGCCTGCTGTAGTGCTGACGTGGTATAGTGTGGTGGCTGCTGATGGGCACTGGGAGGAAAGGTGGGGAACTGGTCAAGCGGAGGAACTTTCAGGCCTTGAGTTGGAGGAAACCCCACTCCTGGTGAAGGGCTGTAGCTGCCGGGGGACCCTCGGGGCTGGTCCGAAAACAGATGGGGGTGTAAGTGCGCCTGGTCGTAGTTGGCAGGGGAGAACCGATTCATGTTGACGCTGCAGACACAAAATGGTGTGAGAACCAGGCATTCCAGTGACAACTACACCAGCTCCCCTGGGGACGGACGGTCACTAGGACGAAGCTCTCTTGGTACAGAACTGTGCTGGGGCAGGGAGGACTGTGCACACCACCACTATATGGCTCCTTATTTGCTTATCCAAGTCTTTGAAGAGACATAAGGCACTGGGCATGTAATACCTTGAAAGTAGCAACCTGACTTTGGCTGGTTTCTTGTAACCCAGGCTGGCCTCACTTGCTATGTTGCTAAGGAGGACCTTTAACTCCTCATCCTCCTGCCTCTGTCTCTACAGCACTGGGGTTCTGGGCATGTGCTACTACACCTGGCTTCTCTGGTGCCAGGGACTGAAGCAGGGATTCAGGCTTGCCTACCTACCCAGAGAGCTAGACACAGTCTAATCCAGCTGTTCTTGAAAAATAATCTGAGCTGTTTAGAATAATAGTCTCTCCTCTCTCTGTCTCTCTCTCTATCTCTCTCTCTGTCTCTGTCTCTCTCTGTCTCTCTCTCTTTGAGTCAGGGTTTCTCTGTATAGCCCTGGCTGTCCTGGAACTCACTCTGTAGACCAGGCTGGTCTTGAACTCAGAAATCTGCCTGCTTCTGCCTCCCAAGTGTTGGGATTACAAGCATGCGCCACCACACCGGGCTAGAATAAGTCTCTTAGAGACAATAGAGAGGGAAGACCCCTAGAATAATAAATCAGGGGAACGGACATCTTTCTATGTTCCTCTAACAGACCTTCCTTCCTTCAGGTCATCAGGAAGGCCCTCTGCCATTTTTCTCTTGTCTCACTAACAATCCAGCTCATCAACAACCTCACTTCAAACCTACCATGTTGCGTCACAGTGGGTGATATAAGGGCACAGCAGACTTGTCCCGTCTCACTCACTGGGCTAAGGGGCTTCTCTAGATCAACAAGAAGCCTTACCTGTGGGCCTCTGCGCTGTCAGCACTCAGCTGCTTGGACAAGGGCCGGTGCCCATAGCTGAAGGGAGCCATTAGGCTGGTGCGGTGCTGTATCTGAATCTGACTGGCGGTGGGGCTGATGGGGACGCCCCGCCCTGCAGAGCCTGCAGTTGTCCCGGCCATGTTGCTGAGCATGTCAACCGGCTCCTGTAGCTGGATAGTCACTGGCTGTGACTGGTTAGGCTGCTGCAGGCCCAAGCAGGTTAGCGCCACACTGGGAGGCGGGGAACAGTTCTCAGGTTGGGGCTGGAAGATCGCACCATGGGAGGGTAAGCCTTGAAACTGGGCGGGAGACGGAGCACCTGCAGGGAAAGGGACCACAGGGTGACCAAGGGCCCAGGTTACCTGCCAGCTAGAGGGCAAGTGACCCCTAGCAAGTGGCATCTAGCACAGCCTTCATAAACCTCACTATACAAGACAAGACCAGAAACTGGCAGAAACAGAACTGAGTCCTACACAAAGAACTATGATTCAGTCAGTCAGGTGGGCACCCCATGAATTTGTATGTCCAACTAACTCCCCCTGAGAGCTGGTCTATGGCAGGCTTTGAGTAGCAGAGATTGTAGGAAGTATTTCTTAACCAAGGATGCATAGGAAGGGTCCAGAGAGGTGGGGAAGCTACCCATTCTCATGTGGCAGTTCTGGGGCAGAACCCAAGATCCCACTCTGACCCAAGGTTGCCTGGAGTAGGAAGAACATACAGGCAATTCCATGCTTCTCCACAATGCCAAGGAGACTGGCAAGGATCTGACTGTGCGCTGGGTCTGAGGAACCACGCCCTTTAGTCTTCACACCTGGTACGAGGACTGGGGAGGGTTTGGTAACTACATTTAATAGCAGCTAACCTGTAGTAAGGACTAATATATTGGGTACTGTCCCAGGTGATTTATATATATTTCTTTCTTTCTTTCTTTCTTTCTTTCTTTTTCTTTCTTTCTTTCTTTCTTTCTTTCTTTCTTTCTTTCTTTCTTTCTCTCTCTCTCTCTCTCTCTCTCTCTCTCTCTCTCTCTCTCTCTCTCTCTCTCTCTCTTTTTTGGTTTTCCTGGAACTCACTCTGTAGACCAGGCTGGCCTCGAACTCAGAAATCTGCCTGCCTCTGCCTCCCAAGTGCTGGGATTAAAGGCATGCGTCACCACCGCCCAGCATATATATTTCTTAAATGTTGCTATTATTACAGTTATTATTGAGAAAGCAAAAGCACTCAGAAGTTAAGGAATTTACCCCCAAGGTTTCAGTCAAGAAATGAAAAAAAATTTTTTTTTCAAGACATGGTTTCTCTGTATAGCCCTGGCTGTCCTGGAACTAGGCTGGCCTTGAACTCAGAAATCCACCTGCCTCTGCCTCTCAAGTGCTAGTATCAAAGGCATGCACCATCACTGCCCAACAAGAAATGAAATTTAAAACACACACACACACACACACACCCCACCACCACCACATCAAAGCCTAAAAGCAAGGCTTTCCCCGCATGCCACACTATGTAGGGATCCCCACCACCACCCACAGCCTCCACTCACCGTGAGACCCGATCATGGCACTGCTGATGGGGGGAGGACTGTTACTTGGCTGCCTGAAGAGATGGTTGCTGGGGTGGTTGGGGGGTGGACTTGAAGGTTGAATCCTTAACCTTAAACATGACAGAACAGGTACATAAGCCACCTGAGCTGACAGAGCCATCTGGAGTCAACATTCAGCCTACAATCCATACAGACAGACGTCTTGTAGTTTGGGGTGGACAGCCATGGTAGCAGGCCACGACAGCCTGCCCACACCTCAGTCCACCAGTCCTTCCCTGCCACACACGCAGCGCTCACTGGCCTGGCCTGTGACAGATGTCAGCCTACTGCGTTCACGGGGCTAAGGAAAGAGTCAGGATTCTGGGAAGCCCTTCAAACTTTAAATCAGCGTCCCTGTTTTTTTTTTAGACGACTATCCTAAATGCTCAAGTCAGTCACGTTTTCCCATGCATCAGACCAGGGCGCCATGCTGACCAGCCAACGATTCAGGAAGAGTCTAAGTGGTTCATTACCTCTGGAGCTGGTGGGTGAGGAGGGCTGGTTGATTTTCACACGCAGCCTGAAGAGGTGGGGAGGGCTGAGGAGGACAAATAGAATCCTGAAACACAAATGGGGGTGGGGGGGAGAGGGGGGCGACAGTATCATGAGCTACCAAGGTCATCAGAGCTACTCTTGGGATGATACAGAAAGTACTATCTGTGACTCAGACTGTTGCTTCAGTGCCTTCATCAGACATGTCACCCATCAATGCAGTTCACACTCCACTTTGCCCTGAGTCTTTTCAGACAATGCACAGGCCAACGAGCCTGGAAGCAAATTCAAAAACACCTTGGAGAAAGTGAAGAGTGAGGGAGGGCCTACTTGAATTTGCTGCTGGAGGATCTGATGGTGCTGCTCCTGCTGGTACAGCATATGCTGCTGCTGGGTCTTCTCCAGGGCTCGCTCATCAACCTGCCCCCCGTACATCTTCTGCAGCTGCTCGCACTCCTGAGGGGAAAGCGGTGGGTACAAACTTGACAGGGCCAAGTCTACCCCACGCAGTGACCTCGGCAGATGCAGATCTGCCCCTGAGGTCTCATGGGCAGACTGAACCACGGAAGAACAGGATCCTTGTTGGGATATGCACGGCGATTCCCTCTAACTTTGCTCTATGGGAAGCAGTGGGGAACACCAAGGGCACCCTGCGGAATGTCCAGTGTGAAATCAAATAGAAGCACAAAGCACATGCTACTCGAAGCTGTTGATCCTTCACAGTATCCTGGGAGCAGGTTTGTTACCTCTGGGAGCCATACTAGCTGGAGATTATGCCTGGTGTGACCCAATGCCCTGCATACAGGGGGCCTGTCAGGATTGCTTAGAAGTACCTACCATCCCTGAGAAAAATCAAACCAGAAATACCTTCCCAACAAACTACAGATGGTGGAAAAAATTTTTAGTCTCATGATGAGGGAAGCAAGTTTGACTATAGGGTGGGCAGTATATATCGAAGAGTGCACAGTAGAAAGCTATACTGCGGGCTGGAGAGATGGCTCGGCAGTTAAGAGCACTGACTGCTCTTCTGGAGGTCCTGAGTTCAAATCCCAGCAACTACATGGTGGCTCACAACCATCTGTAATGAGATTAGATGCCCTCTTCTGGTGTGTCCGAAGAGAGCTAAGTATACTCACATATAATAAATAAAGAAATGAATACATAAATAAATACATAAATCTATTTTTTTTTAAAGAAAACTATACTGCTTTAAGCTGGAACACCTCAGTGTGGCTGACATGAAGGGTATGGAGAGTTACTGCCCAGGGCCTGGACACCGCACTGCTACCCCTGCCCCTGCATAGATTACCTGCTGCAACTGTTTGATGCTGCTGCTGTTGCCCATTTTTTCCAGGTGAGCTTTGAAGGCCTGGATGCTTGCAGCCCCGTCTGAGAACCGGCGCACGGGGGAGAAACGCTCCGTGGGGAGATGGAGGGTGTTGGAGTCCTTGTAGGTGGAGCTGAATATATGGGAAGAGACGGTTAGCAGCCAGGACTCGGGGGCTATGACCAACCACACAGGGACCATGGCTCTACATGAATACAGAGACAGCAGATGCATGAGGAACCCTGCACATGGTCCTCCTGTATCGCTTCCTGAGGTGGCTGTCCCCCTTAGTGGACTATGGGCCCTCATCTCCCACCTCCACTTACCTCAGATTGGTCCTACTTCCCAGGCCTGCTGAGGTCCTGGGGTCAACTACATCCGGTTCTTATATAAACATACTAGAGCAGGGTGCAACTCCGCAGTATAGCCAGGACTGGCTATACCAAAGCCTTGGTTTTTATAGTCACTCATTTATTTTTCTATTATAGTTACATTTTGGTGTGTGTGTGTGTGTGTGTGTGTGTGTGTGTGTGTGTAATTTTGTGCAAGGTATGGTTTTTTAAAACCAGATCCCTACCTGGTATCTTTAGAAACTTAGAATTCACCATTTGACCCCGAGTTACCTCCAGCAATAATCTATGTATGGCTAGGATGAAATCAAAGTCAGTTCTGTGGTCAAAGGTCTGACCTGGAACTCACAGTTCTGTTCTAGAGAAGGGAGGGTGGAGGCTGGGGTGGGGGAAGAGAGGGACCTCTGATCCCAGCACGGAGGCAGCGCATTCCTCAGGAATGTTGGCCTCAAGATCCTGCCTGTACCTTAGGAACACACTTGAGGCATCCCTCCTACTGTGAATGCTAACTCCTCACACAGCAGCACCTGGCCAAACTCCTGCTGACAGACAGGGTCCCCAGTGCTCAGTCAGAGCACATGTCTTACGGGGAGAAAGAAGAACCATCGATCAGGAGCCCTAAGCTAGCACCGGGCTGGCTGATACCTACACTTGGCTGCCTAACCAGAAAGAGATGTTTATGAGCTGAGATAAGCAGGTTAAAGACTGCAGAGGCAGCGTCCCCACAGCTGATGGAAAGGGTCAGGGTGGCAGGTCTAGGGCAGAGATGACAATGGTGAGGGGTGGGTAACCTTGCCAGTTTGAACTGAAGCAAAAAGCCAAAGCCAAGGAAGCAGGCAAACAAGCAAGTTCAAATACAGTGCAGACAGGGAAGGGCTGAGGAGGAGTGAGGACCAGGCAGCGATGCCAGGAGAGTTCTGATGTCGGGTGAAAGCCCTTACTCTCTTCACTGCTGCCACTCCTTCAGACGTCACCAAAGCTTCAAGCAGTAGTGAGCTAGTGAAATGCGCATGGACTCCTACTTGTTTTAGTAACATACAAGACAAATTAATCAGGGTAGGGGATGGATGTCACAGTCCAGACACTGAGTTCACGAAGGATGCTTGCAGGAGCCTGTTCTGTCTGCACTTCAGACTCTGAATTAAAACACAGCACCGGTATTATTTCCCCTCAAATTTGATGCCTACACTTTCAGTATTGTCAGGCAATAGACAGGTTTCCGTCACCCAGAGCTGTTCTTCGAGCCGTCTTTCTGCACGAGACCATTTCTTTCTCATTACAGGAAGAATATCCCAGGTTCAAGGTGTGGCAGTTTTCCGGAAACTCAGGCTGTGAAGTCAGGCCCCAGCTCAGCCTGGCTTCGGGAACTTCAGGGGATCGGTTCCGAGGGACCTGACCACTGCAGAGCCATAGGCAGTGTCAAGCATGTATAACTTTGTTTCCAATAGCAACCACGGTCACCCAGGGCAGCCTCACCCAGGGCTGCTATCTCCCCTAGACTCTTCAAACAGTGATGCAGCCCCCAACTGGAGCGAACCTGTTTTGGGTTAACTTTTAAATCATACATTTCCAGGGGTGAAAATGTTGACCAGCCCCTCTTCAGTCTCCATGGTGGACTTGACCTATTATAACACAAAGAATAGATATATATTCTGATCTTTTAATCATGTTCCAGAAAACGAAAGGAATCCAGTGACACAGACAGGCCGCCCGCATCATGTCGCGTGTTTTACGGCCTTAGAACACTTCCCTTTTCTTCTGAATTAGCGTTAATCTCGTGTGTTTGTATAATGATCCCCCCCCCCCCCCCCCCCGCCGCCCCACAGTACATGATTCATCATTAGAGAATTCATTTGTTTCCAACTCAAACTGCCTTAGCCCTAGAAACCCAAGGAACACATGTGCACATAGAACAGGCAGCAGGGCTCTAGGGAGCAAGGCCCGGCAGTGTTTGCAGGCGCAACGCACGTCCCACGGATGGACCCGCAGGTTGCTGTGGTCTGCTTTTAACAACAAATGTTGGCAGGACAGAAGGTCTGTGAGGAAGGCTGGCTGGCAGTGCTCATCACCATTTTCCCCCGAGGAGCACGGAGAAGTACAGCCAGGTACTCAAAGGACAAAAGATAAACAAAAGGCCGACAAATCAAACACCAGGCGAGGAAGAGTTGGTGAGGAACAGCGGAAGCACCTTCAGGACAAGTGCAAGTTAGCGGCTGCCTCAGGGTAGGGGCAGCTCGCCAGGGAGCAGCCAGCACTGAGGAGCTCTCTGAGGGGACCGACTGCAGCTCCCAAGAGGTTTCTGTCAAGGGGCTGTACCACCACAATCTTGCGCGAAAACCTTCATGGTTTCTTTCAGTTCCTAATAGGACCTTTTCTTTCTGAATTATTCAGGGTCAATTATGAAAGCTTATCTTCCTTCTTCCAGAGTTCCAGCGTGGCATTGATTATGTCCCTGTCTGCTCAGAGTTCACCTTCCCCGGCTGATTACCTGATGCTCGGTGAGAAGGACAATGAGAACACTCTATAGAGCTGATCAGAGTAGCTAGTTGCAAGTGTTCCTTTCTAGTGGCACGGATATATACCATTTCCTCAGAACCCAACTGCTTTCAACCTTCTGGAGGAGGCTGCATTCCACTCGCCCACCCTACCCCAAGAAGACTGGAAGAAACAAGATCAGGCAATGGCTGCCGACTTGGGAAACGTGGCCTGGGAGCTAGAGGACAGCATTAGAATGGACATGGCTAAGACTGGTGGTCATCAAGGGGCCACAGAGGACAATCATCTCAGCCCTCTTGCTGCCTGGCTACCTTGGAATTAATGAAGTTTCTCTCATCAGGATGGTGAAACTTGGTTTCCCTCTTCAAGGAAATGAATTCTAAATAACAGAGGCCTAGCAAAAGATCTTGCAGTCAGAATAGTCAAAGGATGACTTCCCAAACACAGTACTCAAAAGGATGCAACACTCCTGTTCTACCACACATCAGGGGTGTACCTCCGTCTACAGCCGGCCTACTGCTCTAATGCCATATCAAGTGGCCATTTTTTGAAGGCGATGAACTATTAGCGGTCCATGTCTGGGGATGTTGCTACAAAGTCTTCATTTCTAGAGCTGCCTTCTGAGAGTACCACTCCCTCAAAGGCCTACATGAATCAGCTGCAGATGACATGATGAGTAGGTGGGCTAAGAAATGAGAAGCAAGAGCCTCAGCTGCTCCAGAATCCAAGAGAAAGCTTTCGCCCTGTGCAGTGGTTAGGGCTAGGAGCGGAGACGTGAGCTCGGGATGGCAGGTGGCTTCTAGTGAAAGCTAGTCACCAAGAGCCGGAGACCAGTCAGAAGGGTGCTGATCCCATGAGCCTCTGGGACGCTCACACTGCCAAGCGGCTACTCACCGATGCTGGTCAGGTACCAGGTGAGGAGGCCAGACCCGGGAACGGAAAGACTGCTGTCCTAGCTGCCGTTGCAGGTCCGGTGGAATCTCAGCTGCTGGGCTGGTCATGGCCAGTGTGTGCCTTTTGGACCTATTTGCCAAGTACCTGCAACAAGCAGGGAGGACATTTCATAGTAAAAAAAGATGAGAATGTTCCCGCGCAAGAAGCAACTGAAGTTAGTCTGAAGCACTGGCTAGGACAGTGTGGCATGCCAGAAGGGCGCCACGGTAAGCAGCCCTGACAGGATGGAGGTGAAGCATGTCTAACTGGCCAACGGAAGTCAGCTCACCGCTGAAGTGGCGGTGTCGAGCCTGAGAGTGGCCACCAAGAGAGGAAAGGGAGACCTAGCTCACAAAGGCGGCGGAATCAGTTTCCTCTATTCCATTCGATGGAAGAAGTTGTCTTTCTACATATTAATTTTTTCCAAATTTCTAAACTGTAAGTTAGAGGAAATAGAACCCAAGGCCTATTTCTAAAGGGACAAGTGAGGAATTCAGAAAGAATCAACTTATATCTCCTGATGTCAGAGGCCTGTGGTGTCCTTACTACTTGCCAAAGAAAACAGACTCTTGTTTGAGTCTTCCCTTATGTCCTGTGACCAAAACTCAATCACTGAAGAAGAAGAAAAACTGATGTGGCCTCCAGAGGACTAACTTAGAGGATGAAGAAGAAATAAAACCACATGGGATGTTCAGAGCTATTCTCAGGAGGTAAAGAAGAAAGGTAAGGAATCAGAAGAGAAGGCCAAGGTTTCCATGATGCCTTTTACTCTAAGGAGCTTGCAAACCTCCACGGTCAGCACCATAACAAGGCCCAGGCCCCTGCGTCTGCTCAGCGCTGCACTTGTCTCGGATACAGATAAGAGAAGTGTGATTCCTTTCTGTCCCTTGAAACTGACAGGCACTCTGGCCTTTCAATGTTGGTCTGAAGAAGGTGGGGCCAGAGGAAGTGAACTCTAAGACAAAGAAGGTAAAACACAGCTGCACCTTTCAAGGAGGGAGGGGGGACCCAGTACAATCCCTACTTTCTCATTTCTTCATGGCACCAGTAGAGCCCATTTGCAAACCCATTTATCAGCAAACCACAGAAGCAAGAGCATGAGACTGACACAGGTTACCAGGTTCTCTTTTCTTCTGCTCTCTCACTAGGCCTTCTTTCTGCACAAGGCCACCTCTGGTCTTTCTTATCGACCTTCTGGGTGCAGAAAGAGTCCTGAACAACAACCATAAGGCTTAGTTCATTCCTGACTACGTTGCCTATAGAAGCTAAAAAGCTGTTATCGGACTGTAGTTTGTGGTATGCAAACTTGCTTAGAGAAAGCCATCAGCGGTTAATGTCCATTGATAAAAACACCCAAAGTTTCCCCGAGAGCCCATGAAAACCATTTTATTTCAACTTCCCTCAAGGGAAAACATATAATCTTGAAGAACACCTGTATTTCTGGGAAAATACATGCTGGATTGTGGTGAAAACCCCTCCACAGAAAATAAGAAAGACAACTCCACAAGGGGGCATGCATGGAGCTGAAGACCATGGCTATTGGAACCGAGGCCATCGGACCGCACAGCACGCCTGATGGTCACTGTCGCTCTCTGTGAACCAGGCATCTCGCAACAAGGTTCTGCAAACAATGGATATTTACATATGTCCCTGCCCCCAACCCCCGTGTTTTTTTTCTTCCCAATATCTCATTGTTGGTACAAGGGAGTGGAAGAAACACAGCAAACAGTACAGGAGGTATTCATTCATTCTCCTGGGAAGGAGGAGTCCATGCCAGAGGTCCATGGCCAGACTAGCTAGGATCACTGTCATCTCAAATCTCCAATTCCTTTTCAGTAAACAGTTCGTGGCAGGGAGGAGCAGGCTTTAGGCCTGAACACTATCAGAGTTGCAATATGAACGCGGGGACAAGGAAGGAGGGAGGAGAGAAATCGTTCTTAAGGTTATTGCTGTCACTTAAGGGGCTTCCAATGGCGCTTATAGAAATGAAATTTTCTGGGCAGTCTTCTGTTACTTCCGTGTGGGGAGGAACATGCCATCTGGCTTGAGCAAAGAGACCACACAAGTGTTGAAGCTGCACTGCACCACCTCCCTGGGCAGAGGTGACCTTTCGCTGGTTGCAGGGGAGCCTGCCCAAGGACGTTCTGCAAGCACTGCCAGATGCCACATTACCTCTGCACAGCTTCCTGATCTGGCTCCCCATCCGAGCTCTCCTCATCCACAGGGGTAACTGCTGGCACTGCCTGCAGAGAGACAGGAAGGAAAGACTCAGGGTGGCAGCTTATTCTGTGATGCCCTCAACTCTGGGAACTGGACTGAGGCCAAGGGTCTTGGTAGTGTTCGTATTTCAAAGGCTTCCCTAGAACGGGGGCTAGAGAGGACGTCCTTCCCTCTTGTTTTCCAGCTCCCCCTGGCTCAGGTGACATATCTGAGTTTCTTCCCCTTTTCACAGACATCTGTCCGTTCATCTAACACTTGGAGGCCTCTTTTAGGATCAGCTGGGCATTCATAGCTATGGTCTTTGCCTTTGTTTAGAGACAAATGAACAGACGACTGTAAGAGCACGATTAAGCTCTCAAGTCCTCCTTCAGAGCTTGGGAAGGAAAGAAGGCGCTTTGGAGGAAGCAGCAACTGGCCTGAGACCGGAGGTGTGCATAGGAGCGAAGGGCTGACAGAGAGCAAGGGGTCACGGGCTGAGAGAAGAGGGAAGGCCTGCAGTGTTTAAGGACCTGGAGTGTATCCGACTGCCTACCTACAGTGCCTAGGAACGGACCGTGGCCTCACATTATGTCAGTTCCAGAGTCTGGATGTCTGAACTCCAGGAAAGCATCATGGTGATTGACAGTACATTGTCACATAACATATAATCAAATAGTTATAATCCCATGTTTTAAAATATGCACTATACTCTGAAAGATAAATGAAATAAGAAGTACCACACTGAGATTCCTGGCTCTCCTCTGGGTGAAGACGGAAATGTTGTGCACCCTCAAAAAATATTCTTGGCCCAGATAAACATCATCCACACCTCAGGTACTACTTCAGAAACCATACTTCCAGGACTAAAAGGGTTAAAGCACTGGATTACAGGGCTGGAGAGAGCTGGGTGTGGTGGCACACACCTTTAATCCTAGCACGTGGGAGGCAGAGGCAGGTGGATTTCTGAGTTCAAGGCCAGCCTGGTCTACAGTGAGTTCCAGGACAGCCAGGGCTACACAGAGAAACCCTGTCTCGAAAAACCAAAAAAACAAAACAAAACAAAACAAAACAAAACAAAACAAAAAATAAACCCCAAAAACCCAAAACAACAACAACAAAAAACCAAAAGACAACCAACCAACCACCACCTCCACCACCACCACCAACAAAAACAAAAAACCCCACAGGGCTGGAGAGATGGCTCAAGGTTGAGAGCACACCCTGCTCTTGCAGAGTTTGGCTCCTAGAACTCCTACTGGGTGGCTCACGACAACTTATAAACCAAAGTTCAAAGGGTCCCGCACCTTTGACTTCTGCCAGCACCTGCACTCTGGTACATTTATCTCATTGATTAAAAATAAAAATAAATATTTTCTTTAAAACTGGGTAATACAAAACAAAAACAAAAACTTCTTGAAATAATTGCAACTTTTGAATTTTTTACATCCTCTACTTTAGTGCTAACGGTGGAGTAAACGATTGGACAGGAAACAGCTATCGCTGAGGCAGAGGGAAGACGCTGTTACAAATGGCCTTGAATATCGTACAGATTTATTTTGGGATGGGCAGTGGTGAATCACTGTAGGGTTTTAAGCAGGGCACGGTGGTTTACTTGCAGGGTGAAAGGGGAAGGCAGTGGAAACTAGGAGTCAAGCCAGGTACCAGCTGGGAGTCCACTGTGTTAATCCAGGTGACCGGTGACCATGACTGAAGGAAAGGGGACAGAGATGGAGAGATGAAAGCTGTTTATTCACAAACATCAGATAACTGGCTGACAGAGGGAATAACAAAAATTGTAGAAAGATTAAAAAAAAAAATCCATGTACCTAGTTGGTGTTAGCACTAGGGTGGTAACAGCACTGTCCCTGTCCCTGGAGGGAAAGACAACTGTCACATGCTGCATTAGCACTGTGAGTACTCATGAGATAGCCGCTAAACCTAAGGTGGAGGTGATCACACATGCAGATGTGTAAAACTCAGAAGAGCATTCTGGGTGCAGGGCCAGATGGTAGCTGACAGAGTGGACAGCCCCATCCAGAGGAGAGAGGAGATGGGCCTCGGCTAAGTCAACCCTGAGTAGAAACCTGCAGAGGGTACGGACTGGCCCAAGGAAAAACTAGGATCATGTTACAGGAGCCAAAAAAAGTATTACAAAGAAGGGGGTGGGGGGGGAAGGTCAACAATGACTAATAGAGTTGGGACATCCAAAAAGATAAAGATTAAAAATGCCCACTGGATTTATCGATAAGAGCTTGTTAGTGACCTTGGCAGCAACAAGTCCAGTGGGCAGAGGAAGTCACCCCACTATTCACAATGCTGATGCTGATGCTTCCCAACCAATGCTAACCTTGCCATGGACAGCCTCCGCCACCCATCGGCCCTATCGTTCACTTTGGCATTCAGTCTGGCATGCTGGTTTTTAAGGCTGTGCCTTGCCCTGTAGCCGTGGCTAGACTGGGACTTACTATATAGACCAGGCTAGCTTCAAACCTGCACTGGCCCTCCTGCACTGACTCTTTGGTGCTGGGATTACACGGCTTCGCAAGTTCTTTTACTCTTCAGATACTTCATACAGTGGAACTTGGCTTGGCTACCCTAACCAGCACACTAACAGCTCTGGCACAGAACTGTTTTCAGAACTGTATGTGATTGACAGTGTGGCTCACAGGCTCACACACTGCTCTGTGAGCAAGCCCAGGAGGAGGACAGCACAGAGAGCCAGAGAGAGCTTCTGTCAATACAGCGTTTGAAAACGTATTGATCCATGATGGATCGGCGAACAAAGTCACCAAGTAATGTGGTTTCAAGCAATACTCCCCTAAGTAGCTCAGAAGGGCTATGGAGATACTATTCCATCTGGTGGAAGCTTGACAGAAATAAACAGAAACCAATGTGTGAGACTAAACCTTTGCATGTCACCATAATACAAAATGGTGTGACTGAGACGCCAACGGAGGTCAGAGCGGCAATGTAATCCTATGATCACCCGAGGCTGAGCCAAAAATGTTAGGTGGTGCTGATCACAGGAGAGCTGTCGAGATGGCTCGGCAGTGAGAACTTGCTATGCAAGCCTGAGGAGCTATGTTTGATGCTCGGAACCCACATGAAGGGTGGGGGGGAGAGCTGACTCCTAAAGTTGTCCTTTAAGCTCCAGGAATGCACTGCGGGAGTGCATGCCCCTGCAACTAGTCTCTGTAAGATAATTAAAAAGCACTTCATTCTAGAGAGCATTGCCCTGGTGAACTGCATCTGCTTGGGAAGTCCTCTGAGGTGTCTTTGTGTGGCCCACTGTGGAAGAGGAGGCAGGTCAGAGAAAACACACAGAGCGCTATATTAGAGAGGAATGTGGGTATTTCAGCCAAGTCTAGCCCCTTTATCACAGACTTCTTATCAAAAACCTCTGAGAAAGCCAGGCTGTGCTGCTACTCACTGGTGTCATGGTGACAAGTGGGGACGGTCCCCGTGGGCGCTTGAGCAGCTGCTGGGCATGCAGTTGGATGTTGGCGCCTCCATCTGAGGCTCTCCGGCCAAGGGGCACCATTCCGTTCAGTAGCTGTAGTGTAGGCGGCTGTAATAGAGACTGTTCCTGCCAGGAGAGTGGGCAGACACAGTGGTGAGATGGGGAAACACGGAGTAAACAACCTCATCTACTACAGTTAGAGTGGGGTGAGGGGGACTGAAGACATCTCCCACCACCAGAGCAGTTTACAGGAGGGAACTCTCCTCCCTAAGGAAACTCCCCAGTACTGGGAACAGTCCTTTTAAAGTCCACCATGGGAAGATTGTTTGTTTCTTATGGGCAGGTCCTTTCCACAGCCATGTACCTTGTACTCAAGCTGTCCAGTTGGCTGCAGACTCTGCATGGGCAACAGGTTGTGCATGAAGTTCATATTAGGGGCCACCTGCAGGAATGGGCCCTGTGGGTTCACTCCAGGAAAGCCAGGCAGGAGCTTCTGCATATCATCCATAACTTCCATGCTGACAGGAAACAGGAAGAGAGAAATGTGGTTACTCAGAGTGTTTAAGTCTCTGAGTCATTATACTACTACTACAACTAATATAGTAAAAAGAAATTATACACGCACATACATAAATCTTTTTTGGAGGTGGGTGGGAGGGTCTTTCAAGATAGGGTTTCTCTGTGTATCCTTCCTTGGCTGTCATGGAACTTGCTCTATAGAACAGGCTGGCTTAGAACTCAGAGACACACCTGCCTCTGTCTACCGAATACTGGGATTAAACGTGTGTGCCACCACTGCCTGACTTTTTCTATCTTTGTTGTTGTTGTTGCTTTTTGTTGTTTTTTTTGAGACAGGGTTTCTCTGTATAGCTCTGGCTGTCCTGGAACTCACTCTGTAGACCAGGCTGGCCTCAAACTCAGAAATCCACCTGCCTCTGCCTCCCAGAGTGCTGGGATTACAGGCGTGCGCCACCACCGCCCGGCATTCTATCTTTTTCATATGTAGATACATGTGTGTGCAGATGTAGTCTCTGTGTGTATGTCAGTAAATGTGTGTGGGTGTCCCAACATATGTCTATGCATGAGTATGGAGGCCAGAGGTAGGGAGCCTTCCTCTCCCATGTTGTTCTGGGGCTCTCACGGACTCGCTTATCAGGCTGTCTGTGAGCTCGGTGAACCTGCTTGTCTCCACTCTACAGGGCTGTAGTTACAGCAGAGGCTGCCACAGCTCCTTTTTCTATGAACCCTGGGGATCTGAACTGAGGTCTCTATGCTGGCAGAAGCACCTTCCAGACTTTACTCTTCTCCTAAATTTCTATTTCTGTCTAAGACAACTAAAACAAAGCGGAAGTCTGGCTGCCATGTGGAATTTCACTCTGAGTTATTGGGTATTCTACTCTTCATTGATCCCTTTCGAGAGCCAACGGGAGACACAACAGGCTGGCACAACTCCAGCCCAGGCTTCCAAAGCCTGGAGGTGAACAGCAAGTTTCTAGAGAGCACAGGGCATCCGCTAAGACAATGACTGCCTGAAGTAGAACTGATTCACCAGGGAAAGAATGCAGTTACTACTGTCAGTGCTGACAGGACAGATAAGAACTGGATGTTCGGGACTGTCATGCCCAGCAGACTTTAAATAAGAGATTTTTCCACTAATCATGACTCAGGACTCCACCCCTCCTCGGCAGTGACACATTCTGTGGAACCCAAATGTTCTTTCTATTGCTTGTTTGATCACATCGAGAACAAGCACGTCAAACAAGCAAACCAGCAGGCATGGGCGTTGCTTCTGGGGATCGGCTCAGAAGACAGACATTTATAAGAAAGTCAGCTCTGCCCTGAGCGGAACTCTCTGGAGAAGGCTTGTCACACCCTTTCTTTCCTGCTCAGTGAAGAAAACATTCAGCAACGGGATGGGCTACTGTTCATGTCGACAGGTCTCGACTGCAGAGTAGAAATGGAGTGAGCTGGTCCTTAGCCCACATCCCCAACACAAAGGCCTCAAGGGAACACTCTGGGAAATGTGTTTTGGGATTCTTGTTCATTTGGGGACAGAGCAAGATATTGAACCCTGAATCTTGCTTGTGCCGAGCAAGTGCCTCTAGCTGTCCACATATATAAATGCTGTCTCCTCTTTCTAGAAGAGTCTCAATATAGAACATGAGGTAGACAGCATCTCTAAAAGCTGCTAAAGTTGGCAGATTTATTTACTTCTCTTTTGAGACAGGGTCTCTTTTTGTGTCCTCGAACTCAATATACAGACCAGGCTAGCCTTGAAGAGTTCCCTCTGCCTCTGCTACCTAAGTGCTGAGGTGAAAGGCGTGTACCACTACACTTTGCTAAATGTGACTGAATAGTACTGAATATTTCTGGATGACTTAGATTAGAAGAACTCCATTACTGTCAACAAAGATGCTATCGCACTCTCCTCACATGGTCCAATGGCTGCTAAGAGGCACTGCATGTAGAGAGACTGTAACTAGTCAGATTGGCCATGGCCTAGTGTGGCCTTTGATGTGTTAAAAATGTATTTTGGCCACTTATTTATCTCATGAGGTAGGAGAAAATGTGCCACAGGAGGCACACAACTCTGGTGGGACTTTTTGCCTTAGGACAGGCAGGGTGCTGACCAGGTACTTACCGGGGGTCGGCCACTCCCACCGTGTGCCTCCTCATTGACAAATAGCGAACCAAGGCTTCTGGAGAAGGCTCTTCACCCTCATCACTGTCCAAGTTCACGGCCCCGTCAGGCTAAGGTGGAGGGAAACACAGCTAATCAGAAGTAAATCAGAAGTAAGGAAAGGAATTGTAGCTATGGGAAGAGAAACGTGGTTTCAGTTGATCAGCTGTGGCTACTTGCCTCTATAATTTGGTTCTCTGGGTTGATCAGCTGAACTTGGGGGACGCTAATGTTCAGAGCATTGCCTGCCTGCTCCGCCTAGAAAGCAGTACATATGGACACAGAGAGTTGAGACACTAGAAGAAATAATGACAGCTTTTCAAAGTGGTCTCTCCCTCACTCCTTTCTCTAAGACATGATTTTGCTATGTAGCCCAGGCTAGCCATGAACACATCCCTCTGCCTCAGATTCCCCATGGCTAGGATTATTTTCAAAGCAGTCTTGATTGCCAAAGTCTAGTTCTTGTGCTCTCAGGAGACATAGCAAGGAAGTGTTCTTTAGGGAGAATGGTATCTCACAATGATTTGCTACTTCTTAAAACAAAGACGATAACTACTGGGTTGGAGAGATGGCTCAGTAGTTAAGAGCACTGACTACTCTTCCAGACTGAGTTTAATTACTAGCAACTGCATGGTGGTTCACAACCATCCGCAATGGGGTCTGATGCCCTCTTCTGGTATGTCTGAAGAGAGCAATGGTATACTCATATACATAAAAAATATAAATAAATCATTTCTTTAAAAAAAAAAAAGACAACTATTTCGGTCATGCAACTTTCTCTCAAAGAAAGACTCAGATTTTAATGGTCTTCTGACAATGGAATAGATAGATGGATGAATAAGAATCTCTCCTGATCAAAAACCGAAGAGCAGTGGCTAGCCCTTACCCTGGTACAAACTGTTCTCACCTAGGTCACAGAGACATTGCCCACCTGGAGATTGACTGGAGCCTGGAAAGTCATGTCTTGGGGCGAGCTGGGAAGTGACCCAGGACGCAGACTTTTGTTTTTCTTGTGTCGATCTAACAGCAGGCTGTAGATTGCACTATAGTGGTCATAGGCATCTGACCTTAATGACTAACAAAAGAGAAAGGGAGAGAGAGACTGTGAGGTGACACCTCAGGGACAGACCAGACACCACCAGCACAACACAAAGTAGTCCCTCTCAGGCCTAGGAAGGGCAAAGGAAAAGGAAAAGGGAGGAAAGCAGAAACACCCAAAAGCTCAGAAAGGAGGCACTGCGGGCATGGCAGGGTAGAGGAAGGGCTGTGTATCCTATCGCTCTCCAGCCCTTCTCAGGCACCTGAAGTGTACGCTCCTTGTCCAGCCCCATGTCTTCCATGGCCGAGAGGACATCATCATTGAGGGGATCCGCCTGCCTTTCCTCCTTCAGTTGCTGGCATTCCGCTATTAACTGTAACATGGAAAGAGGCAAGCTGTCAAAGCCCCAGTGAACTACATCAACACGGCATGGGATACACATCGACAAAGCTGTTCTATGCCCCACTGCTGCGGATTCTCTGGGTCTCATACAAAGTCTAAGCAAGACAGCTCTGGCAATCAGCTATGGGCTGACAAAACCCTCCTGCTTCCTGAGCTCCTGGGGTATGTGGAATGATCATAATGGGGAGCAGCAGTATGTTACAGAAGCTGTTGACATGAGCACACTCAGGCAAGAGAGGCACTCTGGTGGCAGTGAGCTGCAGAACTGGGAGGATGCTGTCTTGGAAGTCAAAAGCAAACTATGATTTTGTGACCCATGGTAAAACCCAGTGTCACTGTCTCCACACTTCGGCTCCCTGTGAATGCGCATGCCACTTTGGTTTTACCCAGCAGTTGATTCCTACTGCTCATATCTTTGGGGCCAGGGCAGATTCCAATCACTGCGGAAGACAAGGAGCTAATCAGGCGTTCCCTGAGGCCAGGGGTCCAGCTCACCCTGTCAAAGTTGGGGTCTGCATCTCCGAGCTTCATCCACTTGTGCTTGCAGATCTGCTCCATTGAGAGGCGCTTGTTCGGATCTAACACCAGCATGTGGCGGATCAAGTGCTCACACTCTGCAACAGACAAACGGCTGCTATCAGTCTAGTGAGGGGAGGCCCTGGTAGAGCTGAACGGCTAGAGGTGAGGGCAGCAGGTAGAGTCTCAGGCTCTCTGCCTCTAGTTCCGTTTCTCTTCTGCAATCATCTCTGCCTGCTTCATTGTTTACTCCAGAAGGAAATGGGCAAAGCAGAGAGAGAGAGATGGAGAAAAAGAAGAAATTCATATAGGCAGTCTGGTAAATGCCTCCACTAAATCTGATGTATGCCCCCCTTTAATAGAACGAAGAACAGACTCCTCTAGAGAGATTCAGCACCTTAGAGGTTCTCAAGATGGTCATCTCTAGCCTCCTATACATAATATTATGTGCATATTAATGACTTTGGGTTAAGTCTGCTGAGTGGAGTTTCTCATGGCACAGGGGTCATGGAGAGGGGAGGGTGCATAGGCCACCTTAGAAAGTGAATTCAACACTACAGGAACATGCAGTAGAGTCTACAGAGTCAGCCAGTGGCTGCTTCTCTCTGGCAACTCATACTCCAGGTTATCCCGGAGAGAGAACAAGAGTTCCAAATCAGAAGCCTATATTCTGACTCCAAAGCCACCTACTTTAAAACATTTCTCATGTGTAAAATGGGAGCGCTGATGCTGGAGCAACAGCTATGGGGAAAGTGGCAGATGGTGATGAGACCGCGTCATTCATGTATTCTTCACAGCGCTTTACAATTGCTGCCTCAGCCCCACCACAGTCCTAGGAGCAGTGAGCTAGCATCCTTCCCACGTTAGAAATGGTCCAGAGTAAGCACAGAGCCCACAGTCACATGGTTTTCAAGCCAGATCCAAATCAATAGTCTGGCTGCCCACCTGTGCGCGCGCGCATGCGCGCGCGCGCGTGTGGTGTGTGTGTGTGTGTGTGTGTACACATGTGTCAGGTCTATTTGTCTGTGCGAACAGGATGTAGGTCAGAGGTAATGCCAAGAGTGGTTTCCACTCTATTTTTTTTTTTGAGACAGAGATTCTCATAAGCCTGAAGCTCACCAGCTCTGCTATATGAGCTGCCCAGTGAACCCAAGATCTTTGCATCCTTACCCTTGGTGTTGGGATTGCAGGATGTCTACTTTTGCATGGGTGATAGGGATCCAAAGACAACAATGCAAGCAGTTTACCCAAAGAATCATCTCCCCAACCCCTGACCTGGTGCCGTTAACCACAATCCTACAGAGCCAGAAGGGTCCATCTACCTGAACCACCCCAGACCTTCCCAAGCCATCACTGCTTGCTGAGACAGCCAGGAGAGGTTCCTTGGCGGTCTTTCTGCTTCTGTTCTTGCTCCAGTTACAGGCTTATTCTCTACTGGCACATTTCTAAGGCTAAGGCTAGACCATTGCCACTTTAATAACTCTACAATTTCTTTTCATGACCCTCAAAATGAAAATGTCAAGTCCTGGGCTGGAGAGATGGCTCAGTAGTTAAGAGCACTGACTGCTCTTCCAGAAGTCCTGAGTTCAAATCCCAGCAACCACATGGTGGCTCACAACCATCTGTAATGAGATCTGACGTCCTCTTCTGGTGTCTGAAGACAGCTACAGTACTTACACATATAATAATAAATAAATCTTTAAAAGTCAAGTCCTGGGCCTAAAAGATTCCTCTGTGATTTTCCACAATGCAGCCCTCTCCACTGTCTGGCCTCCATGCTTGGTCCTCTAGTTGGAATGGATACACCACAGGCCTTCTCATGGAAGGTTCCCTGTCACTCAGGTAAGAGTTTAACTGTCACTTCCTCAGAAACACATCCCTGACTTCTGACATGAAAACAAGCTTGGTTACTCTTCACTGTGTCACGTGACTTTACATGAATTCTTTAAGGACTTCTCTTGTTCATATTTGTACTTGTTGACTATCTCTGTCACAATGCAAGGCAGGTACCTGTCTTTTCTACAGCCATATGCAATAAGGAATATCTACTACAAAATGTTTATTGTATCTAATGGAAATTGAATATATGAATAAATATGTATTGAATATTCATCTTAGCCAAATAAGGCTATATTATGAAAATGCTTTTTATTTCACTTAGTCTTCATTACAATCCCAGGTTAGGTACTACAAAGATCCCCATTTGTAAATGAACAAAGAAGATTTTGAAATGTTAATACATTCACCTACCAAAAAGATATGCTCTTGACTGTCCTATAAATGCATCATTGGGTGGATATACATTCTATTCATCTATTTTTTTCTAGAACAAATTCAACTTGGTAATTTCTACAGCACTTATGGTAACATCACTATCATGAAATATATACTCAAAGAGTCATTTAAAAGAATTATTCTTAATTTTTAATGTATTATAATTTAAAAATCCAAATAGATGTTAAATAAAAATATCAATTTGTTTTTGCTTTATAAGCAAAAGTATATTCAAGTGCAGTTTCTATCTGAAAAATTATGGCCTCTCCATTCTAAAATTATGTCTAGAGTAGCAATGTTAGACCCCCCAGTGTAGCACCTGTGACATACAGGTCTGTCATCATTTAAGAAAAAAAAAAAAAAAGATGTTCTTAATTCACAGAGTTCAGTGCAGGGAGGCGGGGGGTATGCTTTGGAAGTGTAACATTGTCGTTCAAGCCTCTAGATGGCAGTCCAGGCTTTTCCTTTGGTCTTTCTACACAAAATTTAGTGTACGAGGCCAAAGAATATTTGTAACGGGCTTGCTAAAATGGCCATCTTGCCAACAATCTACAGATTCAATGCAATCCCCATCAAAATCCCAACCCAGTTCTTCATAGAGCTAGAAAGAGCAATGCTCAAATTCATCTGGAATAACAAAAATACCAGGATAGCTAAAACTATTCTCAAAAGTAAAAGAACTTCAGGGGGATTCAGTATCTCAGACCTCAAACTTTACTATAGAGCAATAGTGATAAAAACTGCATGGTATTGGTACAATGTCAGGCAAGCGGATCAATAGAATAGGATTGAAGACCCAGAAATGAACCCACACACCTATGGTCACTTGATCTTCAACAAAGGAGCTGAAAGCATCCAGTGGAAAAAAGATAGTCTTTTCAACAAATGGTGCTGGTTCAACTGGAGGTCAGCATGCAGAAGAATGCGAATTGATCCATTCTTATCTCCTTGTACTAAGCTCAACTCTAAATGAACCAAGGACCTCCACATAAAACCTGAAACACTGAAACTAAGAGAAAAGAAACTGGGGAAGACCCTTGAGGACACGGGCACAGGGGAACGTTCCTGAATAGAACACCAATAGCTTATGCTCTAAGATCAAGAATTGACAAATGGGACTTCATAAAACTACAAAGTTTCTATAAGGCAAAGGACACCGTCAAAAGGACAAAACGTCAACCAACAGATTGGGAAAGGATCTTCACCAACCCTAAATCTGACAGAGGGCTAATATCTAATATATACAAAGAACTCAAGAAGGCAGAACCCAGAGAACCAAATAACCCCATTAAAAAGTGGGGTACCGAGCTAAAGAATTTTCACATGAAGAACTTTGGAGGGCTGAGAAATACCTTAAGAAATGTTCAACATCATTAATCATTAGGGAAATGCAGATCAAAACAACCCTGAGATTTCACCTCACACCAGTCAGAATGGCTAAGGTCAAAAACTCAGGAGACAGCAGGTGCTGGCGAGGATGTGGAGAAAGAGGAACACTCCTCCACTGCTGGTGGGATTGTAAGATAGTGCAACCACTTTGGAAATCAGTCTGGAGGTTCCTCAGAAAACTGGGCATGGCACTTCCGGAGGACTCTGCTATACCATTCCTGGGCATATACCCAGAGGATTCCCCAGCATGTAATAAGGACACATGCTCCACTATGTTCATAGCAGCCCTATTTGTAGTAGACAGAAGCTGGAAAGAACCCAGGTGTCCCTCAACTGAAGAATGGATACAAACAATGTGGTATATTTACACAATGGAGTGCTATTCAGCCATTAGAAACAATGAATTCATGAAATTCTTAGACAAATGGATGGAGCTGGAGAACATCATACTACGTGAGGTAACCCAGTCTCAAAAGATTAAACACGGTATGTACTCACTGATAAGTGGATATTAGCCTAGAAACTTTGAATACCCAAGAAATAATCCATATATTAAATGATGTCCAAACAGAATGGAGGAGTGGCCCCTGGTTCTGGAAAGACTCAATGCAACAGTATAGGGGAATACCAGAACAGGGAAGTGGGAAGGAGTAGATGGAGGAACAGGGGGAGGGAAGAGGGCTTATGGGACTTGCGGGGAGTGGGGACCCAGAAAAGGGGAAATCATTTGAAATGTAAATAAAGAATACATCGAATAAAAAAAATAATTTATAAAATAAGTTTTTTTGAAAAACAAAAACAAAAAAAACAAGGGGTTCCTCCTTGGCCACCCACCCCCAATTCTCAAACTGTGAGAGTGAATGGTCTATGTACGATGTGGTAATCTCATTTTCACTAGAAACGAGTCATACAATGGCCTTCAGGGGATCATTCAAAGACTCATAAACTTATGTTTCAAGAAGAATGGGAAGTTTCAAAGGCAGCAATTGTACCTTTCAGAACCGTGTATCACCAATGTCCCAACATGAATCCGGTCCTCCCAAATGGCAGGTGCAGGAACATAGCATTAGCGACTGACACACCTTGCTGACAGCTGCAACAACACCCTAGGAAGCTAGCTGAGGCGGTGTATTCCTAGACTCTCAGTATCTGGGAGCCGAGACAGGAGGGTCATTAAGGCTAAGTATGTGGTGAATACTGTTCCCAAACCAAAAACAACAGACCTGGAGAACAATGGCTCATGCCTGTTCACTTGGGGGCTGACTACCACAGGTTCAAGGCCAGCCTGGGCTATGCGACCACTGCTGGGAGTTCTAGGACAAACTAAGTTACAATGAGACAGACAGACAAACCCCTAAACCAAAGCTGAACACAGAAAATACTTAAGTCACAACAGAGCAGTCATTCCCAGGCTTTAAACTGGAGTTGCCAGAAAATCATCATTTTACTGAAGATTTAGGTTTAGGTGTGCGGCTGTGTGGGGTCAAAACCAGAGAGGGAAATGAAATGTTAGTAGAGTGATCCCTTCAGAGACGTGCCTGCCGATATCAGCATGGTTGAGTATGGTGCTGCAGGCAGAGTACCAAATCCCTTAAGCAGCCATCTTGTACGCACCTATTACAATCTACATCTTATAAGAAATTGAAACTGAGACATCAAGAAACTTAGGTGGATACTCAATGGTAGTTTGTTCATTTTTTTTATTGTTGTTCTTGCTTTGTATTTTGAGCTAAGCCAGACTCAGGCTAATCCTGAACTCATAGTCCTCCTGCCTCAGTCTCTGAAGCATATGAGTTTCTGGGTGGTTAATTTTATTATTGTGTGTGTACTCAAGCCTTATGTATATCGGTTAGATTCTCTTCCACCTTTAAGGGAGGATAGTCTGGTCAGTGATCCAAAAAACCAATTTGGGTTCGCAGGCCTGTGTGGCTAGGGCCTTTATCCATTGAACCACCTCACCAGCCTTCCTAGAGAATTTTTAATCTAAACACTACCTTTAAAATTACATTATTAGTACCTGGACATGGTGGCACACATTTTTAATCTTAGCACTCGGAAGGCAGAGGCAGGCAGATCTTTGAGGTCAAGGCCAGCCTGGTCTACAGAGTGAGTTCCAGGATAGTTTGGGCTGCACAGTGAAGCCTTGCCTCAACAAACAAAAAAACTTCCAGCATTTTTAGTGTTTGAGGTAGCATCCCACATAGCTTTAAAAAACAAATCAAAACAATTCTCTAATCCAGCTGATCATGTGTGCTGTGTGAACTCCAAAGGCTGCCACACCAGAGTCACCTACAAGCAGATTCCAAATGAAGCAGGAGAGATCATGCTCGGAAATATGAACGAGATGACAAGGAACATGAGGTGGGCTGACAGTGTGTGTGTGTGTGTGTGTAGTGTGTAGTGTGTAGTGTGTGTGTGCGCACCTGTGTTCACCTGCTAATGAATTCAGTGGCTAGGATTAAAGGTCCTACTGAGGACTGAACTCTGGTAATTGTGGGGGATGGACAAGACAGGCGTTGCAAATGAAGGAATCATACTAGGAGAACTGAGCTCTGTGGGACTGGATCGTCAGCATCTTCCCCGGGAAGGAAAGACTGGCATCCTTAAGCCTTTTGAGTAGTATGATGGGACATCATAAAGCCCTGCTCTTGTCCGGTCTGTGGCAGAGGAACAGTTTCAAATGACATCACAGGTCACTGCACACGCACAGCTCCTTGAGCTGGTGAACAGGGAAGACATCTGGGTGCCAGAGGGCATTGTAAGAGTGTAAGAAACAATTACCCAGAAACCCATGCTTCCTCAATGTGTGTGGAAGAGGTGTTTGGTCTAGTTTCTCTTAGTCTTTCCAGTCAATAAGACATATGCTCCATACATATGCTTACATACATATGGGATTCTCAAGTGTTCAGCACCAGCGTCCATATTTTGGACAATTTTAGCATGCTTCCTACCAATGTTTACTTCTTAGTTATAGATTGCTTTTATAGCAATCCAAATTTTAGAAAGCTCTATTTTTCTAAATCTCACAATCCAAAATGGGAACAAAAATTAACTGGCAGTCAAATCTCTAAAACACCCCTTTCTATGGATAATGAACAACTTTCAGAACTTGAAACAGTTGAACTGTGTGTCAGAATCTGGATGTGAGTGGGCACACTGCAGTCAGCATCTGTTACTCGCAAGCTCTGTCCAGGTCAGGGATCACAACAGGAAAGCTGGGCTGGTGAGATAGCTCAGTGGTTAAGAGCACTGACTACTCTTCTGGAGGTCATGAGTTCAAATCCCAGCAACCACATGGTGGCTCATGACCATCCATAATGAGAAACAAATAAAAAACCTATGGGCTGAAGTGAGTAGGACATGGAGCGAGCGAGGCCAGAGCAAGGAGAAGGGAAGGGGAAAGCAAACAAATAAACAAACAAACAACCCAGGAGAGCTGATTCCGCAGACACGGGCTGGAGAGAGGGCTGAGAGGAGCCTTCGCACAGAGCCATGTGGCGTTCAGGAGTCTGCAGAGCTGTGTGCTCCAGACCTACAGATGTTTGTGACTCAGTGTCTCAGTAATGCTGGCTACTTTTTCCAAAAAGAAAACCACAACTAAAACATTCTCATATTCTCTCATATTCCCTCCCGGATTGGTCTCTCTCTCTTCCCCTCCCTGTCTTTGAAACCACTTCTCACTATGTGGCCCAGGCTGGCACTGATTCGCCATCACACCCAGGGGACGGGGCTACGGGATGTGACCATCAAACCTGGCTCTGCCATTTTTCTCTATGAACCAAAAATAAAGTTTGACATCATCTCTTTAGAGATGATGAAAAGTTAAATCTATGTTTTAAAAGGCATCCTGTTTTGTTTTTTACCAAGACAGCTTTTGGTAAGAGGTTGACTGGAGCTAGAAATCTCCACTCCACTGTGCACTATGCACTTCTCAGGCCAAGGAAGCCATCACTGCCAATGGCCCACAGCAGTGAAACTCACTTGACCTGGTTGCCCTTTTAAAATCAAAACAAAGGCTGGGCCTGGTGGTGCACACCTTTAATCCCAGGACTTGGGAGGCAGAGGCAGGTGGATCTCTATGAGTTCTCAGGCCATCCTGGTTGAATTCCAGGACATCCCGGGCTACACAGAGAAACCCTGCCTCAAAAGCCCCCCACCCCCAAAAGAAGGAAACAAAGAAGGAAACCAGTCTTCAAACAAGACATAAATATGTAAAATGCGGATTCAGTGTGCATGCCTGCCACAAATGCAGTGAAGACCTGTGTGAGACAAAGCCTTATCCGAGGCAGGAGTTGTATGGCTGTAATGGGGAAGCGCCTGATATCAACCTTAAGGTACGGATTTAATCCCCAGACCCACAGGAAAAAGACAGTATCAATTCCCAAAAGTTGTCCTTTGGACACACACACACACACACACTTTTTAAAATTTAGTTTTACTTTATTATTATTACCTATATTATTGCTGTTCAGATATTATTTTATGTCTGTGGGAGTTCCATCTGCATGTATGTATACCATGTACATGCAATACCTGTGGATGCCAGAGGAAGGCATAGGATCCCTGGAATGGGAGTTGCAGATGCTTGCAAGTCACTTTGTGGTGCTTGGAATCAAACCCAGGTCCTCTGGAATAGCAGCCAGCATCCCTAACCACTGAGAAACCACCTCTCATGCCCCTTGTTACCCTCATTGTTTTGTTTTGCTTTGCTTTTGTTTGTTTCTTTTTCAACACAGGGTTTCTCTGTGTACCCCTGGATGCCCTTGTAACTCACTCTGTAGACTAGGCTGGCTTCAAACTCAGAGAGATCTGTCTGCTAGTGCCTCCCAAGTGCGCCACCACTGGGACTTTGTTTTGCTTGTTAATACATACAGTTTCACTATATATTACAAGCTGGCCTTCAACTCATAGTCTTCCTACCCCACTTCCCCCAAAATCTGAGGTTCAAAAGAGGCATGAGCCACTATATCAAGTTTATAATTTAAATTTTGGTTGACTATTGCCAAAATAGAAATGCACACACATTTCTAAATCCAAAGATAAAGGACTGGTTATTTAAAATAGTATCAGTATTTTAGTAGTTTAGAAATTTAATATTTAGAAATTTCAGTATTTGTGTAGCGATCTAAGCCAGCTGTGACTATACTGAAATTTTATTTGTTAAATAAAAAGAGATGGCTTAGTGTTTGTGAGCACTGGCTGCTCTTGCAAAGGATCTGGGTTCAGTTCCCAGCACCCACATGGCAGCTCATAACCACCTCTAACTCCAATTCCAGAGGATCTGGTGTCCTCTTCTGGCCTCTGAGGGCTCCAGGCATGCACTCGGTGCATATACATAGACACAGGCAAGCCAAGCAACTCATTAAAAAATAAACTAAAACAATTCTAAAGGGACATTACAATATTAAGACAGTGTATAGAGTTCTTTTTTCCCCTTCTTTTATCTTTTGAAAAGCCAAGGACTATCCTTTTCACGTCAATAAGCACTTATTAATCCCACGCCGTACACAGCGAGCAGCAACGTAAGGCTGCACAGCAAGATGGCATTAACACAAATCTCAGCCCACTGTTGTCTGTAACTGTGAGCACAAGTCCTACAACAAAGAGAGAGTTCCTCATCGTAACTATGAAGCCACTAGTGGCTGAACACAGAAGCTGTATGGAAACAGCTCAGACAGATCCGATAGTGAAGACCTTCTGTCAGGCCAAGGGACAGCAAGGCGAGCCTTGACCTATGCATCTCAGTGTATTAGACAAACAGCACCTATTTCTTTAACATTCCCCCCACCCCATTTTCTTTCTCCTTCCCTTTCCTGTGAGGGCAGGGTGGGGTTCATAACTATTGGAGCTTAGGCCTGGCACAGAGCCAGGCAATTGTGCTGCCCACTGAGCGCCCCAACCCCAAGCCACCTTTGCCGTATACCTCCCGCCCTGGCACATTGTTCCGGTTTCTGACCGAATCAAGATTCAGGAAGTGGGAGATCCTGGTTGAGGGCCAGATACGCCCCAACTTAGCTGCATTGCCAACCTTGAGAAGACCCCTGTGGGCCACCCTGCTCATGAGAGGCTGCCCATGCTGCAGCTCATGTGTGCGAGGGCACACTACTGCTCTTATCACTACACGGGGCACAGTTGTAGCTCAGTTTCGCCCCCGCGTCTAAAGTATCTGCTATTAATGAAGACGTTTTTAAAATGTGTATTTAAGTTCGGTGCATGTGGGGGTGGGGCGTGGGTGGTCTTGGAAAGTAAACTTAAGTCACCAGGCCTTGTGGTGAGTGCCTTTACCTGCAGGGCCACCTCGTGGCCTCCACTTAATGCTTTCTTTGATATCCAGGACTCTTCAAGAATACTCGGTTGTTTTTTTTTTTTGTTGTTTTGTTTTGTTTTTTTCAAGACAGGGTTTCTCTGTGTAGCCCTGGCTGTCCTGGAACTCACTCTGTAGACCAGGCTGGCCTGGAACTCAGAAATCCGCCTGCCTCTGCCTCCCAAGTGCTTGGATTACAGGCGTGCGCCACCACCGCCTGGCCAAATACTCTGAATAACTTACCAGGTATGTATTTACCAAGAGCTATATGTAACTGAATAACTTACCAGGTATGTGTTTACCGAGAACTAAATGTCACTGAATGACTTAGCAGGTATGTGTTTACTGAGCATTAACTGTAACTGAGAATGGTTAGGACTCACTGGGGCCAGACGGCTAGGGTTCAAAGGTTAGCTCTAGCATTCTCTAAGTGAGCATCTCTCATCCTTGCTTTGCCTTCATTTTCACACCAAACAACCCACCATCCAGCCTACCTCCCCGGGCAGATAGAGCCTGCTGAGCATTAAGTGAAATTAGCTGGGGAGATGGCTCAGCGGTTAAGAGCACTGACTGCTCTTCCAGAGGTCCTGAGTTCAAATCCCAGCAACCACATGGTGGCTCACAACCGTCCGTAATGAGACCTGATACCCTCCCTCTTCTGGTGTGTCTGAAGACAGCTACAGTGTACTACATATAATAATAAATAAATAAATCTAAAAAAACCTCACAAAAACAAATAAATAGTTAAATCAATTGTGCCTAGTACACAGGAGCCCCAAATTAGTTATTACCCAACCTTCTTCTACCTGGAATTTTCTTTATTTTTCTATATAGGGTTTCCATAATTCAGAAAACAGTTTGCTTATCTACGTTTCTAGAAAACCAGGGATGAAGGCCATTGATAGTGTTCCAGTTATAACTGTACCTTTCAAGCAAACTGTTTGATAAACTCATGGGACTAGGGAGAGGCCTGGTTCACTCTGAGAGCAGGTCTAGCTTTGTTTTATAAATGGGTCTCCTAGATCACAGGCTGGCCTTGAAACTGACATATAGCTGAGGGAGACTTGTGATTCTCTTGCCTCTGCCTTCCAAGTGCTGGGATTACAGGTGCAGCACCACACCCAGCTCTCTGGCTCGCTGTGTTCCCAGGTGGATAAACACCAAGGCACTGCAGGTTTTTCTCCCTGGATGGAGAGCAGACCTCAGACATGTGCCTCCGCACTTACAGGCCAGACTGTGACGCCCATTCCCACTCCCGCTCCTCTCCACAAAGTGCTTTCGCCCAGGGAGACACTGTGTGGTTCTTGATGAGTACTTGGAGGGGGCAGAGTTACCTTCCTCTAAGTGGAAGCTTTCTGGCAGTAGCTGGAGGCCATATTCACCAGCAGAAGCATTATGTAAGTGGGATCGTGCATTCCCAGTGATAAAATGCTTATGCAATATTACAGCTAATTAAGTCCCAATGAAGTCTAATCAATAAGGACTCAAAAATATTGCCCACAAGAGATCTCAATGCACTCAGCATCAGTGCAGTTTCTTCATGGTAAATTAATTTTCCTTCCTTCAAGTAAATGATTGGACTACATTTGCTCATAGGTGGTATTTAACAGGAGGATAAGGCAAAGCACATATCCATGGGTTTAAAAAATGTATTATTGGGAAGTGAATCAAGTAACCAAATGCATATACTGTTGGCTTCCATCAGTGGGTGGAGTTAGATGTGACCTCTTCTGACACTGGCTACACCCCATCTCATCTTACATGAGCTCAAGAAACTGAGTTCCATTCTCATCATGTGGCTGAACTGGAACACTATCTAGATGACAGCTCTGAGCTCTGGACTAGAGAGATGGCTGCAGAGGTCATGAGTTCAAATCCCAGCATAACCATCTATAATGAGATCTGGTGCCCTCTTCTGGCTTGCAGGAATATATGCAGGCAGAACACTGCATACATAATAAAAATAAATAAATAAACCTTAAAAATAAAACAACAACAAAAAAATAAACAAATTGAAACTGGCCTGTACCAAACATGATTTACCAGAGACTCAGAGAGCCAAATTACAGTAAATCAAATAGTTTGTTTTGTTTTGTTTTCTCCCTGTGAGATGGTCTCACTATGTAGCCCAGCCTGGCCTCCAACCTCCTATGTAACCAATGTTGGCGTCCAACTCACTTGTGTTCCTCCTGCTTCAGCCTCCTGAGTGCTGGGATGACCGGCCTGAGCCAGCTGGCTCAAAATACCTTTTCAAACTAACCAGAAGTCACTTGATCTAGTCATCTACAAGATAATAACAAAAGATTATAAAGCCAATTGGTTTCCTGAGTGCATACGACCATCGGTGGTGAGCTAGCTATCACTCTAATAGTATAACACTGAGCCCACAGGAGATTCTACAGTTAAGTAATAAGTTCTTTCTCAACTTTCCTTTGTTTGGCAGTGTGGGAGGTTGGGACATTGAAACAGTTTCTATTATGAAGCCGTCCTGGAACTCGCAATGTAGAGTAGGCTGGTGCTGACCTCACAGGATCTGTTTGCCTCTGTCCCCTGAGTGGTGAGATTAGAGGTGTCTACCACCATATGCTTAGCACTGTGATTCCTTCCATATTTCACTCAGAATAGTCACTTAAGAGACACGTATTTCCTGCCAGGTGCTACTAGGTTCCAGAAGATGCAGCTGTGTAAAATGCATCTGGCTGTCCCGGGCCATAATAAACTAGGTGGTTAAAACCTACTCCAGCCCATGACAAATGCCACTTAACAGTATATGACCTTAGTTGATTTCAGGACACCCATGGGAGAACACTCTAACAAGGTCTGACCCACTTCGGGAAGACTTCATCCTATAGTTACTACAGAGGCAGTGTCCATCTTCAGGGACTGGTCTCCCACACAGCTGGAGACACTGTGGAGTCCAACTCGGCCAGAAAAAAGATAGAGGAAAGGATCTTCTCATGTCTCACGGGCTAATGTGGAAAACTCTCTCAGCCCCAACTGAGTTTCTACACCTTTTCACAGAAATCCGTAAGCTCAGCCCAAGCTGGTGACAGCAGAGACAGGCCTTGTTCTTCAACCACACTGCCCTCTATGGGACAGAGACAGAAACAGAAAGAGGGACAGCAGACCTGACAGCTCTGACCTCCACAGGAAGAGCTAATTCCAGGTCTAGTGAGTCACAACTATGCCCACAGAGAGAAAGAGGACCCAGGCCTAGACTCCCGGTGTCCTTCCCTTAAACCTAAACTCCATGATACTTGAAGGATATCTTTGCTTAGAAGATGAGAATATCCTATGATTTCCCTTTCCTCTGTGCCTCACCATAGGGACAGGACCAGCCTCTGATGGGTCTTAGGATTCAGGTCTACGGCACAGGACAAAGCCCAGCACATGCTATCGAGGAGGAGAATGGTCATGTAGTAAGATGGTGGCTGCCAACTCCTCTCCTCCACTGGCTTTCATCTTCTCTGCTTCATCTTACAGAGCATTCTTCTATTCCACTTGGGGACTCTCCTCTCCAGGATTATACAGTAACAATATTTAGGACAACCATGCTGCCAGTCTCAGAGTCTTTCAGCTTTCATGATAACTCACTAAGCGTGGTTTCAGCAGCTGAGTTATTTGCCAGGAGCTATTCTCAGCAGCCGGCTTTGGAGAGGCCTGATTGAGCAAGAGCCTTGCATGGTCTGAGAGGCTGGGGTGGGAGACAGAGGATATCCAAACCCCTCACAGGAAACACTGTGGACACTGGGAAAGCAGAGGAAGTGGTTTATTGACCTGCCCTTTTTTTTTTTAAATAAGGAGGTTGAGCAGAACAATACAGCATCTGAGGAGTGGCTGAACTGGGATGATCTGTGTGGCTTTGACAAAGCAACTGCCTCTCTACACGTCACAGCAAGCAATAAAATAGTATACAGAAACAACTCCAGAGCATAGCTGCATAGTTTAAAGCAGAGAAATACAGGAAAATACTCCATAAACTCTAAAGCCTTAGAGAAATGCAGTTATTTGTGTGTGTGTTTAAGGGTGGAGCAGGGACTGAAACAGGATCTCATGTGGCCCAGGCTAGCCTCAAAGTCACTGAGCACCTAACAATGACCTTCAGTTCCCGAGCCTCCTGCTTCCACCTCCCAAGGGCTGAGATTAGGCATGCACAAAGTAATCTCTTGATATTGTTTGAGTAAGAGTATTCCCTGTGGAAGGAATTTTGTAGGCCATATTTTTATTTTGTAGGCCATATTATGCATTAATTCCCTCCTTTAATACATCTTTATGTGTGTGGAAGCCAGACACTATCACCTGGCCTGGGAATACAACAGTGAACAAAACGTATCCAAAACCACTTATCCCTGCCAGGTGGTGACGACAACAACAACGTGGGAGGTGGGAAAACAATTTAGAGCGGGTGGGGCTGAGGCAAGGGTTAAGACAAACACAATTATTGAAGCTGCTGGTGGTGGTAGCGGTGCTGGCAGTGCTGGCAGTGGTGGCTGTGGTGGCTGTGGTGACTGTGGTGGCTGTGGTGGGGGTCAAGAGAGGCCTCAGAGGGCCCACCTGAGGGGAAAGCAGAGTGTGCTTGCTGAGTCTGAGAAAGGACAAGGATCTTCCTATGACTGAAGTCCAGGGCCTGAGGTCAGAACAAGAGAAAACAGGACTTGGGTGGGGGGAGTGCTGCAGGGGGAGTCACCATTGTGTACATTTCTGATTTTCCTTTTCCTTTTCTTTTTTGAGACATGTTCTTAATTCACTATGCTTAATTCACCAGGCTGGCCTTGAACTGATACAGATCTACTTACTGCCTTTGAGGGCTGCGGTTAAAGGTATGCGCCACCACAGCCAGCCTGATTTTAAGAGTCAATGAAAGCCCCCAGAGTACAAGGTGGAGCAGTAGACTCCAACACAGACTCAGTATGTAGGAAGTGCTGCTGTGTGCCAGACACTCTGGTAGATTATAAACAACTGTGGGAAGGATGTCTGGTGTGGAAGGTGTATAGTGAAAGAATTAATTACAATAAGAGAGAGAGTGAGAAAGAGAGAGAAAGAGAGAGAGAGAGAGAGAGAGAGAGAGAGAGAGAGAGAGATATTATTTTATTTTTTCATGTATATGAGTCCTCTATCTGCATATATACCTGCATGTCAGAAGAGGGCATCAGATCCCAGTATAGACGGTCATGAGCCATCATATGGTTGCTGGGAATTGAACTTATGACCTCTGGAAGAGCAGACAATGCTCTTAACTGCTGAGCCATCTTTCGAGCCCCCAATTACACTATATTTTGATAAATGTCATAGTAGTAAGACAAGATTCAGAAAGATGAAAAAAATAGAAAATATCTGGATTTGCCTTTTTAAAATGTGTATGTGTAGGCCAGAGAACAAGCTTGGCCATCGCCCTGAGAAACACTGGCCTAGCACTCAGGTAGGCCAGACTGGCTGGCCAGAAAGCCTAAGGGTTGCTCCTGCCTCCACTTCCCAAGTACTGGATGACAAGCATGCGCCCCTGACACGTTTAAGTGTGTGCTGAGGCCTGAACTCGGGACCTCTGTACTTGCTCTTTCCTTGGACCTTACCTAACTTCTTGTTAGGTCTACGCTACAAGAGTGAGTGGCACGGAGGAACGAAGGAAGTATCTGGAGCAGAGAGAACCGCTCTGGAGAAGATGACATTCAAGGAAGCAGAAGTAACTGAGGACATCAGGCTGCAGCTCGAGTGAGGGTCTAATAAAAGCAGGCCGGCTCCCAAGGGAGCACTGCCACTGCTCTACCAGCAAGGTTAGGCCGTCACTCAGGAAGCTGCGGTCAGTGTCTAAGGAACAGAATAAAATACATGGGGTGTGATGCCCACAGTAAAAGTAGCTTTACCCTTTAATAATTGCTGGAGGTTGGCTGGGGATATTGGCTAACTGGGAGAAACCCCAGGTCTGACCACCAGTACTGGAGCAGGGAAGCTCTTGGGGCTGGTGACATGCCAGTAACTCAAGCACTCAAGAGACCAGGGTGGATGGTTCTTGAGTTTACAATCAGCCTGGGTTATAGAAACAGACTCTGTCTCAAAACAATATATTTTGATTTTTAAAAACATTATATATATATATATATATATATATATATATATATATATATATATGAGCGTGTGCATGTTCTAGGTTATAGTATAAAGTATATTTTTATCATCGTTTTAATAAAAACTCTTGAAGTTCAGTGCTTTAGACATATTAGGAGTAAACATTAGGACAATGGTAAACTACAAACAGTTTTAAACTACAAAATGATATGATCAGATTTGTAGGTTTGTATGTGTGTACACATATGAGGCTTGTATGCGTGGTGTATTGTTATTATTCGTGTCTGCAAAGGTTTCTCACATAGAAACATGGAGACAGAACTCAGCATCCACTGACTTGACAAAGTCTAACTTAGGCAAGAGTGTACAGAGCCATATTGGGGCAGTCTTGCACTTGGTCAGAGTTTGACTTTGGTCAAGGTTAACTTCTCCCAGAATGCCAGGATCCTGCTCCACCTAGGGTGGAGTGCACGTAGTAAAGGTTAAGTTCATTGTTCTTCCTGGTATAGGAATTCCTGAATTAAACAGGTGACCCACCCAGCTGCCGGAGCAGTCAAGACGAAGACCTCCAAGAGAAGCTAGACAACTTCCACCGGAACTCAGCCTGGAGTCTGGGGGGAAGGGTTTGCCCGAACTGTTAAAAGGTCCGGCGCCATTAAAGTTTACGGCTTCGATCAGTGAACATTGACCTAGCCGTACGTTCTTTTCGCCGCTCTTCCCTATGACCCCAAAATTCTCTCAACAGGTAACCCAGTTTACATGTAGCTGCTGGCGGCTACATAGTGGCGCCTGAACGTGGGAAGACCTGGCACGAGAGAATTCCTGAGGTGGCCCTATCCAGCGAAGCTTCGTGGAAAAGGTGAAAATTAATGGTGTCCGCACGGTAAGCAACATAGAGGGCAAAACTAGCGCTAGTGAATTCGTGTCTATGGTTGTGAGTGCAGGAATGGATACAGTTTTTCAAGCATACTGCGTGGACCCAGCGCAGGACTGCTTGGGTTGATAAGATAGGGAAATATGGGGAAGGAATTTGGTAGGCATTTGCCCAAAGCTCGTAAGAGCTGATTTCGGCGAAAAGAAAGGGGTTTTTAAAAATAGGCATATGTCCATAGCTTCTAAGAGCTGTTTAAAGAGGAAAATGGATGCAATTGCTTAACAAGCACGCTTAACTTTCTGTGTATCTTTCCGTGTTTGTCCCGGTGCACCGACTGTCTATGTGTATGTTTATGTCCTCTCTGTGTCTTTGTGTGAATGACTGTTTCATGTTAAAAAGAAAAAATTGGTAAAGATTACATCTGCTGGTAACCTTTTGAGCTAGCCACAGTTTGTGTGGGGATTGATTCAAAGCCACGCTGCAGCAGCGTAGCTCACTCACCCAAGACAGAAACATGGCTGGGGAAAAAGCCGCTCTTAAAAGCCCAGAAACCTCGAGATTTGGGAAGACTTTGGTTTGGCTTGTGAAATTCATGTAGTCGCTTTATACTTGTTTCTAATTGGTTTTAATGATATAAGGCTTTACATTTCTTGACTAAAGAGTTATAAATTAATTGGTTATTATGTAAAAGGTATAGTGTTATTAAGAAAAGGTTAGTTTAAAACTGGTGATTCAGTGTTAGAGCTATCTTAACTAACTACACGTGGCCTAACGCCACTCATGCCTTGTTCTTGTTTATAATTAGATTTAAAGGTATATTTTGCATGTCTTGACTATAGAGTATTGGCTTAAGTCACTGCACATGATTTAAAAGGTATAATGTTATTAACAAAAGTTAGGTTAAGGCTGGTAGTTTAGGGTAGTCGCCATTTTGAACACGTGGCATGATGGTTAAGGCTGGTAGTTTAGGGTAGTCGCCATTTTGAACACGTGGCATGACGATTAAGGCTGGTAGTTTAGGGTAGTCGCCATTTTGAACACCACGTGGCATGACGCAATCCAGGAAATACAGGCCTTTGGGACGCTCCTAAATTGGCATGGTGTTTCATGTGAATCTTGGCCTGGAGATTAGACTTAATGAAGATTAAGATTTAAAATATTGTCTCTTTAATAAGTTACACTGTTATACACTTGAACATAAGAACTGGCATACAAACCTTGTGCTGTAAATATGTGTTTGCCATTAATTTTAAAGAAAATAGATTGTTTAAAATTGAGATTTGCTTCCAAAATTACAATTGTGCTCTAATATTGCAAGAAAACATTGAGTTACAATAAAAATCAGTGTGTCATTGGCTACAGTTTTCAGTTTGCAGGCTCGTAATTGTTAACATTTTGTAATTAAGATAATTTTAAGAGTGATACTGCTGTCTCCAAAATTAAAAAGGAGATCTCAGTGAAAATGTATTTGATATCAAGCAGGTTCCTTTGACCGTGGAATTACAGGTTTCTTTTGTTTAATCCTTAAATTGTCCTTGTAGGTTTGGGTCTGGTCTTAGATAAAAGGCTCAGATTAGAAGATATTTACATTTGAGGAATCTCATACAATGTCCTTGCCAAGGACTCAAGGTGGATCCTAGGGCAGATAAAAAAATTTACATTTGAGTTAATGCAAAGCTTAGAGCTGCCTCAGGGGAAGCTAGTGAGGAAGTTTTGAGAAATTGTTTCTGCCTTACAGGCCCCACCT
This sequence comes from Apodemus sylvaticus, assembly GCF_947179515.1. Taxonomy (NCBI): domain Eukaryota; kingdom Metazoa; phylum Chordata; class Mammalia; order Rodentia; family Muridae; genus Apodemus; species Apodemus sylvaticus. The sequence continues at coordinate 83,050,210 of NC_067478.1, forward strand.
AAGGAGTGTTTGGCTTTAAAAAAAAAAAAAAAAAAGTGTTTTGTCTCTGTTTTTATACTAGAAGTTAAGATCTTAAAATTTTCAGTGTATAATGTTCATAGAATGTTTGTTACAGGCCCTTGCTCCTATAGACTTTTAGAATTTTTAGGTAAATGGCTTTCAAAGGTTGTTAAGATATATTAATTGGCTTTATCTTATATTTACCTCATTTTAAGCTTGCCACAGAAGGTCTTAAACCTCTGTTTTCAAGGTAGGAAACGTTTGTTCCTTGCTTCAAGCAACAATCAAATTTATTATTAATGGTTGGTCTATTACATGGTAAGCATTTTTAGGCAAAATTAATAATTGTTATCCAAAAGATAATTTGTACTATCAGATCACATGTTTATTCCTTTAAGTTTCTCCCTGCTTCAACACAGATACCTGAATTGGGTGCTATAGCAGCTATTTTTAAGATGTTAAAGGTCAAGCTTTTAATAATAGTAGATATACATAGCTCATGGTTTATAATTGCTTAAAATTGGTCCATTTTTAATACTGCTAATTCTTAATATTTACAGTTTATACAAATGTGATTCAAATTTCTAAGAACAAAGGATATGTTCTCTAAATGACTGTCCTTTAGGTATTTGAAATAATTTTATATTTTGTGCACATCAAATTATAAAGATTTGTTCTTGATGTCCTCAATTTCTACCTCTACCACGTAATGGTGTTAATCCTAGAGGACTTAGTTATTACAGATAAATGATATTCATATTTCTAATTTAGAAGATTAAAAAATATGTACATGTGACTAATGATTCATTTTTAGGCTGTCTAGTTGCAACTGCTCTAACAGAAAAAGCAACTATATTTTATATAATTACATAGTTATTGCCTATGTTATGGTTTATACTTTGTGTTCCAACTTAAATTAATAAAACAATATCTTCTTGGAAGAAAGAAGAGAGGGGAAATTGTGTCCCTGTGCATATAATTTAAATTATGCTTACATGTTTTTAAGAAAATTTTAAAATTTTAAAATTTAGATGCCAAGAAACTCCTTGCTAAATGTATATGACATCTTGTAATTAGACATATTGATGTCTAGGTGAAATGAAGGAATTCACTTACTAACATATGCCATGATCCTGATTTAATATTGGGGGAGAAGGCATGTCCTCTGTTTTTTCCACAGAATGCTGCAGAAGATATGCTGACTGTGTGCTTGCTGAATGCCCAGACCATGGTAACATAAGAGCTATATTGGATATATGTTCTTGACTTACCTCAATTGTTAAATGTCCCAGGTTAGATAAATTGCCTAGCTTCAAGCTTTTAGACTTTGTGGGACAGAACATGGAGACTGTTATGCTAGCTTAGGAAAAATTAATTAAGAAGAGTTAAAATGACTCTTCTCCTTATTGTGCTCAGCTGACTCAACCATAGACTGGTCTAGAAATAATTCCAATATTGAAGATTCCAATTTTGAAGATGGCTAACAATCTTCAGCCAGCTGTGTTAATTTAACATATAGTCTCCACTTTTCCTGAGAAGTAACAGCATAATTCTTGATTCACAAGGCTACCTCTCCCACCTCAGAGGCCAAGCTTTGGATCCTTAAAGTTGTTAGTTTACAACTGAATTGGATACTTCTGGGACAAGTTAATCCTATTCCACCTTTAACTCTTGACCTTGTCTGTTAAGCAGACTGGCTGTCTCCACCCAGGCTCACCTGGATGGAGAGATTACATGTCTGTTAAAGACACTTGCAGACCCCCCTGGCTTCAAAACTTACACAAGTGGATCTCCAAAGAGGGAGCCACATAGAACTCAGATCTATGTGTGTTTGTTTTTGAACAAACATGGGTACCAGCGAGACGTGCGAGGCAAAGCACTGCATGGGGAGGTGAATTTCTGCTTCTGAGTCCCCAGGAAGTACACCTAATTGCATAGGGGTTAACGTCGAGAGGCTGTCCTTAAAATAATAAGGGAGCCTATTACCCCTCCTCTGAAAAAGACGTTATACAATATTTAAGAGGAATTACGGTCAATGCTTCCCCTCCTGGTTAAGGCCCGCCTTCTTATGAAGGATATTTATCCACTTGTTTTCTACCTCCTCGTGTTCAAATTAATAAAAAAAGGGAGGACATGTACAGAGCCATATTGGGGCAGTCTTGCACTTGGTCAGAGTTTGACTTTGGTCAAGGTTAACTTCTCCCAGAATGCCAGGATCCTGCTCCACCTAGGGTGGAGTGCACGTAGTAAAGGTTAAGTTCATTGTTCTTCCTGGTATAGGAATTCCTGAATTAAACAGGTGACCCACCCAGCTGCCGGAGCAGTCAAGACGAAGACCTCCAAGAGAAGCTAGACAACTTCCACCGGAACTCAGCCTGGAGTCTGGGGGGAAGGGTTTGCCCGAACTGTTAAAAGGTCCGGCGCCATTAAAGTTTACGGCTTCGATCAGTGAACATTGACCTAGCCGTACGTTCTTTTCGCCGCTCTTCCCTATGACCCCAAAATTCTCTCAACAGGTAACCCAGTTTACATGTAGCTGCTGGCGGCTACACAAGAGAAGATGAACATGGGTTTTATAACGTGGTTACTGGACTAGCGGACTGACTGCAGAGTCTTCACTAACCAGTTGGCTCTGGTGGTGCTCAGAGAAGAAACGATCAAGATTTGTTTCTGCCAAGCCTCAGAAGGGGACACGGGGAACACCAAATAGAGCAAATTTGTGGTTAGGGAATGAAGTTCATTTTGGAAAATGTTTCAATGAATGTGATTTCAAGATGTTAAAGGAGAGCAGGGTGGTGGTGGCACATGTCTTTAATCCCAGCACTTGGGAGGCAGAGGCAAGCAGGTTTCTGAGTTCGAGGACAACCTGGCCTACAGAGTAAAAAGATGTTAAAGGAGGACACTGAGTAATAGATTGTAGTTCAGTGGTAGAGTGCCCGCCTAACATACTCAAGGCCCTGGGTTCGAGTCTCAGTACCATAAAACAACCAAATTTTTTTCTAAAGATGCTAAATAGCAAATAGATGGATATGTGGCCCTAGACCTCAGGAGAGAATTCAGAGACAGTTAATTGGGAGCAGGTCTCAAAAGGGATCGGTGAAGCCATGGCAGTAAATGAGATGGCCCAGAGAGTTCATGGGGACAAGAGGAGATAGATGTAAAGGATTAAGAGAGAATGAGAAATCTGGCAGAGGTGACTAAGAGTACATTCGGGAGACAGGAGGAATGGATCTCAGAAGCAATAAGAAACAATGGGGCTTAGAAGACAATGAAAACCCTAACAAATAAATTAGCGATTCCAGATCCTTGGGAGACCGAGGCAGGACTGCATAAGCCCAAGGGTTCAAAGGCAGCTTGGAAAACACAGGGAGACTTTGTTGGCAAGAAAACTAATGAAGACCTGATGAGACACCTCGCCCAGGATGTACAGAGATGCTCAGAATCACAGACTTCAGAGCTACAGATTAAAAGAGCACCACACACCTGCGAAAGGGGGCCATGCCCCACAGGCTAACCAGGCAAAGGCTGGCGAGGCAGGCAACAGTGAGAACTCTCATTTACAACAACACAACCCAGCTCCAGGGACGGCCTTTGGCAGTCTACTACATATCTAAACAAACTCTTACCATATGGCCTCACAGGCAGCTCTGTGGTGTTTACTCAAGTGAGCTGAAAATGTGTGTCCATACAAAAATCTGCACAAGGGTATCACAGCAACCTTAGTTACAAATTGTCAAAACTAGAAAGCAACCATGACACTCATCAGTGGGCAAAAGGATAAACTGTAGTACAACCAGGCGAAGGAGTACTCAGCCCTAACAGAAAATGAGCTTCAGGACACAGCAGACATCATACGCCTGTTCCTAAGTGGAAGGCCAATGCAAAATGCCACTTCCAACTAAAGCACATTCTAGAAAGTAAAAATGTATGGAGGCAATGATCACCAGCGGGGAGAGAAAGGGAAGGGGGGAATGGGGAGGCACACAGGGTCATCCCATCATAAAAACCTTTATACACTTGTCAGAGCCCAGTGAACTCACAGCCCCACAGTGAACCCTCTTGTAAATGACAGGTTCTGAGTGACTGTGTGTGTGTGTGTGTGTGTGCTGGTAGTAGGGAAGCCGTGGGAAGTGAGGCAGGGGGCATATGAATATCTTCTGTCCCTTAAATTCTGCTGTGAACTTAAAACCGTCCTAATTTTTTTTTTCCCCTAGTAGGGAATGGTAAAATGCAGTCACCATGACAACAGGAAACACAGCTGCTGGCAGGACATCTGATGACCGGGACTGGAGCCACCCAGTGCACACTCCTCTGTCTCTATCACTGTGCAGTCAAGCTGGGAAGAATGAAGGCTTCCCCTTTCCTCTGCCCTGCACTCTGGTCCTGTAGTGTGCATGTATCTGCTTCCTGCAGCTGCGGCACCAGAGCCTCACTAGTCAGCGCCATTCCTGTAAATCCAGCATTCAGTTCTCTGTTCTCCCCCTCAGCTTCCTGGGGCAGCCTCACTTGTCTTCAAGCGACCTTGGCTTTCCTCCCTAACCGTTCTTCTGACCCTCTTCACCTTCCTCATCTCTGACCATCCTGAGATGTGTAGAGAGCGAGCCCGCCCGGTAGTATATTCTGATGACACTCAGAGGCATCCTATGCTAGAACTCACTCCTCTCAACTGCTGACCAGAACCTTCATTTAGGTGGCCAAGAGGCACCCAAACTTGACATTTCTAAAAACATCTCTCCAAAATGTTGATGATTTACCCGCAGTTATCCTCAACTCAGTAGCAAATCCATTCTTTCTGTCACTCAGGAAAAAGCTTCTTTCTTTACATTAAATCCAATTATCAAATGTCATTGGAGACAAACTGCCTTGGTTCAAATTCTATTCAGCCATTAATAAGCTGTTCTACATGGGGACACGGCTTATCCTCTCCTGGTTGTGGTATCACCTGCAAAGCGGGGTAATAACCTCATGTATCTCACAATACTGAAGGGAGTTAATGTCTGTAAAATGCTTCCGACACACCAACCATGCAGGGTGCAACAGTGTTCCGTTCCTGAGTCGCTCTATTTCTCAGTGTGGGAACAGCCACCCACACATGCACCCGCTCTCTAAGTCTCCTACCGACCAGGCTCCTTCACTACAAGTGCCTTCGCTGAGCTGCACTGTACTATGCATGCAGCACTGCACGGTGCTGCACTGCCCAGCATTCCACTACACGACACCACACTACACTGCGCTGTGCCTTAGGACACAGCACTGCACTCTGTTGTGTGTAGTACATGGCACTACGCCACATCACACAGCACTGCACCACACCACACAGGACTGCACCACACCACACAGGACTACACCACACCACACAGGACTGCACCACACCACACAGGACTGCACCACACCACACAGGACTGCACCACACCACACAGGACTGCACCACACCATACAGGGCTGCACCACACCACACAGAATTATACCACACTCTCCTTTCAACATGCAGTGTAGCAACTTCAGGGATTGTCTTTAAAAGTTGCTGAAAGAAATCTTTTCCATTTAAAAAAAAATTCACAATAAAAATTTAGAAAAAAAACCACCCAGGTCTACCCATATTGTCTGCTGTTAAGAGTCTCTAATTCATCCCCTTCCGGCTGGGGTCCTCCAGCATCCTTCCTTTCAGTTGTCCCTGAAATGTTTTCCAACTGTTCCTCTTTGAAAGATCTCCCTCCCACCATCCTAAAGGTTTCTTCTTCCCCTTTCCTTAGCATTATCATTACCTGATAACGTCATCAGTTCTGAGGTGACTCAGCTAAAGGGAGCCCACACTCCACATACTAATTCTAAAGGAGGCACGCTTTCCTTAAAAGGAAAGCCGCTAGATAAAAGGTACCACTGTCTATGGCGGCTCAGACATGACCTCTTATATGCACAGAAATGGTGACAAGGAAATCCCAAACCAACCAACTACACACACCCCAAAATGAAGCCCAACCCAGAGGTTCTGAGTTGTCTGTTAACTACAGCATCTGGGTTTCTGTTATCTGTTTTCAGTGTTAACATTTCTAAAAAGCTATTATCCTATTGTCCACCTACTTAAAAAATTCCTAACCAGTTTGAATCTGAAGGTAGACTAGAGAACTAGGAAATGACACCATATGAAGACAAAGATGAAAAGCCTGCTTTGTTCTGGGCATCAGTGCCAACAGCGGAGCTCCTGCACTCCAGTGGACACTGTGGAGAGGACAGGTGACATGTGCTGATCAGCGACAAGATGGCACCAGTGACTCACACAGCAGTTAATCTAATCTATATAGCCAGAGGCCATGCAAAGCCCTCAGCCATCTTAGCCGGAGGAAACAATAGCTCAGGCATACGGACACTGAGCAGAGCCCAGATCCCGGAGCCACAGTGGGTGGCTTATTTTGCTTCTAAGGAGCCTTGCCTCTTGGAGGAGCTGGGGCAAGCTGCAGTTTAGAAAGTAGCCACATGGCCACTGACCCAGCGTCACTGCACTTATGAAATCACTTCACAAGCCTGCCTCTCCACAGACCCAGTCACGGCTTTACACTGGCATGCCCCTTACCGGTGGACATGAAGAATGGGATGCGGAACTTGCCACTCAGCACTCGGGCCCGCAGATTCTGCAGTGTGCTCCCATCAAATGGCAGGGCGCCACACACAAGCACATAGAGGACAACGCCGAGACTCTGCAGCCCAAAAGAGAGTGCGGACAGTTAATTGCATCAGAGGGAACGAAAGAGGCCATTAGTGTATGTGAAGATGATGGGACCAACTTGTCCTCTCTTTATGATATAATATGGGTCATTGTCAAGGTCAATTGTCTTCAGAGTAGTTAACATTCTTCTTTGCTTCCAGACATGAATTTAGGGTGAGATCCCAAACATTTCTCAGACCCAGCCTCTTAAGAAAGAGTAATCTCTGTTGTGGACACAGGCAGGGCCTGTCATCAGCTCGGGCCCTCACAGGGCTGCAGGTGCAAAGGGAGTAGTTGAAATGCAAGGCTCATGTGAGCTGGTGCTGGAGGAGACGGGGGCAGTAAAGAGTGCGTGAACGGGCTCTGCACCCGCGCACAGCAGAACAGCTGTCTTCTGCAGAGGGCCAGGCAGGAGAGAAGGGGACATACTCACCCAAATGTCCACTTTGGGCCCGTCATATTCCTTGCCTTCGAAGAGCTCTGGTGCGGCATAGGGAGGGGAGCCACACCACGTCTTCAGCAGCTGCCCCGGAGTGAAGAGATTGCTGAAGCCGAAATCTAGAAAGGAGGGAACAAGATTCATGTCAGCATCCCAGCGGGCCCTGGAACACGGGGCTGTCACCGAGCTGGAAGAGCAAATCTAGGAAGTAGGTAGCGAGCCATCTGAGCTTGCTAGGGCGAAGGGAGTGGAGACGCACGTTGGCCAACTTTAATTGATGGACTCTACCCCGACAGCCCCTGCCTCCCTGGCTGGCCCTGAACTCGTGGCTTCCTCCCTACCTTCTTCATTGTACTGGGACTGCATTCCCTGCAGCAATCTGAAGGCAACATATCTGCCTCCCGGAGCCTCTTTCCCACCTCCAACTCTTTTTGTCTTCCAGCTGGCACCTATGTCTCCTTCTGCCCTCCGCATTTCTCTCTCTAACTGGCCAGAGAAGATTTCCCTTGAGGACCTGCTGGTTAAGACTGCCTTTCCGTGCTCTGTTACTAAAGATACTGGCTTCAGGGGCTGCAGAGATGGCTCAGCCATTAAGAGCACCGACTCCTCTTCCAGACGTCCTGAGTTCAATTCCCGGCAACCACATGGTGGCTCAGAACCATCTGTAATGAGATCTGATGTCCTTTTCGGGTGTGCGCAAAGACGGCTACAGTGTACTTATCATATATAAAGAAATAAAATCTTAAAAAAAAATACACTGGCTTTGTTCCCACATTGTTTTCAGATGTCAACGTAAAAAAATCCTGTGAGGGGGTTGGGGTGGGGGTAGGGTTTGCAGGATATTTGATTATTCTGTGAACTCTGCGATTGCGTTATTTGCAGAAAAATCCTATTTCTAGTTGTGGTGTGCCTCAGTCTTAGCACACACCTTTAATCTCCCGGGATGGAATACGGACACACCCTTAGTACACACCTTTAATCTCAAACACTGAAGGTAAAGTTTAGTTTGCAGAAGGAAGCACCCATGTTGAAAGTAATGTCTAAGTGAACGGCAAAGTGACAAAGTGATGAGTCAGGATAAGATTTGACAAAATAGGATATGCCTAAGTCTCAGGAGAATAGGACAATTCAGCACGCGTGGGGGGCGGGGGAGGAGCCAGACTGAATCAGCTTGGAGAGGGGTTTGAGACCGAACAGCTGAGTTGAATCAGCCAGCCAGAGCTCAGAAAGAATTAGAAAGGGTGAGCTTATTCAGTACTAAGTCTCAGAGGCTGAAACCATTCTTGGCCTATACTAGATTGTACTGAGACTAGAAGCTTCCAGGACTAGGTTAGCAGACAGAGGTAATAAGCCTCTGAAACAACATTTACATCAGGGGAATAAAAAGATACTTTTACATGAGGGTGTATGTACAAGACTGTATGGGTGCCCGTAACGGCCTGCAGAGGAAACTGGATTTCTTGGAGTTCCAGCCTTTTTGAGAGCGGTCTCACATAGGTGCAGGCATCTGCACTCTGGTCCTCACAATGAAGCAGCAAGAGCTCGGAATTGCTAAGCCGTCTCTCCAGCCCCTATTCTTGCCTAGCGTCTTACCTTGTTCACCTTCTAAGCTAGCCACTCAGAGCTCAGTAGCTACCACACAAAATCAGATCCTGTTATCTCCTTGATCAAAAAAAAAATAAATAAATAAAAATAAAAATAAAAAGAGGCGGCTTCCCTCTCTATTTTAGCACTGTCATTAAGCTCCACCCCTGCCAGCCCCACCCTGCCCAGCTCCCCTGAGCACCCCTGGCTAATCTTCAGTACTAGAGGGCTCCCGTCCTGTGCTTATATGCCTTTTTTTTAAAAATATACTTCCTGTCTGTGCCAGGCCCATTTCTGTCTCTTCCACCTTTAAAATGTCATCCGTTTTCAAGGCACAGTCAAATATTACTTCCTGTATGAAGCTTTAACTGATTTTCAGCAGAAAATATATCAGTGGCTTCCTCCGGTTGTCAGAGCCTTTTGTTTATTCTCCAGCATCTCAGTCACCACTCTGCCTTTTATTGTTCTTAGCTGTATGATGTGTTCAAGCTCTCTACTGACTACTGAGTGCAGGGGAGAGAGGTTTATTTGTTCTTGTCTCTTCACAGAGTCTTTGATATATGATAGAAAGGTTCTCAAAAGTGAACCGGTAAAATGACTCTGTCAGTCTGCCCCTGAACACTGACTGGTGCCTTCTCACACTGCTGAGTCAGAGGCCCACCTACCAGAGCCTCTCACCCAAGCTGCTGAAGATAACTTACTGATCACACGGGGTTTTAGTTCAGGATTCAACGGAAACAGTGCCACTTGTCAATAGAAGTAAACACCTTGTGAAATCTCTTAGATCACTGTGGTGGTTTGAATAAAAACAGCCTGCATAGGCCCATAGGGAGTGATGCTATTAGGAGGTGTGGTCTCGTTGGCATGGGTGTGGTATTGTTGGAGGAAGTGCATCACTAGAGGGTAGGGCTTTGAGGTCTCAGAAGTTAAAGTCACTGTAACTTCCTGCTGCCTGTGGATCCAGATGTCGAACTCTCAGCTTTCTCCAGCACCATGTCTGCTGTGCTCTCCATAAGGCTAATGGACGGAACCTCTGAAGCCAGCCAAGAAGACTGTACTCCCCCGTGACTACCTTTAGTGTGTGTGTGTATGTAATTCTTTCAGCTTTTAAAACACTTTACCTCCCTTAGAGAAATCTATTCTTTCTCTCTAGTTCCTTTAGAACTACTTATTATACTTCTTAGAGTTGCTGAAGGAGACTTGTACAACGACAACACTAGCTGACACGCCATCATGGATGGAGGAAATCTCACAAGGCCTCGCCTCGAGATGAAGAGCAGCATTCAACTAATAGCTGCCAGGAGAGGGAGAGTCAGTCTTGACGAGGCCCCAAGGCTATCCAATTCCAAGTGGTCAGAACTAACACACACACACACACACACACACACACACACACACACACACACAGAACAGTAAGAAGAGGTGATAGTTGAGAAGGAGGGGGGGCATGAAAGGGGCTGAAGAGATGAGAGGGTAGGAGAGAAATGATATATAGCATTCATACTTCAAAAAGAAGTGTTTTAAAAAGCTACTATATCCTAACTCTTTCATGATACTTAGCATGTTTTCAAGCACAGTGAGTGTGTAAGAAATAGTGTTTATGGCCTGGCATGGTAACTCACACTTTAAACCCAGCATTCTGGAGGCAGAGGCAGATAGGTTATCTGTGGATTCGAGGTCAGCTTGGCCTCCACTATGGGTTCTAGACCACCTAGGGCTTCATAGTCAGATCATGTCTCAAAAACAAACAGCAAATGCTGCGTCTGAACGAAACCGCATTGAAAGCCACACCAACAGACTGGCTTGTTGGAGAGAGTCTCCCTACGGCCACACAGGTAGCCTACGATGACTCAGATCTTGTAATGTAGTTCAGGCTGGCCTCTAACTCAGGTTCCTCTCGCCTTGGCCTTCTGAGTGCTAGGACTAGAAGAATATACCACAAATCTTTTCAATATCCAATTATACCTCACAGTCTGCATACCGTGAGCAAAACTGTTCAAACTCTTCATAAGCAAGTAGGATAAGTTGCTTAAAATTGTAACAAACCCCAGACTTGATGGCATGAGCCTGTAACCCCAGCTAACTGGAAGCTAAGGCAGGAGGAGTCGAAGTCTGAGGTCAGCCGGGGCAGCTCAGTGCAGAAGCCCTGTGTCAGAACAAAAAACACAAAGAGGACTGAGCTTGGCAGTAGAGTGCTCGCTGGCATCACAAACAAGAATCTGCAACGGGACCCCTTTGGTAATGCTGTGAAAGACGATTTAAATGCAGTTTAAGTACCAAGCCTGGCAGGGGCAGGCTCAGCATCCTTCCTGATGCGTCACTATAAAGCACTGTGAGGCCATCTTCCCTGACAGTGGTCCTTTACCTCACATCCCTCCCGATCACTGCCATGCATGTGGTAATGGAGGAGTGGGGCAAATTCAGTGTGCATTTAACTTTAGCATGACTTGTTTTTGAACATTTAAATTATCCATGCAGGAGAAACCTCAACTTATTAACACACAGGAACACTGGAACTCATTTGGAAAACTCAGCTCCCTCTAACAAATACTTGAGGACTGGAGAAAATATGCGCTCTGGTTTCTCTTAGCTGCTTACCACTGTGGGCGGCTTCTGCACACTGCAAGCGGAGGGCTATTTTTCAGAACTGCTGGCAGGGTAGTGAAGTAGCAAGGGACCCTGGGATGTGTGGTTGAAGCAGGGGCGGGAAGAAGTGGGCGACCAGCTTTTACTGTTTATAGGACAGACAACTGAAATAAGCTAAATATCAACCAACACGGAGGGAAAACTCTCACAACAACAAAGCAAAGGCTAAAACAAGAATGGATTCTCACTGGCTTGGGTCAGAAATACCAACAGGATTTACAACAACAGCAGCAACAACAAGGCACAGAGCCTGCGTTTGATCTGTTATTTTGTACCTAAAATGTTATTATTTCTCTTCCATGGGCTCCTCAAGCACATCAGCTCAGGAGAGGCTGTTTCTGGTACTACTCATATTGTCTACTGCAGCACACTCCTAACACCTCATACAGGACTCTGTGAATGCCTCCATCCCTTCACACACTCATTCAACATCAGTGTCTGGAAGACTTGCAGGAGATACAGCAGTATGATGATTCCTACAGATGCACGGAAAGCACAAGGGACACGATCCCAGGGATGACTCAAGAAGGAAGCAGGGGGCTAGCGAGATGACTGAGGCATGAAGCCTGCTTCCAGTGCAAGCCTGAGTTCAAATCTGAAGCACTCACTAAAAGGCTGAGTGTAGCCAAACGGCATCTGTTGGGGAGGGGAGTCTAAGGCTTGCTGGTTGCCAGCCTGGCTGCAGGGTCAGTGAGAAACCCTGTTTAAGATCATGGAGAGGGATAGATAGAGCAGGACATCTGGTGGCCTCCTAGTGCAAGGTGCAAATGTGCGCATGTAGACACCATATATACACCACATACACCCATACATACAAAACCTAAAACAAACTCAAGATCGGACTTAGTTAATCTGGGAAGGCAAAGGGAGAAAAGTGGACTGGAAATTGAATGGGGCAGCGGGGAACACGATCATTCCTTGCTAAGTGCGTACAAGAGGTCTTGAAGGGTGTTGCATGAGGCCCGTGGCACCACTCAGAATGCACAGCAGCGTCAGGTGAGACGAGCTCAGCTCTAAACGCTGGGTGCTGTGGGCCTCTGCTTCCCTCCCCTCCCTGCCCACCTTGAGAAGTTCTGTAAGACAAAAGGACCCAGGCGATAACGAACCATGCTGTGGTTCTTGATACAGTCTCACCACAGATTGACTCACAAACCATGTTTACTCTCAACAGCCTTATTAAAGAAAAATTTAAAAAGTATTTTATAATTTCATCTAATTAAGGTGCATTGACAGTGGCTTTTGGTACATTCAGAGTTGGGCAACCAAGGTGGATTTTAGAATATTTTATCACAGAAAGAAGCCCTCCCTGTACCAACCATTTAGACATAGTTTCTTTCTTTCAGCACATCTAGCTTAAGGTGTCAAGTAAAATGGACAGCCAGAAAAAAAAGAAAGAAAGAAAGAAAGAAAGAAAGAAAGAAAGAAAGAAAGAAAGAAAGAAGGAAGGAAAGAAAACTCAGGACAGAGTTTAAAACTTCTTAAAACCATGTTCTGACTATAGTTTTTAAGTCATGCATGATATCCCTGGAGTTAGCAGAAAACACAGCTGGACCACTTCTGCAAAAGCACAGGTTCTGTGCTAGAAAAGGGTCCTGGGTCTCCAGAGCCAATACCACCTGGAAGACCTGGAGTGCCAGGATGTGTCTCTCGGTGGCTGCAATCAGTGGACAGTGATCTTAGCTTATCTCTGCTGTTATGGTTGGAAGGCGAACATGGCCCAGGGTGGAGAATGCCATAGACTAAACTCTGGCGAAATGTACAAGAGACAGAAAATGGTCGCCACAGTGAAACCATACAAGCCACATACAAACAAGCAGAGAAAAGACTCAGGGATGAGCTCACAGGGGCAAGTAAACACTTGTAGTTTCAGAGCATCCTACAAACGAAGCCCAAGAAGGCGGGAGGTGTGCCCCGCTGAAGCCCAGCCCGAGGAGGAGGCTTTGGATATGGAGGAGGTCCACATTCGTGCAGTAATTTAGGGGGGATCAAGTAAATCTTGCTACCTTTACTTGTACATTGCTTTGCATGCAATGTGACACACAGTGATTTTATAGAGCGTCCTGGACAAGATACTTGATGTGACATAAAGGGAAAAGCATAATTGTAGATAAGCTGATTGTATACAGAAAACAAGCCCTGGGAAGAAAGGATTTCAGAATGACCTGTGTTTTAGAGAGAAGGTTATATCTGCAGTGTTTAAAAATCTTTCATTTAAACTTCCAAGAGTAAGCACACATAAATCTATAAGTAACTATGCTCTTTTAAATATACAAATGTTAAAATACTACTTTTGGGGTGGGATGAGACCAGGTTGGCCAGTTTTCAGTTCTTCTGCCTCAGTCTCCTGACGCTGTGATTACATGTGAGCACTGTGTACTCAGCTTACGGCGTCATCTTGAATAATAAATGGAGACGGCCGGCAGTCCAATAGAGTGTCAAAGGAAAAGCCAACATTCTTTATTGTTTATTACTATAAGTAGGAAAAGATTTATGGCCTACAAACTCAACCAAAGGTGATAAATGTCATAAAGATTTTTACCTAAAAAATCAAAGTCATGGGCTGGAGAAATGGTTAAGAGCACTGACTGCTCTTCCAGAGGTCCTGAGTTCAATTCCCAGCAACCACATGGTGGCTTACAACCATCTGTAATGGGATCTGATGCACTCACTCTTCTAGTGTGTGTCCAAAGACAGCTGCAGTGTACTCATATAAATAAAAAATGTATAATAAAAAAATCTTTTAAAAAAAGGAATCAAAGTCATAACAGAAAAAAAAAAAAGCACTAAGGGCTAGTGAGATGGCACATTCAATAAATGCTTGCTATGCAGCAAGGGGACCTGAGTTTGATTCCCCAAAGCTGAATGCAATGACAAATGTTTCTAAATATGATGGGGAGAAGAAGGAGGCAGGCGTTGAAGTGTGCTGGCCAGGCATCCCTGCTTGCTTAATCAGGGAGGAACAGGTCCCAGTAAGAGACCCTGTTTTCATATGTGGCCAGTAGGATAACATTTAAACAATACCCAGTGAAATCCTCTGGCTTATATGTACACACAAATACATGCCTACTTGTACACACATGAACATGCATGCATGTGTGTGGGCACACACAAAGGAAATTCATTACACTGGATACTCACCCGACACAGCAGAAGCCATGTGGGTGGAGCAGTTCTCTTTATGTGGCCTATGGTCATTTATTTCTCCACTCCTAAGCAAGTCAACTTAATTTGTTAAGTCTCTTTTCCAACCCCCAACACCCCGGCTAGTTAACATTTGTCTCTAGGCTCAAAAGGCAATTTACATCCTTTTCTCTTAAATACAAAGCAGAAGACTAATTTGAACCCTATGTTCATAGTCTAGGATGGTTTAAATACCAGAGGTTGCTATTGATTTTGAGCCTTGAAACTTTTTTCTAAGCAAGATGAGGCGCTAAGGCTATATAAGGTAGTGATACTATATCCTAAAATAAAGGAATTATTAGCCGAGTATGTGAAACATGGTAGGAAGGGGGTGTGGCACTAACTTAAAAATCGAGATGATTCCAAGAGCAAATTTTCTTGTTGGGTTCACCACTTCAGAGCAATAACAAGGATGTCTTTCCTGGTTGACCAAGGAACAATCCAAAGCAGATGTGAACAGATGGGGAGGGCCTTCAGCCAGAGCCAGCGCTCTCAGTGAGCCCAAAGCAATGCAATTGACAGCCAAGCCTTCTGGAGACCTAGGCTTCCTTTCCTGCTAATGGGTGTGTGTGTGTGTGTGTGTGTGTGTGGGGGGGGGGGCAAAGAGTTAAGGTCTACAGACTCACCAAAGGTGAAGAATGTCCTAAACATTTACTAAAAAAATCATAGTCAGAACAGGAAAAAAACTACACACACACACACACACACACACACACAAACACACACACAGGAGGGGAGGGAAAGGGGAAGAGAGAGAGAGAGAGAGAGAGAGAGAGAGAGAGAAGCAGCATGGGAGACAGAGCAGAAGGACAAATGAACTGGAAATATATCCATATTTCCAAGGGTCCATTCTCACCAGGAAGCACTGTGACAAGATCCCTCATTCTGTCAAATCTGTAACCTTCTGAGGACAACACTCATAACCAGGGACAAACACCCCAACACAGAGCTAACTCTGGCCCTTGTCTGATATCTCCATGGACTTACAGGGAAAGTGGGGTGCGCTTATCAGAGATGACTCAAAAATACTAAAGTCCAAAATGAGTGGGAAAAGTTATATAAATAAGAATTGGGGTGTTGTTCAGGATGCTAACATGACACACAGCACAGGAAGAGAACTGGTTCTGTAAGTCACCTACAAGAGGACTCACTAAGTACTGGTTGTTATTATTACTTTTTTAATGAATAAAACAACAGAAGGCAGTGTGGGCTCCAGGACCACACAGAGCATTGAGGGTGAATCTGAAACCTTCCGGGAATCAGTGAGTTCACACTGAGGAAGAATTAGGGGAATCCTCAGGATTAGCATTTCCACCAGTCCCTGGCTGAATTTACCAGCTAGAAGCTAATAAAGAAGTAATGAAGATGGGTGGTGGTGGCGCACGCCTTTGATCCCAGTACTTGGGAGGCAGAGGCAGGCAAATTTCTGAGTTCGAGGCCAGCCTGGTCTACAGAGTGAGTTTCAGAACAGCCAGGGCTACACAGAGAAACCCTGTCTCAGGGAGAAAAAAAAAAAAAAAAAAAGAAGAAGTAACGAGAGGCTCATAGCCTCAAACACACATTCAGGGTAAAACCCTTCACGGGAAAATGGCATTTATGATGAAGAACTTACGGGGTTTTCCTAACATACATTAGCCGGTGGGATCACCGAATTGGCCAATCTCAACACTACTGTAGATAATACTACACAACTCTTACCATAAGAAAGCAAAATTGAAAAGCCCCAGTAGAAGTCTCCATGTTTAAATGAGTTAATTTTAAAAGGTGCTGTCATTAGACAGTTTCTATAAGACATGCAGACAACACCCACTGAAACTGTTACGAACAGTTACGGGCATGTCATAGTCGGAATTCTAAATCACACCAAATTAGAGCCACAAAGATCCCCTTGGTGTGTTCCTTACACTTGCAGGGGAGCATAATACTCACAAGTCTTAGTGCACCTTTTATAGAGCACAATGAACAAAGACCTCTTTCAATTTTAAACACAACCTAATGATACCAAATGGAAAACCCAGTATTTAAATACAGTATTTTTCAAATTAAAAATCAAGGGCCAGGCATGATGGCACATGCCTTCACTATCGGCATTCAGGAGGCAGAAGCAGGTGGCTCTCTGTACATTGGAGGCCAGCCATTGCTACTCAGTGAGGTCTTACCTCAAAACAACAACAACAACAACCACCACCACCACCACCACCACCACCACAGCCAGACAACCAACCAAATAAACAAAACTATGAAGCCAGGGAGAAGGCGGTCAGGGGAGATGGAGCAGGCTTGGTAACTTGAGTCTGGTTCCTGGAAGCCACGGAAAGGTGGAAGGAGAGAACCGACTCAGCAGAGCTGCCCTCTGACCTCTACAGGCATCCCTTGGCATGCACAGCCACACACATACATCATGGACATACACAATGATAAGTTCAGAATTCAGACATGACCTGATAGGGAAGGTCGGAGTCGCATTTAGAGAGCTCAAAGGTTATAAGCAAGAGGAAAAAAAAAATGCTCTCTTCGGTCAAAGCTAAGAGATTAACATAATTCACCTGACCAGAGACATGAGAGCTGTAACCCTGAGCGATGTATGTGGTAATAGAAAAGTACTAATGTCTGACTGCTGCACCCAGGTGCTCTCAGAACAATAGGGACAAGACAGACGTGGTCCTCAGTGACATGGAGGTAAGTCTGTGGATAAGAAAAACACTGACAGGAGAATTATGATCATCCTTTGAGCATGAAGGGGGCAACTGGTATGTCAGAAACAAAGGGGACACACTTACTTCCCTTTGCCCCTCCCTCCCTCTCTTCCTTCTTTCCTCCCTTCCTCCCTCCCTCCCCTCCTCTCCCCCCCACCCCCAGGCTTTCCTGTTCTTGTTTGCTAGGCCGGCCTACAAAAACCCAGAGATTTGTCTGCCTCTCTGCTTCACAAGTGCTGGCTTATATAATGATTCTATCAAGAAGTCAGAGAAATCTTAGCTAGAGACAGTGGTGTATGCTTATAATCCTAGCACGTGGAGGCGCAGCCAGGATTGCTACAAGTTCAAGGCCCCAGCACAGTCTGCCCCTGCTAGCAAGTTCAAGGCCAGAAAGAAAGAAAGAATGAATGAAAGAAAGAAAGAAGGGAGGGAGGGAGGGAGGGAAGGAGGGAAGGAGGGATGGAGGGAGGAAGGGAAGGAAAGGGAAGGGAAGGGAAGGGAAGGGAAGGGAAGGGAAGGAAGGAAGGAAGGAAGGAAGGAAGGAAGGAAGGAAGGAAGGAAGGAAGGAAGGAAGGAATCCCAGATCAAAACAAGAGTTCAGAGAATTTCTAATGTGACCAAGAAAGCTACAGTTCTACTTAGATTAGAAGGTAAGGAAAACTGCCTTATGTCTCACAGTGTAGGAAGCCAGTCTTCTTCAACTCTTTGATTCATAATTTCTCTTTAATTCTTTCCTTTTTCCAACATTTAAAAACATTTAATTAGTTAGTTGGGGAGGGGGCAAGGCCCGCCTTGGTGTGCCCAAGGACAACCTGTGGGAGCCACTCCCTTCCTCCCTCCCTCCCTCCCTCCCTCCCTCCCTCACGCAAGCTTCAGCTCACACTGCAGCACCCAGAGCTTACCGAGGGTACCAGGCTGGCCTTGAGCTTGAAGCAATCCTGTTCCTCTGCCTGCCAAACACTCCAATTTCAGATGTGGGCTACCACACCCAGGTACAAATTCCTTTTAAAACTCAAAGTATTGTCTTAAAGAGTCCCACAAAAGAAAAATGACAAATAATAACAATAAAAACCCTAATTCTGTTGGTTTTCCTTGGTTATTGTTCAAGTAGTTTAGGCCTGCCTGTAGTACATGGAAATCTGTCTCAATTCCCCTGCCTCTTCCTCAACAAAGAAACAAACAGTTGACTTAAGGGACCTTGGAATGGTGGCACATACGTAATTCCAAAAACTGAGGCAGGAGGATCTTGAGTGCTAGCTGCTTCTGTCTGAGAAAAGAAAAACAAGACTGAAAAGTCCTTCATACATCTCAAGCAGAGTCATGTCGCCATTAGCAGCACCCACACTAACTTACTTCTGAAAAAGATTCATCTCAGTTGGATATGTAAGGCTTATTATAGAAGCTGCATGTGCACTGAAATGAATTAATTACAATAGGTAAAAGCTTTTAATGACTTGGAATGGACAGAATAGAATCTAAACCACCAAATCAGTTTATCTGAATTATTTTCGCGTTTTGTTTTTGCAAATAATAAAATAGATTAGCAAGCCCAGGGCCGTGCTTTATAACAATTTATTATACTACACCATGAATGCACTACAGTATGTATACATTTATAGATATATGGCTATTAGTATATGATATTTGAATTGATTATGTCTACATCGTGTGTGCATGTTCATCTGTCTATACTCAAGTTTTTAAAAACTCTAGCTTTTGAGCTTTAGCAGTATGTCTTTTTTTTTTTAAAGATTTATTTATTTATTTTATGTGAGTACACTGTTGCTCTCTTCAGACACTCCAGAAGAGGACGTCAGATCTCATTATAGATGGTTGTGAGCCACCATGTGGTTGCTGGGAACTGAACTCAGGACCTTAGGAAGAGCAGTCAGTGCTCTTAACCACTGAGCTATCTCTCCAGCCCCCAGTAGTATGTCTTGATATACAATAACTGTGACAAACAGGGTGACTCATGAATTTGACCAAGTGAATCTTGAAGCACTGCATAATTAATCACTTATTCTCACTAATTTGAACTTCAACATTAGTGTTCCCTATTCATTATATAGTCTATGGGTTCATAACATATAAATTTAACAAAATACAAGAAAAGCCTACCTCCTGGTGAAGATTGTCATGGCAACCAACTATGGCAACTGAGCGATGAGTGTGTTGAGTGAGGAGTAGCCACTAGCCCGTGCCCAAGGGTAGGCACACTTAAGTCATACTCAGAGGAAACCTAAAGAACTACCCCATTACTTAGCTCCTAAGAAAAGGCAAGGGAAAACTGATATCATTTTTGGGGAGAGGGTAGTTGAGACAGGGGTCTCACTTATCCCAGGTTGGTCTTAAACTAGCTGCACAGCAAATGATGTCAGCCTGTGCCTGAACCCCTTTTCTTCCTTTCTCCCCATTTTCCCTCCTTTGGGTGTATCATACCCAGCACCCTGACGATGCCAGACATATCCTACCCCTGAGATATATCCTCAGCTTTTTATTATCATTTTTTTTGAGACATAAATCTCTAGGACCACTAAGAACCCAAAGACTCAAAATCACTGGCTCAGAAAGGCTCCTTCTTGTATACATAGGTGTTAAACTAATGGTGGGCTGTGTGCAGCCCAAGGAAAGAGCCAAAGACCACAGTGCCCGGTGTAACCTAAAAAGCCTATTCAAAATACCCAGGCATGGCATTAGCAAGGTAGTCATACTCGTCTGACACTGAGTAAACAGTTAGAAATAGTATACTTGCTCGTTTATGGTTTTTAAGAGATCTGATAAAAATATATATCTGAACTCATAAAAATCAGAATCAGAATCTGGTCTAATGGGGACTTCATTAAAGAGCAGTCTTATAAACTTTTTTAAAAATATTCTTTTTTTGTTGCTGTTGTTTGGAGACAGAGTCTCTCTCTATAGCTCTAGCTGCCCTAGAACTCACTATGTAGACCAGGCTGGCCTCCAACTAACAGAGATCTCCCTGCAATGGTGGGATTAAAGGTGTATGTCACCATGCCTAGTGACATCCTTGTATTCTTATTTTGTTATTTGTGTATGTGTGTGCGTGTAAGCATGAATGTAAGTGCAAGCACTTTAAGAGTCTTGCCATTTTACACAATACACTCCAGACATCCTTTATGTTAGAGTGACGAGGTGCATCAGTCCTTCCCAATGCCAACTGTCGCTGAGGGGACAGAGACTCTGCTGAAGAATTAGTGGAGCATGGTCTAGGATGGACTTAGGGAAGACCGCACTGTACTGCTGTCGTCTAGTAAGTCAGCAATACACTAAACAGAAGCTAGCAATGTCTTTGCAAAACCCGGACTAGAAATGACCACTCAGGGTCTGCTCTTCCTTCGCATATTCTTTGACTGTTGAGAGTTCTGTAATTTTCACAAGACTGAGACTTTTGATTTGTCTTAGGTATTGGTGTTATCTAGACTAGGAAGTAACAGTTTTTATCTGAGGTGTTCACATGAGTTTCGATGGGAGCGGGTGTGTTGGTCGGTCGGGAGGTGCAGTGAGAATCGCTAACCTTGTATCCTCACTGGCCTATGTTGTATCCTCACTGGCCTATGTTTTATTAAATGCTATGTCCCGTGTAGTCCCAGAGACAAAGCAGTCAGAAAGCTAGAGCTGCCCTTTTAGGGGGTGGAAGGCACAAGCACATGAGCCCCCTATCCGACCCTCAGCTCCGTCCCCGCTCCCAGGGGCAGAGGGGGCAAAGGTCAAGCTCAGGCTCCCGTTCCCACAGTTCTTTGCTGGCGGTCTCAAAGCAAAAGCTTCCATCTTTTTGCTGCCTCTGTGCCCTTTTCTTTTTCTATCCAAACCCCCAATCTCCCTCATTTTCTAATTATTTCTCCAATGAGGCTCCTGCAATTAATAGATACCAGTACAGGAATCCCAGAGGCTGAAGACAAGACCAGGCATCAGTGTGCATGAACCAGAGGTCTTTGTAAGATAAATCTGAGGTTGGGGGAGAAATGGCCCTCGCTTCTCTAACGTGTATGTTTACATATCCTCAGGAGCACATTTCAGTTTGCCAGGAGTTAGAAAACCCATCTTTCTGGAACACCAACTTTCTCCGCGACATTAAGCTGTTGATAGTGTTAATATTAAAGCAAACACGGAGGTGACACAGAGAGAGCACAGCATGAAGTGTTTACGTGGAAGGTCATCTCAGGGTATGCCACCACTCCGACGCACCCCGGCCTGCTGTCTTCCTTTCCCTCTGCTGTGCGGGGACCACAGTAGAAAAATCTGACAAGGCAGCTCTGCGCTGGTAGAGTCTGTATAAATACCCAGTCATTCTTGACACCTCACTTACAACACAGGACTACACCTGACAAAACCCAATGTTCCCATTTTAACTTTATACTCTTTCCATGCAAAACATCAAGACAGAGAGCTACATAGATACATATCTCTTTCAAATACTTTTGAATAAAAGAATAGTGATATGTTACCTATAGCATTCTAGTCTTAGGAGCAAGATTTAGGAGAAATAATTTTAATTTTAAAATTACTTTAATTTTCTGTGCTTGAGGAGTGTAGTGTCCTCAGAGGCCAGAAAAGGCTTTCAGGTCCCCTGCAGATGGAGCTGTAAAGATTCGTAAACTACTCACTGTGTGATAACCAGGCATGGGTCATTTGCAAGAGTGGTACAACACCTTTAACTTCTAGGCCATCTCTCTGATCCTTAGAAGAGATAATTTTTCAGAGTGTCTTACTACTGTTTGTACTATTTACTAAAATTAATTTACACCTATTGTGTGCATACATGTAGGTGCATGCAGCTATGTACTTGTGGGAAGCCATAAGAGTGATTCCCCTAAGGCAGAGTTACAGGTGTGAGCCAGGCTGGTTACGTGGCTGCTGGGACCCAGGCTCAGGTCCTTATGGTTGTATGTCAGGCATTCTTAACCAGTGACCCATCTCCAGCTTCCAAATTCTCAGGTTTCATTTTCCAACCACTTAGTGACACTGTACCAGAGTCACTTAGCACCTTCTACATGAGTGCCACGAGCCATTGCAGGGACACAGCAAAAGTTATGACCTGAATTTAGAGGGTCACAATGGTCTTCTCTGGCTCTCAACCTCCTTGCCTGTCAGCCTGGGAGGTGTGAAGGGTCACCCAAACGAAGTGTTGGGACAGGGAAAAGGAGTGGGCAGACGATGAGCCGTGAACGCAGCATAAGGACACTCTGGGGACAGCTGGGCAGTCCCAGTTCCAGCACTGAGCAGCCGGTCTCAAACCCAAGGCTGCTACTCTAGGAATGCTCTTACGGATTGCAAAAGGTCCCTGCGCTCGCTCACAAAGTGTTTTTGGATTTTTAATAAACACCACTCTCTCAATCTCATTGCACCAAGGCCTGAACTTTTCCACTGTCTCTTAAAACCCATGCACTCTGGAAACCCTTCCCAAAGGGCTGGCTTTTCTGTAGCTACCTTGAAGGTCCTTGCTATCTCCTGACTGCCAACTAAAACAATAATACGGGAGTGGAAACTGTCTTGTGGAGTCCATTCTGGGGGTGGACATTTAAAGGGGAAAGGTTCCAACTTCCTTTGGTTAAAAGAAAAAAAAAGTTTCCACAATTTTCAAAACATTCTCATAATGTCTGAAACTTGAAAGCTCTTTTCTTTAGAGAGTAAGTTGGTTATGTTTAACTTTATTTAAGTTTTTTTTTCTTCCTTTAAACATAGCCATCTCACTACTTAATCTTTGGGAACAAGACTTAAATGGCTTTGAAACTGCAGTGTATTGACCATTAAACAAGAACATGCCATTTACTGATGGTTAAACACAACTTCTATTGCAAACAATTATTTGATGTGGAGTTCTTTATCCATGGCTCAGATACCCTACTGTCCACAGGTCCTGGGAGTTCTCGCTTTTCCTGTGTTTGCCCTTTCCTACCTTCCTATGTCTGTGACCACCATCCTCACGTAGACCCTTACCCCCTGCAGAGTTGCTAACTGGACCTTTTATATTCTTGCCCTTCTTTCTCCAAATCTTTTTTCTATCTATAGTGAAAGTACCTTATTATGTCTTAATAGTCAAGCAATTTCACAGTTTAGTGAAGAAGAAAAACAGACCCCCTCCTATTTCTTACACATGCTTCCCATACCATTTTTTAAATATGTATTGAGCATGCCCACATGCATCCACATGTGCTATGACACGTATGTAGAGCTCAGAACTGTCGGGAGTCAGTTCTTTCCGTCTACCTAGCTGCCGAGGCAGTCTTGATTCCGCTGTGCTGCGCACTGCAGGTCACCTGACCTCCTAGCCTTCCAGTGATTCCTGTGTTTCTGCTCCACCTCACCACAGGGGTGAGAGATATGACCTGGTCTACAGCTTGTCTGCAAATGTGCCGTGCACGTTCTACCACACTTGGGCCTCAGCTTCCTTGTAGAGCCAAAATAAAATCCCATATCCTGGCATGGGACAGGCCCTGGCCATGCCTGTCACCTTAGCTCCGTCCACTCACCCTTTTTAGCCCTGGCCACGCTGACCTCCCCTAGAGTCGCCTCTTCTCTTTCTGGCTTTGCATTGCCTTGCTTCAGTTGGAAGGCTTTGCCTATCCTGACTGAATCCGTCTATCACATTACTTAGATTGCATCTTTCATTTATTAAGAGTTGTGTCTCTCCTCATCAGAATGATATTGATAGGGACAGTTCCTCTGCTGCTGCATCCCCAGGACCTCAACCAGTGACTATACAGTCGGCAGTTTATCCATATTTACTGACAGAGCCTCTGCAAGTCTCTCCTCTACACTGCTGACCCCACCGTCCTTCAAGCCTTACCTGAAATGTTATGTCTTGAGTAAGGCATTTATGTCTATATGAGCGTTACCGTGAAGTCTGAATCAGGAAAGCTACTGAGGGCTTTTGTCCTTTACGGCGTCCCAGACTTCTTTATTTAAATGATGAGTGATGGCTTAAGCTCAACGCCAGCGCTCAACTTCATCCTCATCCATCACTCGTGCCTTCTACCCCTCCTCAGCAAACGAAGAACTTCATCCCAGAGCCCTGGTGGCACAGCCTCCACGTTCTCTGAGTCTATCTCTTTCCCTGCTCCCTACATCCACTAGCAGGGATAATGCCCCAGTTTAAAACACGTGGGACAGCTCTAGAGGGAAAGCCTTCATCCTCAGGAAAAGGGATCGAAGAGTAGAACAAGGTGAAAGAGGGCCTTGCAGCCTGAGGCACCAAAATGTGGGCCTTGTGGCAGAGGAAAGAACACAGGCTACCCCTCAGACTCCTGTCTTGGGAACAGTCAGTGCTTAATCATTTGCCCCGCAGAGCCATGTTCCCCTGCTCGCCTCATACACTTCTCTGTGCTTTTCTATTTCTTTTCTGTGTCTGCACCAGGGTCTCTACCCTGCAAATCTCCCGAAGGTTTGGCTTTTCCACCCACTTCTCCAGCAATGGCCTGGGGTCAAATGATCCTGAATCTGAGCTGAAGGAACACAAGCAGTGGGTGGTCATCTAGCTGAATACCTTTCCAAAGAGAATGCCCAAGGTGTGCCCCACATTGCTCTGGGTGTGCCCCACGGTACTCCTCTTCTGCTTCAGGGGTCTGGCAAGCTGTTCTAGTTCTTTTTGCAGGACTTTCAAGTCCAGGGACTCCTAGGGACTAGATTCCACCTTTTCCAGCTAAACAGTCCAAGGTAGACAGCCCAGGGACCAGGGAAGAGCTCTCCAAGCTGCTCCCCATTCCAGCTTCTGCACAGTGCTCAGGCTCCACTCTCCAGGCCAACTTAGGTAGTAGGCCCAGAACAATTTGAGGTCCGCTGTGTGTTATTCCTCCACAGACCTCAAATGTCAGGAGATATGGAAAGATCCCCAACACCTCCACACCTGGCCCAACCTCTGGTCCAATTCCAGGCCCACCTGGAGGGCCTTGGGAGTTTAGCCATGTCTGAGGGTCCAGCCAGCCCGGCTCCTGACCGCATCACTCCCACCTGGTAGGGATGAGAAGGCAAAGTCTAAAGACAGGTGTCTGGGATGGGGAAGAATGGGTACCTCAGGCAGAGGTCTGATTATTGAGATTCATGTACACAGTACAAGGTGGAGTGAGGCAGCAGACAGAGTGTGTTTATAGATCCTGTGCATTTCCAGTAAGCTGGAATTTTATACACTAAAGTGTGTTCTTCTGCCTATGGAAGTACATGGTGATTACACTGTATCATTAATGGGCTGGAATGTATCTTTTGCCACAGGATCTCTAATTTGGTAGCTGAAGAGATCAAACACTATCGTCCAGGGATAATCCCTTGCCATGTGCTGTGGACTGAAAGTTTGGCTGCGCTCCCTTACTCTATCTGCTTTACTACAGAATCGCACGTATCTGAAACATGGACACTGAAGGGTTAAAAGCTAAGAATCCCCTCCCTTCCCCAGCAGTGGTACACTAAGGGGTTTGCACGAACACGGGTCATAAATCCATTCTGGAAGTTAAAACCGCTGGAAGATGAAAGGGTTCTCATGTTTTTGAACACACTGTATTTACGTATACAAAGGCATTAAGTGACACATGGGAAAGGCCCTCGCTGCACGACTCTGGTATTATCTAACTGCCAGTGCGCTTAATGTTTGGGGCCCCAGAGAACCTCAGATCCCTGCGGGCAGGAGTCACTTTTCCCGTTCTGTTGGTGCCCAGCCACCTGAACAAGAAGCCTTTAAAGACAATGGACAAGGCCCCAGCTGACACAGCAGATCCTCAGCTCCAGATCTTGCAACTTTGCCTGCAGATGCAGGAGCCTCACTCACAACAAACCCCCACTGAAGAGATAAATAAAAATAAATAGACATAAAAAACTGTGAAGTATAGAATTATAGTTAACTCTTCTGATAGCTATTCACAAATCTTGCCTCACACAGAGGGACCGCATCCTTCATCAGGGATAGCTTATCCTGTAGGATAGCTTATGTGTAGGATAGCTTATGCTGTAAGCTATCTGTAGTATCAATGACTAAACATGTATTACATAGGACGTCCCTCAAAAAGTAAATATAATACAAACAAAATCAGAAGTTACTCATCTTCCACAGTGGGCACAGTTTATTTGAGATAGGATCCTACTCTGTAGTCTTGGCCTCAAATTTATTATGTGGCTAAGGGTAGCCTTGAATTCACAGCAATCCTCCTGCCTCTGAGTTCAAGTGTAACAGTTACTGATATGAACAACTGTGTGTGGTGGATCCCAGAGGCAGGCAGGCCTGGTAAGCCTTATACACAGTCACAGGTCCAGGTAAGCCAGGACCATACAGTGAGACTCTGCCCCATTTTTTTTCTTTTATAACTATTTATTTATTGGGGATGGCAACACATGTACAGTATGTGCGTGGAGCTCAGAGGGCAGCTAACTTACCAGGGTGTATTTCCTCCTTCTAACACATGGGTGCTGGGGATGGAACGCAGGTCATCAAACTTGGCAGCAAATACCTTTAGTAGCTGAGCTACCGGAATGCTCTCAAAACAAAACCACTTGGATAAATAATTGTCATAAAAATGTTAACTGCTTATATTTCATAATTAAAATTTATATTAGTCCAAAATAAGTTGTTCCTTAATATGCATAATTTAAAGATGAGAGACTAAAGACTGAGGATCTTTTTTTGGTACCAAGGCCTGAACTCAGAACCTAATTGATACCAGGTAAGCAGTCTGCCCACCACTTCCATTTTTTGAAATAGGGTCTCAATAAGTTGCCCAGGCTGGCCTCAAACTTAAAATTCTCCTACTTCAGCCGCACTAGTGGTTAAGATGGGTGTGCCAGGACTAATAACATCTCTCGTTTGTTTTATTAACACTCTTTTCCCCAGGCAGAGATGGTGGTGTATGCCTACACTATAGCCTATCTAGAGACCAAAATAGGAGGCTCTTGAGTTGGAAAAAGGTATATAAGACACTTTTACACACACACACACACACACACACACACAGCTCATTTTCATTCTTGTAAATATATGTCTTTCATATATAGTGGCTTTTTCCTAAAACTTCTACTATGGTATCCAAAATAACCACTGACAAGCGCGTGGTAATAATAGTTGATTTAAGCTCTTAGAAACAAGGTTGATTTCATTTCTTATCACCTAGTCCATTCTGCACTTAGTCCGGTTCTACTTGGACTCCCGCTAAAGGCATGTCTCCTAGTAATCCATCACAGTCAAGGAAGATAGGGCAAGTGCGAATGAAAATTCCATCTGATACTCGTGCAAACACCCCAAGCTCAAGCACTGATTGAGAAACCACATAATGAGGGCATGCAAAAGGGAGAGCGCATGAGCCGTCACCCAAAGATAAACACTGGGCATTGTAGCAAACCAAGAACTACAACCCAATTTAGTCTTTGTTTTGCTCTGAAAACAAATACTAAAACTGTAAACACCTAAAATGAACTTTAAAACTTTGCCAAAGTTTATGTGTTAGAACACAGAGGGCATGGGGCTTGCCACCAGCATCTCAGTAACTTTCACTGAACATCAGAGGGTACATTGTTACTGTGACTGCTTGAATTTGTTTTGATTACTTAACAAAAAAATTTTTTTATTTATATGAGTACATTGCAGGTGTCTTCAGACACACCAGAAGAGGGCATCAGACCCCACTGATTGGGTTGTGACCCACCATGTGGCTGCTGGGAATTGAACTTAGGATCCCTGGAAGAGCAGTCAGTGCTCTTAACTGCTGAGCCATTTCTCCAGCACACACACACCCCAATTTTTTTTAAAATTACCTTCCACTAATATTTCAGTAATTTCAGTTTCAATTATCAATGACCTTTGCTTTTATTTTTTGGTTTCTCCAGAAAAAAATACGTGACACAGGAATTTTCCTTAATCAGAATGACCCTAATGTGAAAATCATTAACCAAGCATAAAAACAACACGCCATGCCACAACACAACACAAAAAACACTTTAAACTTAGATCATATATGCAGAATAAAATTATAAAATATAAAGAGGGGCTTTCTCTAAACTACTAAATTATCTGATGGCAAGGGAATGGCTCTGGGACAGGCTTGTATCCTCCAAACACATCCATGGTCAAGCATCCCAATCCTTGTGAATATCAAAGGAACTTTCTATGGAAGTGACCAAGTTAACATTCAGAAACTGCGGAGATAGTCTTGGATTATCTAGGAGGACCTGATGTGATGACAGGGCTCCTTATAGTACCAGGCATCCGGAGGAACGAAGTCACCATAATGGAACCCTGAGGTTCGTGAAGTGCTGTGAACATGGGGCCTATGCCAAGAAAGGCAGGTTCCCTCTACCAGGTAAAAGGGGGCAAGAATCTGGGCTTTTCCCTTCAGTCCTCCAGGAACCACGCCTCCTACCTGGATGTTTTATGCCACTGACCTCCAGAGCTGACTTAGAACACCATCGTACTTGCAGCCATGGAGTCTGTGCTAATTTGTTTCACTAACAGTAAGAAGCTAAGAGGCCTGTTGCAATGTACTTTTTACAAGACGGGGTCTTTGCAATGTATCCAGACTGCCTTCAAATCAAGATCCTCCCCTCAGTCTCATGTCACATGTCTGAGTTCTGAGAGCTTCACTATATACTGTTTACAATTAATTTCATTGAAGCTACAAAAAATAAAAAAAAATAAAAAAAGTAATTACAAAAGAAGTTTTGACATTGCCAAATCTTTCCACATTACCTAATTCTATGGGAACAGCCACAACTGACAATGAAGACAAAGGAAAATCATGGTTTCACGCTAAGTAATGTCCTCCGACAGGCTAAGGAGGGATGAGTCAGAGCGCCTGGCTTAGACTCAAGCCAAAAAGAAAACCTTTGATTCTTGCTTGCTGTGATGCTGTGATGCGAAGGCTCACCACAGAGGAGGACTATGGGAGCTTCAGAACACAAGTACAGCTGTCAGTCTGAGATCAGGATGGAAACGAGCTATGTCTCAGCATAAAAAGGGACAGGTCTGCCCCTCAGAGACAGAAGCACCACAGCTGGCAGGGCCTTGCTCAGGTACTTTGACCTCGAACAAGATATAAATCTGAACTCTCAGTTCCTGCCCTGCTTACAGGGAATCTGAGAACAGCTTTCGACTCCTTGGCTTTGCAAGGCAGATATATCCAAACAATCCTTCAATTTTCAGCATGAAATAAGGGACATACAATGTATTATCTGAAACTGTCAAACAACAACAACAAAAATACCTATTTACTATTTAAAGTTGCTCTACACTCTCTGACTGCTAATCAGTAGCAGATGGCCTTGTATCTGTCAGGCAAATGCTCATAGGTCAGAGCAACAAGAGTGAGTCAGTAAGGAAGAAGTGTGGAAAGTTAGCCACGCAGAGTGGTGGGATATGATAAGGAATGAACTGAAATGAATTAGGTTAAAACTGGGTGAGTAGCACACGCACTGGATTATGAGAGCTGGATGTACATATCTATGTATGGAAGAGAAGAAAACACCCAGAACAATCTGAATAGCTCCTAGACCCACCTTTTCTCACTCAAAAGCAATAAGACAGCATAAAATAAACATTACATTATGCTCATAAAGCGCACCCGGCCTGAAGTGAGCAGGGGCTGTGTCTGCGCCGGCGCAGACCCGCCTGGGCAGAAGAAGCTGAGTGCACCACTTCAGCGCGTTTCCTTCGTACTTTAAAAAAATATTTCATTCCTCATTTACCAATATATCAAAGTAATAGAATTTGAAATACTACCTCCTCCTTTCTTCCTAAAGAGTTCCTGCTAATACTATATTTTTAATTTCATTTATTATTATTTATTAATTTTCAGGTTATTAAAGCAAAGTCTGGAATGGGGGAGGAGCTCAGTGGGAAAAGTGTCCTCAGCATGAACGAGCCCCAGATCTAATTAAAAAAAAAAAAAAAGACTAAACTGTCTCTACTTTAACCACGTTCTTCAACACACACACACACACACACACACCTCACCTGCTATTTTGATATTCAGATTGGCATCCAGAAGCAAATTTTCGGCTTTTAAATCACGATGAACGATATTCCGACAATGACAGAAATACACGGCTGCAACAATCTGTTTGAACTTCCGCCGAGCTTCCTTCTCCGCCATTCTTCCATGGGCCACCAAGTGGTCTGTGGTGAACAAGAGCAGAGTCAGTACCCACCCAAGACGCTGGCAGAGCCCCAAGGCAGCTTAAGGAGGCAAGGAAATATCTACCAGACTTTGGTGCTTGAAAAGTGAAGAGGGGCTTGAGAGATGGCTCAGTAGCACTCATGGCTCGAGATCTGAGGCCTTCCTCTGATCTCCACAGGACCAAGTGTGCCTGTGGTGCACACACTTGTAGGCCACACCTTTATTTACACATGCACATCTAAAACAAACAAGCCAACAACCCCCGACCAGAGCTGAAGGGGAGCAAGGCACACTCCTGGGCACATCCATAACGGTCACTAGCACCTGAGCCTGTTGTGATGAGGGTGTATACGAGTAGATACTGCGGCCTGGCAGTGGTGGCACACTCCCTTAGCTCCAGCACTTGAGAGGCAGAAGGACTTGGATCTCTGAGTTCAAACCCAGTCTGGTCTAAAGATGGAGTTCTAGTACAGCCATGGCTACACAGAGAAACCCTGTCTTGGAACCCCCTCCCCCCACAAATACACACAAACAAAAAGTACACGTTGGAAAAGTGTTCTCAGGGCTAAGTGCTACTTTTCCAGAGTTACAACACTTAGCACCTTCCTCTTCAACTCCCCTGCACACGATTACATGCACATTAGCAAACACACATGAAGATAAGCATCAGAAGCATTTCCTGTGTTTGAAGAGTGTGTCAAAAAGCAGAGTCTGAGCAACCAATCGTCTCAGACGGGAGCAGACACCACACAGTGCAAGACTGGCCTTATGTACAGCTCTGTCCATCCTACCTTCTCTTACTTTTTAAAGTCCTATAATTGGACACAAAAAAAACCATACTTGAGTCACTTACCATGGCACATACATCTTTATATCTGAATATGCTCCTCTTAGAAGTAAATATTCATTTTTATAGTTAATATGAAGTTTCTACCAAGAAAAAAATGATCAATAGACAAGTGGCTAGAATAGAAGGTAACCCCCAACACCCCTCCAAAAAAGCCCTCACCTGTTATAGACTCTATAATATTAGAGATCAGGCTATCCTTAAGACTAAAAAACAATCGGTTGTTCCGCGGCCATTATAGCAAGTCTTAAAAGTATATTCCTTGTACTTTAGAGTAAGGAACTAGGTTTACACTGAGCCAGCATCATTAACACTCTTAACCCAGCTCTACATCATGACAGCTCAACAGATCATAAATGTCAGCCTTGGGACGAGAGATGGCTGGGTAGTTAACCAAAGCGAGTGGGGCCAACCAGAGGGAGTGGGGTTGACTGGAGCGAGCAGAGGTCCTAAATTCAATCCCTAGCAACCACATGAAGGCTCACAACCATCTGTGCAGTTACACTGTACTCATATACATACAATAAATAAATCTTTAAAAAATGCGTGTATACTAGCTGGGTGGGGTAGTGCACACCTTTAATCCCAGTACTTGGGAAGCAGAGGCAGATGGATCTCTGTGAGTTTAAGGCCAGTCTGTGGTCTAAAAAAAAAGAATTTCAGGATAGCCAGGGCTACACTGAGAAATCCTATCTTGAAAACTAAACACACACACACACACACACACACACACACAGGGGTGGCGGGGTGGGGGGTGAAGGAGATGGAGAGAGAGAGAGAGAGAGAGAGAGAGAGAGAGAGAGAGAGAGAGAGAGAGAGATCATAGCATGTTCTGTTGGAAACATCCAATAACCTTCTATGAAAAGTCCTTTAACCAAGAGATCTAGCAGAAAAAGGACTCATTTGCCATCAGAATGTTA
This sequence comes from Apodemus sylvaticus, assembly GCF_947179515.1. Taxonomy (NCBI): domain Eukaryota; kingdom Metazoa; phylum Chordata; class Mammalia; order Rodentia; family Muridae; genus Apodemus; species Apodemus sylvaticus. The sequence goes on from NC_067478.1 coordinate 83,082,331, forward strand.
TCACATGATCCTGAGATAAGGAAGTGAAAATTTAAACAATATGAATGTACATGTGACTGCTTATTAATAGTGGTTTACTGAAATCACTCAATTATTTCGCTGACACCTCACCCACAGGACTAGTGATAGCCATCTTTCTATAGACTTGTAAAAAAACAGAATCTAGGTAAAGTGTTACCACTAGAGACAGCTGCAAAGACAGAGAAAGACAGCCAGGAACCAGGGAGAAGGGCAAAGCAAGGCAACTCTGGGAACTCTGTTTCCATGGCAGATTTTTAAAAATATATAAAGTGCATTTTGAAAGCAAGGGGCATGATTCTAGCGTGTAAACATGATGCACTCCCACAGACACACAGAACACACACATCATTACATGTATATAACTACTAAGAACAATCAGTCAAGCCAGGTGTGGCCAACAAACCTATCAGCCTAGTACCTGGGAGGCTGAGGCAGGGGCCATCTTGTTTGAGGCTAGCTTTGGGCCACCTAGGAAGAGGCGGTTTGAAATCACTAAAAATAGATACAGCAAACAAGCCTTAGAAGATTTGTTATAATGTTTTGTTTCCCATACACAAGATCTTTAAAGTGTTTTGTTAAAAACAAACACAAACAAACAAAAAACCTAGCATAGTTACTTGCAACTTAATAGGACCCCCTCCCCCCCAAAAAAAAGAGGACAGTAAGACTCTAGACTGGAGATTACGCGACAGCTTCACACAGAGGACAGAATGGACTGGAGAGCTTATAGCCATTAAATTTAAGCTGCTGCTGAGATTCATGGTGGAGGTGGGGGAATCTGTGGATAGAAAGTCCCTGACTGAAGAGGGCAACGTACCACAAGCAGGTCAGGAACTAGATGTCCATCAGAGGCAGGACACTAGATTTTAAGCGATCCCTCTCTAACAGTACCTGTTCCATGACCCCCCATTCCCTTAAGAGGGGTCTAATTATTCTAATAATATGTTTTAGTTGCTAAACTTGGCCTAATTAAAGAGCTTTGAGGAGACCGCTCTTCTTGAGAAACATAAGAATAAACTCTTCTGAAGGGTTACCATCAGAAGCTCATTGGGCCATGCCACCCACTAATTAAAATGCTCAAGAGACATTCGTCTGGCAGTAAACACTAATTACCAAAACACATCAAAGCTTCTCAAACATGACAGAATGATTAATTTTGTGATTTCCAAAATAAGGGATTTTCTTTCATTACAAAAAAAAAAAAAAACAAACAAAAACAAAAAACTTCTTTATAAATGTCTAAATACCTTATTTTTCTAAAATAATTGGAAAGTTCTCAAAATTGTTATAGAGTCCAGGCTGGTGGAGTGCAGCCTAGTTCTGCTTTATCTCCACAATGACATATTGGTTGTCCTTGGAGAAACCATTTATACTGTCAACAGCCCCACCTCCCGCTCTGCTAAATGGAAGTCAACTGTCACAAGCCAGGACCAGTGAAAAGCTCCTGCATGTGGGGAAAACTTATACCTTTAAGAGTTACCATATACGACAAATCTTTAATTTTCAACATTTAAAAACACATTTATTACATGTTCGTCAGTGCCATGTAAGGAGTAATTAAGAATTTTGGAGACCGCTGGAGATGGAACGTTCCAAGGTCTCCACCAGCTGCCTGTGCTACGCAGACCTGTTCTACACACCAACCCTCATCACTGCTGGGGTCGGGGTGGAAAGCATTAGTGGCAGCAAACTGGGGGGACTGGGAAACTCACACCACTCAGAACTGCAACTACAAACATCCACAGACTGCTGCTGCAACTGTGGGTGTCGCTGTGCCTGTCACTTAGGCAGCTGCAGGCACATCTGGCCTCCCCTCGCCCAGCACTTGGCTCGGCTGCTCCTTGCTGGCGCCCTGGGCTCCTCTCCTTCTTCCTGCCTATGGCTCAGGCGCATTCACACCTTAGCCTCAGTTTTTCTTTGCACCCACTGGACTCCCCCCACCCATTAGATTGCTCTCAGTCTGAGATCAGGTGGGTGTGCCAGAAAACCACCAGCCTGCAGTTTCATTCCCTGTAGAAACCCGCCTTTCAGTGGTCTGCTGACAAATGGTTGCTTTATGTTCCTACAGACTCAGTAGGCAGGAAGCAAATCTTCAAGTTCAGGTGGGATATTTAACCTCTGATGGAGAAATCCAGAGTAGTAGCCAGCCTACACTTACACCCTCAGAGGATCGGAATCAACAGTGGGGCACTCTCACACAGCGGGCTCTGAGTCCACTCAATGGTAAAGAAAAGCAGTCGGAACTTCTTCAGGATTCCAGCTATAAATGACTTTCTCCAGGCCATTTGGTGAGATAGCTCTCTTGTGTCTTGGCTACCAATGCCAGCCCCGATAGAAGGAGTCTCAACTGTCCCAAGACCTTAGCTTCTGATCGTCTAGATTCTTGCCCTTCCGTTCCCCAGGCAGACACCCGCTATGTAAAGTCTGCCATGCAGACCACACTAACTAGCAGCTTATTATTGAAATGTGGTGCTGATTTAAGTTTTCTTTAAACAGAAAACAAAGTGAGTCCATCTTCCTCCCTTCTGAGTTCTTATCAAAAGTGGGTCAGAGGTTCTCCTCCCCACTTACCAGTCATGGCACTAGCCATGGACCCTGGGGTGCTCCCCCATGAAGTCTTTCAAACATCAGTGGCACTCTGAGGCTCACACACCCTCTGAGGGTGACAATAATGAATGGTGTGTGCGGTTCAAAACCACTGCAGCACTAGCACGCAGACTTGCCTCGGAATTCACTCTCACTTTGTCCCAGTCTACTGGGGCACAAGGTGGAGGTGGGATTCGCTGTGTATAATCAGGTTTGAACCTTCCAAAGAGCGAAACACACAGGCCGGTCTTTGCTTGCCTAGAGCAGCCTCACTGGAGCCTTAGAGCTGTGCCACTAATAGTACAGAGGAAGGCAGCCAACATTTCTTAAAATAAGTCACTTTTCCACTCTGTGTAGACTGTCTCCATTCTTCAGAACTCATGGAAACCACTGCAGGTCCGGCAATGGGTGAAACTGTGTCCCTGACACGGGAAGGTGAGCACTGCCTGTGCTGGTCTCTTGTGGTGGTCTGAACCATGTCTGTCCTTCCAAGCTAACTGGAGCCAGCAACCCTTTATTGTACCACTAGATTCTATCATTTGTTCTTCCTACACCCCTGGAAACAACTTCCTGTTTATCAAACAAATGCTTCTTTCCAAAAGAGCCAGGGTGAGGCCAAAATAACTCAAGCTGCCCACAAGCAGGTTAATGAGAGCGCTCCCTTTGTTCTTCTATTGTCCACTGCCGTGATGGTCAGGGTGCCGCAGGCTGGAGGAAGCAGGCTCGGTGCTGTTTCCTGGCAGAAACATCCAGCAGGCTTCTGGGCGTGCTGTGGGTGCTTCTTACAGTCTGTCTAGCTTGCCAGTGTTCTGTGTTGGACGTTTCTTCTCCCAGACTCACCATCCAACACAATCTATGAATTCCACCCCCAAAAGTTCCCAGAAGCCAGCAACTTGTCACCTTGCTTTCCACCCTATCTAGCATCACCAATTGGGGTGAACCATCAGCAGATTATCAAGATCTCTTAATCCCAGTCCTGTCCTAAGTATCATCCCCAATTCTGTCCAAGGCTTTCTGCATCTGTTCTTTAAAAAGACACAAGTCACTGGGAAGAGAATACAAACAGGTCCCCTGTACCTTCCTCAATGGCTGAGTATTACACAATTAGAGAAGAGAAGCAAGGCCAGAACCTGACCTGGATGTGACATGTATACAGCTCTGTGTCGTTTTATCACACATGCAGGTACACAGCATTCTCACTGTAATCAGAATGCAGAACTACTGCCAGCTCTTCTTCCTGGGGAGTTACTCCTTGGTGAGAATGTCTACACACATTCACACAAGTGAGCCTGTCTTACTTAACTCCTGGCTCCAAAAGATACAGAAATATTCTACTACCCCAAAGTTCTCCCTGCACCATTCTGTCACGTTCAAACCAAAAGAGCAGAAACAGTGCTCTTGCCTTAGGACCAATGTTCTCTCCTGATGTTCTCCCAGCAACATGTGAACTTTGATAGCATTACAGCCTTCTCCCCAAGTCCTCCCTCGACCGCCCTTTGATTTTTATCTTACGTGTGGGTGTTTTATTGGCATGCTTATCTCTGTATCACGTGTGTGCCTGGTGACCACAGAAGCCAGAAGAGGGAGTCAGATCCTCTAGAACTAGAGTCACAGAAGGTTTGAGAAACCACGTGGATACTAAGAATTGAACTGTGGTCCCAGTTCAGGAGCCACAGGTGCTGTCAGTGACTGAGCCAACAATCCACTGCTCCTCTGGCCCTGGATTTTTTACACTTCAACATCTTCTAACTAATTACATATCTATGTAGTCTGCATGTTGTTGGTCTCGCCTACTAACAATTGTCAAAGGGATTTGTGTCTTCTGTACACATCACTGCTTCTTGCATTGTACACTCTTGGGCACATGTCAAGCACTTGACATGGATGGGTATGTTGTTCAGAGAGCAGTGACACGGAAATGTAACCAGTACACAAATGCATTAGTGCTCTCCATCTGTGGACGCAGGACCCACCAACAGAGGTCTGGTTACATTTTTTCTTAACTCACTTTGCCACTAAGTTTGTAAACTAAGGTCATTTAATGTTCTTTTTAAATACTTGCCCTGTTTATTTGTTTGCTTATTTGTTTGTTTGTTTTTGAGACAGGGTTTCTCTGTGAAGCCCTGGCCATCCTGAAACTCACTCTGTAGACCAGGCTGGCCTCGAACTCAGAAATCCGCCTGCTTCTGCCTCCCAAGTGCTGGGATTAAAGGCGTGTGCCACCACTGCCCAGCAAATGCTTGCCTTTGGATGCCAAGCCCATTTACATGAATACATAAAGAATGACTGATTCTGACAGGGCTCCTTAAAAAATATCTCTAAAGCAAAAGGCCTGGTGGCTTGTGATAAAGTACCTCCTCCTATTCCAAAAGTCTTTTAATAAAATATTAATTGAAGTTTCCAGCAGTAGAAACAGATGTCTCTCATGCTGCCCCAGTGTATCAGCAAAGGTTGACTAATCTGAATGACAACTTCTATTCTTGAGTTCCTACAAGGTAGGAAAAAAATCATGCAGTGTGCTTCCGTTTGTGTAGGAGGAACAGAAAAGCAATGTCAAATGAATAATGTTAATTTAACTTTAAATAAATGTTAAATAATTCCACTAAAAAACAAATAAGCACCCCGAGCAGGTCCCACTGCACACTGTCAGGGAGCTAGCCTGTTTGAAATCTGACCTTGCTACAATCTCTACTTTTTTAAAGCAAAGTTCTTTAAAACTGTTAACTGCAGAAAGTATAAAAGAATGAGAAAACTACCAGTTTGCAACATCTGGGGGTGAACTTTGCCTTGAGACATGGTCTTGCTGTGTAGCCCAAGCTAACCTGAATCAAACGTGATGTGTAACCTAGTCTAGGCACAGGAGCTGATTATCCATCTCAACCTCTGCAGTGTTGGCACTGAAGGACATGCTGCGTGGGCCAGCTTCCACTTTGTATCTTAGCATGTTACCATGTCTCTAGGTGACCAGTGGGAGGCACAGCTTGAACAACTGGCCATGGTCAAGAGAGAACCCTGTCAGAAAGAGATTAGAGGCACACAGCTAAACCTGCAGGCTATCTGAATATCACTGAAGTGGAAACCAGTCATTATCCAAAACTTGAAGTGAACTGATGGAAGAGGTGTGCAGAATCTTGCCTCTACCAGGGGACTCCACCTACATTTAAGCAAACTGTAACCACAATTGGCACTTTACAAGAAACGGAGAGCTAGGAGGCCATATTTCATGACGCAGACATGATCAGCCAAATTCAGTACTCAGACATCTTACAAGACAGCCCAGCTTCATAAGGAAAAGGAACAAGCAAAAACTATGCAGCAAGTGGAGAAAGAAGGGCTTCCAGATTATAAAAAAAACATAAGTAAGACAGGTATGTATCAAGGCCAAGCATGCTGTAAACAGGCTTCATGGGCCTTTCTGGTGGGAGTCTGGATGACCAAATAACCAAGACAAACAGAAGACAGTGAAGGCCTGGCTCCCAGTCTTCAGAGGAGAACTGAACTAGATTAGAAACTGGGCTAACAGACAATTGTATGATATCGTGGCGGGGAATCTGGCTACTTTCTCCATGTGTGGAGAACCTGAGAGAGCCTGGGTGTAAGAGCAATGGACTGATTCATCTGGCAGAGGACATGTAGATACAGGATAGCATTCAGGCTGTGACATGGCTGCTTCTTACAGCTCTCCTCCAGGTCATCTGTGAGAGAAGTATCAAAAGGCAAAGCAGAGAGATATGAAAATGTGCACTCTAAGAGGAAAGGAATTGGAGTTTAACCTTACAGAAAGACAGGGCTACAGGATTTCTAAAGAGATTACAGCAATTGACAGTGGAACTACAGGAGCTATGTCTTAAGGGGAAGACTGTAGACACTGGAGACTCTGTTGTATGAACTTGAAAATTCATTTGAAAGAAGAAACCCTCAACTGGGTATGTCACTGAAGGAACCCGCTCCTCCTCCTTGAAAATAGATCCTTAGGGATGTATTTCCCTATTAACACACAGAGATCAATACAGCTGTGGTCCACAGAGGGCATGCTCCACTTTGAGCTGGTAGCAGACACTGGTGGAATTAGCCACACAGTACTGAGTTTTCAGGCATGAAAGACATGGAAGGGGGGGGAGGGTTGTTTCAAGAAGGTTTAAATCCCAATTTAAGAGTGTCGCTGAGGCCAGGCCATGAGTGGCAAGGGAGAGGTCCCAGTAAGAAAGCCCTGAAGGGGAGGGGCACTGGGCGGGGCTGTGAAGGTAAAGCCCCAGTTGAAAGGCAGAGACACTAGACTACTGGGAATGCTGGGGCCATGGACATCCACTGAGGAAAGCTACAGGCACCTAGCAGAGCCAGCCAGGAGAGAGGCCATGTGACAGGCAGAACAGATGAAGGGCTGGGGGCTACCCATGCCTTGTAGAGTTCAGGTGGTCCCATCACGATTCCCAGAGCAGGCCACAGAGTGTGAAGATTCGGGGTTTTCACTGCTGGGTTTTGGTCTTGCTCTGACTCAATTGCTCTCTTCTATGCTGTTCTTTTCTTCTGAACTGGGAATGTTTACTCAGAGCTACTGTGCATTTGAGGTGTGTGATTTGTTTATGATTGTATAGGGATTGATAGGAGGCCACCTAGAGTCTTCTATGACACTAGGACTTTGGGCTTTCCAACACTGTTAAAAAGCCTATGAGACTTCAGAAGTTAGACTGAATATTCATACTGTAGATAGCCATGAACCAGAGCTCAGGCATAAAAGGTTGAGAGGCTCTGGAATCACCTTGGAGACAAATTTCTGGGCATATCTGTAAGGAACTTTCTAGATTAAGTTACATAAAGTGGAAAGTTCTGCCTAACTACAGAGGGTTCCTACACCAGCATTCACCACTGCCTGCCTACTGACTCCAGACGCACTGACAGTGTCTGTGCCTACCACCCCTCCTTGCCATGATCAAATGTAAATTAGAATAAGCCTTCAAGTTACTTCTTGCTCAGGATTTTGTTATAGAAACAAGAAAAGTAATAATACAGAAGCACAAAGGGAAAGGAAACTGAAAGAGATCATCAAAAATTAGCAAAGAAGGCATGCAGATGCATACATGTAATTGCAGCCATGTGGGGCAGAGGCAGGAGACTTGCAAGCTTGAGGCTATCCTGAGGTACATATTTAAAATTTGCCAAGTCCCTGACTGTATGCACACAACCTGACTGTATTCATACAACCTGATGGTATGCACACAACCTGATTGTATGCACACAACCTAACTGTATGCACACAACCTAACTGTATGCACACAACCTGACTGTATGCACACAACCTGACTGTATGCACACAACCTGACTGTATGCACACAACCTGACTGCATGCACAAAACCTGACTGTATGCACACAACCTAACTGTATTCACACAACCTGACTGCATGCACATAACCTGACTGTATGCACACAACCTAAGTGTATTCACACAACCTGACTGCATGCACAAAACCTGACTGTATGCACACAACCTAACTGTATTCACACAACCTGACTGCATGCACACAACCTGACTGCATGCACACAACGTTGAGACTAGGAGGTGGGGCTAGCAGAGAGCATCTGCCAGGAGCCGGAAAGAGCCAGAACTGTTCAGAGGTTCCACAGCACTCAGAAGATCCTGGAGTTCTCCCTCAAGTTAAAAAGAGCAGCTTTGGTGAATATTCCAGAAAAACGATCCTTTTAGAGTAAGGATTACATAAGAGTAAGGATAAAATGGAAATGGAAGCACAAACCCGAGCTGCAACAGGTTCAGGATGGCTGGCCTGCATTTAATTACCTGACAGAACAGAGTGCACCACGAAGGTAGCACCAGCATTGCTGCGGAGATCGCCGTTCCTGCCCAACAAAGGAGAAATGAGAGGAACGGAAAGAAGTACAACTGGCAAGATGGTGGCCAGGCAGAGTGCTTGCTCTCGTGTGTGCTGTGGCACATACACACAAAATAAAGTGTTTACAAAGAGTGAACACAGGAGCGAAAAGATTGAGAGATTTGGCGCTAACAGAGAAGGACTTAGCTATGATTGCTGCGCTAAAGAACACTCGTGAGCAGGTGAACAAAGGGATGAAAGGAGCCTTGAAGGTAAGGCATACTCACTAAACCTAGTCTAAAGCTGCAAAATATCTTAAGAAGTTACTAGAAGCTGGGTGGGAGAGCACACGCCTACGCTCTCAGCATTGGGGAGCCTGAGGAAGATTAAGTGTTCTTAATCTGGTCGGGGCCACACAGTGAGCCTGTCTCGAAAACAAAAGCAAAAAGCTAACAGTATTAGTGCCCCAAAGATACACGGTGTTATGATTAAGCTGTTTAAAATCCCTTACATGTAAGAAAAACTGTAAGTATTTATGAGTACGACAATATGCTCCTTGAATTTAATTTGAAATATTCGAAATTGAAAATACAGAACAGTTGGGAAAAAGAAACACCATCAGCATAATGCTGCAACTGTCAAGCCTGGGTGTTGAGGGTGTCAGGGTGCACCGTGATGCCCTTCTCCCTATGTCTAGTTGAAGATGCTGACAGTGAAACGCTTATCCTGGCGTTCACTACCATCAGCATCAGGACCACAGCATGGAAACTCAAGGGTCCATCACTGGATGAACACATAAAATGTGCCGTTGATGAGTTTGACACATGCACATCATGTCAAGTGAGATGAGCTGGTCCCACACAGGGTGATTCCATTTACATAATCTCCCTAGTGTAGTTAAAACATTAGGAAGGGTGATGCCTTGGAGGGGCTGTAGGGTGACAGATCAGTGGTCAGTGATTAACAACTAGAGTTTCCATTCTACAGAATATAAACTTTACAGATAACAGGACAACAGTGTTATTATTAATGTTACTGAAATGGTTAAAATAAGTCTGTGCTATGAATATTTTACAACTTTTTAAAAAGTGCAATGTCAGCTGAATATCTTCAAGACATCAAAATTTGATGTTATACTGAGATGTGATATATTAATTCCAAATAAGAAATTAAAAACTATGTCAATAAAGGTTATGAGTAAATATCTTTTCATGCCTTATTACTTGGCCAAGGAAAACTATATTTTTCTAAAAGGGTTAAAACATAGTTTGAAAAACCTCTCAGGAAAAGTGTGTATGTACACAGATATGCATAGACACAGACACATGTTTATTTATGTACACACATGAAACAGAGAAAATTCCTGTGGAACATAGACATACTAAATTATATTTGGCTTGGGTATGACGGCAGGTATCCATCGTCCCAGCACTCAGAAGGCAGAGGATGGTGAGCTCAGTGTAGCATAGGCTTCACAATGAGTCCTTGTCTCAAAAACCTTCCATGAAATGTGTGAATGTGTGTGTGTGTGTGTGTGTGTGTGTGTGTGTGTTCAAAAAACACACACCCAAATAGTGGCTGAGGAGACAGCTCAGTCAGTAAAGTGTCCACTGTGCAAGTGTGAGGACCCTAGCTCATATCCTTAGCACCCATGTAAAATGTTGGTTTTCCTACATGCCAGTAATCCAATCCCTTGGAAGGTGGAGACAGGAGGATTCCTGAAGCTCCCTACCACCGAGTCCTGCTGAAACCGTGACTTACAGGTCCACTGAGATACCGTATTTCAAAACTAAGGTAGAGAGAAGGGAAAGCAGCCAACACCATCCTCTGGCTCTGCGTGCACTGATCTCACATGCTACAAATAACATCTTGATCAGAAGACTGCCAACGGTGCTCTGACTGAAGTACTGACAAAGCCCAGTGGCTTCCATAGGCATCTGTAGGTTGCAAACATAAACTAGCTACGCACAATGTTAATAAAATAAAAATACAGACTAACAAATGAGAAATGAACTGGGGAGGAAACGGATCCTGCTTGTTTGATCAGCGGTGTGGCTTTGCCTCCACTGGAAAGTCTGAACAGAAAACTAGGCTTCATAGTCAAAATAATTGAACAAACAAACACGTTAGTGGAAAAATAATAGTTTTGTTTAGAAGGAAACAAAGAATGTGTGGCTAAAATATATGTTTTTAAAGGTGACAGCAAGCCAGCTCATAGTATGTGCCTATGTTAACGTTCCTGAAAATCTAGAAGATAACAAGATAAAAGTTCTCAATGGAACATGGACCTCAGTGTGTACCATACAATGGCTATACAATTTTGCCCTTACCACCACCTGCCCTACTGGCAGTCTTTGAATGCTCCATGGCATAAATAAATTGTGTTGTGGGAATTCCTGGGATTCATGACCATTGGCACCACTGGGTATGTGGGCATAATGTTATTTTGGACTTTGTAAAGATTATCCTTTATTATTCAAATGCTGACTTCTCTGCCCCCCATGTCTGCTTGCAATCCAGACATGGCACTGTAACCCCTATTCTAACAATCTCTTCTTTCAATGTTATGTAAACATTGCTCCCCATTCATTCTCAGATTTGTCAATAAAAGCTGATCACCCAATGACTGAGCAGGGGAGAGAATAAGGTGGGACTTCTAATCCTGAGGGGTTGGGGTAGTGTCTATAAGGAGAGGGTCAGAGAGACACCATGAGAACACAGCTGAGCAGAGGGTCAGAGAGACACCATGAGAACACAGCTGAGCAGAGGGTCAGAGAGACACCACGAGAGCACAGCTGAGCACAGGGTCAGAGACACCATGAAAACACAGCTGAGCAGAGGGTCAGAGAGACACCATGAGAACACAGCTGAGCAGAGGGTCAGAGAGACACCATGAGAGCACAGCTGAGCAGGGGGTCAGAGAGACACCATGAGATCACAGCTGAGCAGAGGGTCAGAGAGACATCATGAGAACACAGCTGAGCAGAGGGTCAGAGAGACACCATGAGAACACAGCTGAGCAGAGGGTCAGAGAGACACCATGAGAGCACAGCTGAGCAGGGGGTCAGAGAGACACCATGAGAGCACAGCAGAGCACAGGGTCAGAGACACCATGAGAACACAGCTGAGCAGAGGGTCAGAGAGACACCATGAGAGCACAGCTGAGCAGAGGGTCAGAGAGACACCATGAGAGCACAGCTGAGCAGAGGGTCAGAGAGACACCATGAGAGCACAGCTGAGCAGAGGGTCAGAGAGACACCATGAGAGCACAGCTGAGCAGAGGGTCAGAGAGACATCATGAGAGCACAGCTGAGCAGAGGGCCAGACCAAGAGCAAACAGCAAGTATCTCAGGAATTTAGATTGGGAGGTGGCCAGGTTAGCTCACAGGATTAAAAGAGATTGATAAATGCTCAGATACTGTACCATAAAGCTTGGTTAAATAAATCTTATAGTCTCTGTCTCATTTATTTAGGAGTTGGCTGGGACAGATAACAATTATCCCTTTTAAAACACAACTAACAACTGGGAAATATTATCTTATGGAAGTGAGAGTGTTTCTAGCAAATCATTCACACTTGGGCAGAGTCCTCTTCTGTTAGCACTTTGTCTTAAATGCCCATGGGTTCTGCTGGCATCCAGAGAGCTTCTAATAAAGTGCTGGGTTTAAGAGCACGATAGCAAGTTTGAGGAAATATATGTCAAGAAATCACATTGGGAGAGTTTTGAATTATGAATTTAGTGATCTGCAAAAGTAGCGAGCTTCTCCATCCTACTGGGACATTAGGCAGAACCACACTGTTATGGCTACCCTTTTACAATGTACTGCTAAGTAGCAACATTTATTTCACTAAGTCAGCTAACTGAGTAAACAACACGCATTCCGTAATCCATTCCACTACTTCCAAGTCAAACCTATATTTCCTTTTCTCTGTACACTCAAAAAGCAATTACAAGCATGTTTCTCCCCTTGTCAAAAACTCACAGAACTGAAGTACGTAAGCAGAAAGAGATGACTGTTCTCTGCTTGACTTGGAACACATGTGTGCTGTGTTAGACACCGCATTACATACTAAGAGCAGGTGATGACTGTACTGCTGTCTGTCCATCAGTCCATTTTCATTCACTCCTTCTCTCATCCAGCGGATCTATAGTAATTAGTGCCTATGTAGTTTCTGTGGGAACTATTCTGAGAAGACAAGGACCAAAGATTACAAAGTCCTGGCTTGGGATATGTCTAATTTCAGTATCATATCTCTTGCCCATCATGTGTAAGGACTATGTTGACTCTAGAACCAAAAATAAAAGACAAACTCCTTACTGTCAAGATGTACTTTGGTAAGGTCAGATGTAAGGAACTGAGGGCCAGCTAGATGGCTCAGTAGATTAAGAAACACGATGACCTGCGTTCAGTTCCTGGAACCCACATGAAGACAAGAGAGAAGAGATTTCATAATGCTGTCCAATGACCTCAGTGTGGACGCATGGCACGCACACAGAGAGCATAAAAATGCTATACACTAATGATTAACTGTGTGACCGAGTATATGTCAATTGGTTATACAGACTAAGAAGGAAATTAAAGCAAAAACGAGATACAGAATAGTAAGCCAGTAGGAAAAACAAAGTTTAGAAAAAGTTATCTCTAATGAGGAAATGCAGGAAAGATTCTGAAGTAAGTGGAAGAGAGATGTGGGAAGAGAGTTGCAGAAAGAAAGGGACAATATCTAGACCTTACAGTGAGCACAGAGAACTGCCAAATATAGAAGGAGCAGGAGAGTATTAGGAGCTACAGCAGAGAAGACACTAGAGATGGGCTTATATGTTCTAAGCCCTCAGAGGACAGACTTGGTGAGTTTGCTGGAGGAGCTACGTGAGAGGGCAGCACTAGCAGAGATGTCAAGTGTGGCCCAGACTCTGGTCCCCTAGGCAAGGTCAGAATAAACAGAACTAGTAAGACCGAGTGGGCAGCTTCCTTCTATCCCAGCATCTGGGGAGCTGCCCTCTGAACTCAGCACCCCTCTGAGGGCCACACCGCAGAGCTGTGCTCCTAGACGCTAGCAGCTTCTCTTGTTAGTCTACCTCTGCCACCGAACTCCAGTGCAGATAGACCGTCCTTTATGGGAAATGCACGGGATCAGTATTTCCAATTTCAGGGTTTATTTTTATTGTGAACACTTGTATAAATTTTACCAGGTATCTCTCCTCTAAAAACCCCAAATCAAAAATGCTTCAACAAAACAAAATAAAACAAAACCTCAAGTCATACTGGTATTCAGAAGCTTGTGATTTTAAAGCATTTATTTCCCAGTTCAGGCTCCTGGTCAGGCGTTCCCCATGAGAAGCACGGGCTCTGCACAGCTTCTGGATCTGCACCACAGAGGTCCATGCACATAACTTCTAGCAATTACAGAGGAAAGCAAGCAGCAGCACTCGCTTTCAACTTGATCTCAGTAACTTATCCAGCACATTTCACTGTGTGAACGAAACAGAATGCAGCAGCGAGACCTACTCTTTTCTGCTTCTCAAGCACACTAAGTCTTAGAAGTCCAGAGTCTACACATGACTACCAGTCAAACACTAAACTGACTGACTATGGCCAAAGTGAAATACTTTTAGTTCTTTCAAAATAGAGTGCACTTAAATAGTAAAGTACTGTAGTGTGTGGAATCAGAATGTGGCCTTACCTGGAGAAAAGGTCTGCCCTCACCTTGACTTTGGGGTGGGGTCTTTATTTGCCTGGAACCAGCAGTGCCAGAGGTCTACTAATAATGCAGGAATGCTAGAATGACCAGCCATGTTAAATTAAGTGTAGGACTCTGGGACATCATGTCAATTGTCCTCAAAATTGAGGTCAACTGTATGGGCAATCAATGAACCAATCAATGAGCCAATCAATGAACCAACCAACCAACCAACCAACCAACCAATTAATCAAGCACACAGAAACTAAAAATGTGGGTGTAAAGGCTGAGTCTCCTTGAAGCAATTGTCTGTGCATATTGTCACACACTCATGCCAAGACAAAGCACACCCAGGAAAAGGACAATGGAGACGCTGCACCTAGCACTTCTGAGCTGTACACCTTCCTTGGCTGGCTTCACCTACATCCTTTCGCTGGAAGAGGGCACGGCTGTGAGTCCTTCCAGTAGTTTATCACACGTGAGTGGCTCTGGGGGACTTCTCAACTTACACTTGGTGCCAGAGAGAGAGTGATATTGAAGAAAGTGCTTTCTCTGTGCAGCTAACCCCTGCACCAGCAAAAAAACAAAAAAACAACAACAAAAAAAAAAACCTCTTGTATCTAATGCTCATGCTACCATTTGAATGCCACTGTAAACTAACTTAAACTTAAAAGTTCAGTTCCACAGTTGAACTTGCTACATTTCCAAAGCAACATGTGACCAGCAGCTACCATGTTGGGAGCCATATTCCTAGGCTTTATCTGGCCTTCTGGTGCCCAACACACTTGGTTTTCAACTTCATCTAGGCCTCCAGCTATTTGTATTCTAATGCATGATCATTTAACCTGGTCACACTTTTCTAACTATTGCCAGTGAAGCCAAGAGAAAAACCATACATGTCTTCTTTTAAAATCACAAAATTCCTTCTTTGTTTGACCCCACCAGTTCTCCCTGTTATCCTGTGATGTGCCTATTTGTCTATTGTGGGCCTTTTTTTTTTTTGGTGGGGGGGGCACCTTTGAAAGTCCATGAGGTTCTTGGACATGTGGGTTACTATTTTTTCAAAATGTCTGCTAGTTTCATAGACAGTTTTTCTTACAGTTTCTGCCTCTGACTTTACACCCTCCTGATACTCCCACTGTGCACAGAGGATGCTCTGTCTCCCACTGTGCAGAGGATACTCTGCCTGTCTCCTCCCACTGTGCAGAGGATGCTCCTGCCTGTCTCCTCCCACTGTGGAGAGGATGCTCCTGACTGTCTCCTCCCACTATGCAGAGGATGCTCCTGACTGTCTCCTCCCACTGTGCAGAGGATGCTCCTGCCTGTCTCCTCCCACTGTGCAGAGGATGCTCCTGACTGTCTCCTCCCACTGTGCAGAGGATGCTCCTGCCTGTCTCCTCCCACTGTGCAGAGGATGCTCCTGCCTGTCTCCTCCCACTGTGCAGAGGATGCTCCTGCCTGTCTCCTCCCACTGTGCAGAGGATGCTCCTTCCTGTCTCCTCCCACTGTGCAGAGGATGCTCCTGCCTGTCTCCTCCCACTGTGCAGAGGATACTCTGCCTGTCTCCTCCCACTGTGCAGAGGATGCTCCTGCCTGTCTCCTCCCACTGTGCAGAGGATGCTCCTGCCTGTCTCCTCCCACTGTGCAGAGGATGCTCCTGCCTGTCTCCTCCCACTATGCAGAGGATGCTCCTGACTGACAGCTCTGGGAGTTGCCTTTAGTTCCTTCTCATGTCTGTACTTCAGTGTGGCAATTTTGCTGATCTGTCCTTGAGTCTGTGTTCCTTCTTTCTGGCAGTTGAACTCTGTTGTTGAGCCTTTCTAATGATTTTTTTTTAAATAATGTCTCCTGTTGATATTCTTTGTCTGAAGTGACATTGTGATTCCTTCATTTACCACTGTTGCTTTAATTGTGAGTCCCTCTGTGTCTGTGAACATCTTTATATTGTTCTGAACGTTTTTTCTTCTGGTAAATCTGGCGTCTATCCACCTACTAGTCATTTTCTTGTGGTCCGCATCTGGTCCAGTAACTGTGTGTGCTTTTGCTGTTTGGGGATTCTGTTGCTTTGGGTGAACACTGCGTATTCTAGATGACAGACTGGAGCACCTGAGGTTTCTGATTCACCTCCCACCTCAAGGCTTCTTACTGCTCCGCTCTGCTCCTTCTCACCACCTGGAGTGGACTCCATCCATATTCTTAGGATTTGGGTCCTTCTCTTCTGGGAAAAACAGCCTGGCAAATTCTGGGATCTCCATAGTCTGAACTGAAGTCTCTACACCTCTTTTCTTAGCTAAACCCAGCCATTCAACTCCATTAATTGCTAGCTGATTGCCCTGTTGTGTGGCTCTGTGGCATGAGTTGTTTTACAAACAATATAATCAAATGTTGGTTCCTTTGAAGGAATACTTTCTGATCAGTGACTTTTTTTTTTTTAGTAATTTCTGACTCAGGAGAGCTCTTTCCAGAGGTCCTGTCTGAGGGACTCTGCTGTGGGCCATCAGGCTGGGGGCTGAGGTGGCTTCATGGGCCTATCTCGTCAGGTGCCTCTCCGCACAACCTCTACTGCTGCTGAGGGTGCGATGCTTGGCCTTCTTTCTCTCCCGCTTGTGAATGAAGGCAGGTCCTTTGAGAAGACATTGGGATCTACCTGTCTGCATCATGGTCTGTTGTTTCCTCTGTGTTAATGGCTGGAGATAGATATGGAGTCCAAGGAAACTTGCAAGAAACAAACTCGGGGAGCTGAAGGGCAATGAAAGGAAATGGGGAGACGGCCCAGTGAAGGTGACCAGTCTTATGACCCGAGCCAAGAGTGATGTGCTTCCTCAAACAGAAGGGAGACTGCACTTCAACTGCACCCAACAGGTAACAGAAAAGATGACAAATATTAATGTCCTGCTCTTCCCGTGAAGAAAGCCATCTATCCAGATGCCAGTACTAAGACCTCACTGTGTGTCCAGATTGGAGTCTCTCTCTACCTCACTGAGCCTGTGTGCACACGAGGACAGGGAGGGGAGAGTGGGGGAGACTGCAGTGCCTTGCATAGGACTGGCTCAAGAATCTAGAGTCTCATTTCTTACTGAATTTCATGGATGTTCTTGAATAAATGGTTTTTTCCCTTTCATTTGCTGCTCGTCCATAGGATCAGTTTGTAGGCTTTTAAAAATATGTCTCATCAGTTTTGCTTGGCAGCTGGTGAGAATTCTACATGCCTCATGCTGAAAATTGCACCATTTCCTCTTTTTGTTTTAGGGCTTTATTTGGTGGGTTTTTGTTTTGTTTGTTTTTTGGTTTGGTTTTCTGGTTTTTGTTTTGTCTCTTTTGAGACCGGGTTTCTCTGTGTAGCCCTGGCTGTTCTGAACATGTAGCCCATTTGTTCTTTAACATGAAGGCAAAAGGAAGTTTATGCCAAAGCTCTATCTATACACGCCGGCTCCTTACACTCTCTCCCGTCACCCAAAATTGGAGGTCAAACCTAGGGACCTACAGAGGGGCAGGACTTATAAACATGCCGTACCATGAGCCCTACTCCATCTTCATAACTGTAAACCCTATTCTAGAGCCTTGGAATTGAGTCTAAGAATGACTGGGTAACTCGCCTCAAGCCGAAGAGCAAATGTGCAGCAAAGGTGTGACTTGGACCTGCCCAGCCCTAAGCCCCCTACACACACACTATGCCAGGCCCCGCAACCTCCTCTCCGAGCCACATATGAACTTTTGCTGAAATGGAATCCAGGCTCTCATATGCGCTAGGCAAGCCCATTATCACTGAACTGCACCTCCAGCCCTCAGCACCTCACTTCTTGACTAAGTGCCTCTTCTCGTAGCGTGTACTCAGGCACTTCAGAAAATCAGCGCCACGAGACAGCTTATCCTTGCGCAGTCTTGCCATCCGTCTGATTTGGGATTTGATTCAATAGTAACCAAACCCAGGCCTTGGCGCAGGTTAGGTAAGCTATTCTACCACAGAGCTCCTCCACAAATCCGTGTGAGGTTTTAGTAATTTCTTTGGGTAATTTATCATTTTTTTTTCTTCAACTGGATCTTTAAAAAGTCTACTACGGGACAAGGAGACGGACGGCTCAGTGGGTAAAGGGCTTGTCCTGATGGCCTGATGCTCAGAGTTCTGATCCTGGAAGCCATGTGACAAGTCAGCTGCTGCAGTATCTGTAGTCTCGGTGTCTCTACATGGAGATGGGAGACAGAGACAGGGAATCACCCACAAGCCAGTGGGACAGCTAGCCTGGTAGAGATAGTGAAGTGGTAGAAACAAGAGACACTTAGCCAAGGTGGAAGGCAAGAAGCCAACTCCAAGTTAGACTCTGATCTCCATACGTGTGTTTTGGCATACAACTCACACGCACACACCAATATTAATCATGCCAATTAATAATATATTAACTCATATAATTATATGCTATGCTGTAACAGATAATTGTGTGATATTTTCTTTTAAAAAATACCAAGATTATGTTCTGTGTATTCATGTATTAAGCTACATATATACAAAGGATTTATGACCAAAAGGACCAATATCTTTCCTTTTAGGAGCTGATTTCTTGCCGGGCATAGTGGCACATGCCTTCAATCCCAGCACTCAGGAGGCAGAGGCAGGTGAATTGCTATGAATTTGAGGCCAGCCTAGTCTACAAAGTGAGTTCAAAGACAGCCAAAGCTACACAGAGAAGCCCTGTATTGAAAAATCAAACAGAAAAGAACTGCGTTCCCAAAGTAGGACATTTGCAATGCGCTTGTTTAGAATGTCAGGAACATTAAGATGGGCCCGTTTCTTTTCTTCTAAGGTTATGAGTGCCTCTCTGTGAACAAAGGCCTTCCTCTGATGTGGCTAACAGGCAGCTCACGGTTCGGAGATGCTTTGCTTCCCTTCAGAACAAAGCTTATAAAAGGTGCTCAGTAATGAAAGTTGTCCACTTGCTTTTGTGTACATTTGTGGCCAATGTGAAGCAGTTCAGCAAAGTACGGGCCCGTGAGTCAGGCCTCCGCGTTCTCCCCAGCGGCAGGCATCAGCCATTCCTCTCTCCCAGGTTCTGGCGTGCTTCTGTTCTCCACTCACTAAACTAGGAATAGGGCTGTGGTCTCCACAGCGCTGCTATACAGACTTCACAGCCTGCGTTCTCCTGGTCTAAGACACATGTAGATTTCCATGATTGTCTTCTATTCGATTTCTTCATGGAGGGAAAAATCAATGTCTTGATATGGAGCCATCACCTCCAAAGTACCTGATTGGCTTGTAATTATCATGTGCACTAAAAGCCTTGGTGTACAATATTATTATTCTGAGATTTTAATGCACTAATTTCTTTGAAATGAAGTATCTCTTAAAACGCTGTATTTGGATTCAAAATTTTAGTCCATTGCATTAACTTTAACACAAAATAAGGGTGAACACAGCGGTTTAAAGGAAAGAGGAAGAAACATTTAGTCCTCCATTAAAGGGAGATAGAAGGGACAAGGATGCTTTTCCGGAAAAAAGTTGGTGGGGAGTTTGTTGAGACAGGATCTCTCCATGTATCAATGGCTGATATGGAAATCACTATCTACATCAGGCTGCTTTAGAATTCACAAAGATCCCTCTGCCTCTGCACACAGAGGGCTAGAATTAAACATCACCATGTTGGCCTAGTCTACAAGCACATGGGCGCGCGCGCGCACGCACACACACACACACACACACACACACACAAAACCACATCACATAGCTATTAATTTTAAAAAAATGTTTACTTTAAAAGTGGGAAGTCTCCTGGGAGTCTATGGGGTTAATCCTAGCTAAGACTCTAAGCAAATGGAGATATAAAGACTGAAGTGGCCACCTCCTATAGCCAGACAGGACTTCCAGTAGAAGGGGGGTGACATCAACCCACCCACAAAAACTTCCACCCAAAATCTGTCCATCTACAAGACATGCATGAATAAAGCTGGAGCAGAGACTGAGGGAACAGCCAATCAATGACTGGTCCAAGATGAGACCCGTCCCATGGGAGAGAGTGAATCCTGACATTATTAATGATACTCTGCTATGCCTGCAGACAGGAACCTAGCATAACTATCCTGAGAGGCTTCATCCGGCAGTGCTTGGAAACAAATGCAGAGACCCACAGCCAAACAAACGTCAGGCAGAGCTTTGGGAGTTCTTGTGGAAGAGTGCGGAATAGGACTGCGTGAGCTGCAGGGGTCAAGGACACCACAAGAAGACCTACAGAGTCAACCAACCTGGGCCCATGGAGGCTCACAGAGAATGAACCACCACTGAAGAACACACATGGGCTGGACAGAGGTGCCCTACACATTTACAGCAGATGTGCAGCCTGGTCGTCATGTGGGTCCCCCAACAACTGTAGCAGGGCAGTCTGGCTGAGCTGCCTGCCATCCTCTAGCTGCCCTTCCTCTAGCTGGACTACGAGGTCAAACCTCAATGGGAGAGCACGCACACCATCCTGCATAGGTAACTCGGGGCGGGGTGGGACACAAGGCAGGCTTCTTCTTTGGAGAACAGGAGGGGATAATGGGAGGAGGAATTTATGAGGGTTAGACAGGGGGTGGGGGTGGAGGGTCTGCGATCAAGATATAAAGTAAATAAGTAAATTAATGATGAAAGTGATATTATGCTTCTAAATGCATTGTAAATTAATACTGGTTCTTATAAAAGACAGGAGTTTAAGTTTGACAGTCTGCCTTTCACCTTTATTTGGCAGTGTTAATTGCTATCAGCACAGAGAATTCTTTCTTTAGTTTTTACCAAGTCCAAGTCAGGTTTGCCTGGAACAAAATCTCATGATGTACAAAGGTCAAGATCTCATGATGTACAAAGGTCAAGCCCAGAAGAAACAGCAGCTACAGGAGGCAAATGATCAGACATCGGGGACATGTGCACACAGCAAGGGACAGGTTTCAAGGTTATATTTAAACAAGGGTTAAGAATGTAGGGCCTTTCCTCATACTAGGGGCTCCCACACATGTGGGATCTCCATCACCCCGGCAACCTCAGCTACAGCCTGGTAACAGGAAAGACCCTCAGTCACAAGACTAGCAGGAATGTTTGGTTTTGAGATCTTTTATCTCAACTGTTAACATCTAACTAAATCAAACAAAACACTTTTGCTCAAGAATAAACACAGTGAAGAGATTTAACTGGCTGAACAAAAAAAAATCCTGAAATTACCATGATGGTGCAGACAACAGCAACAGGCGACAGCGTGGCTAAGACACAGGACAGCGATCCTGGATTGGCATAGTGTGCTCAAGGGTGATTTAAAAGACAAGGTGAAGGTACTTACCAAATATCTCCCCTCCACTAGCGTATTCTGTCACCAGGTAAATCATGCGCTCTGTCTCCATGACCTGTGCAAAGGCAAGAGAGTGATGTGACACAGGTGGCAGGCTGGTCCAGCAGAACCAGTGACTCTCACTGTAACAGCCCAGCTTAAGGGGCACAACACATGGGGACGGGACAGATGTTATTGTGAGGAAGGGGAAATGGGAACTTTACTGCTTCAGAGGCATGGTCCTCCTTGTCCCCAAGTCTCTGTAATCCAATAAGCTGAGAGGCAAAGACACTGCTAAGAATTAGAATTCAATTTCAACATCACTTACAACTTAAGACACTCCTCACACATCACCAGCCCAGTGGGAAAGTCTTAGGGAGAACACTGGGTCACCAAGGAAGATCCAGAAACCACACAGGACTCCATTTCTAAATGGAAATGTGGATTTTATTCTCGTGGGCCACTTGTCTATAAAATGGAGGTCCCATAAAATACCAAGTCTTTTATTTTTGGAGATGGGGTTTCTCTGTGTAGCCTTGGCTGTCCTGGAACTCACTCTGTAGACCAGGCTGTCCTCGAACTCAGAAATCCACCTGCCTCTGCCTCCCAAGTGCTGGGATTAAAGGCGTGTGTCACCACGCCCTGCATACCAAGCCTTTCAATAATGCAACTCATCCATGTGTATTTTGTCCAGTTTATTTTGTAACTTTTTAAAAATCCACAGTCTCAGCACTTGGGAGGCAGAGGCAGGTGGATTTCTGAGTTCGAGGCCAGCCTGGTCTGCAGGGTGAGTTCCAGGACAGCCAGGGCTACAAAGAGAAACCCTGTCTCAAATAAATAAACAAACAAACAAACAAATAAATAAATATCCACACTCAGTGCTGTTTTGCCTTTTTCCAAATCCTGTATGCCGTGCATGAATTTTTCAGGATCACTGGTGCATAAATTGAAGGCCAAAGGCTTCTACCCCCATCTACACCCACTCTCACAGAGATGGTGTTAGCACTGGGCATCTCCCTAAGGATGCTGGGATGACAACATCCAAGCTGTAGTTCCCATGCTATCTAAGGCTACAATTTAAAAGACAACTGTCATAGTTTTCCTCAATATGCCCAAAACATTATCCTTTCAATAATCATAAAAAATTAGATTGTTTCAATTTTTACCTAAAAATGACCTTAAGCTAAAATAAATTACATTGGAGCTGGCAAGAGGGCTCAGGGATTACGAACATTGGTTGCACTTCCAAAGGACCTAGGTTCAATTCCCAGCATCCACATAGCAGCTTGTAACTGTGTACTTAACTCCAGTTCCGGAGGGTCATATCCACATATGCACAGGTAGCCAGGCAAAAAATACCAATACATACAATAACTTTTAAAAATCCATTCTTTTAAAAGTTTATCTCCTCGGTCACTGTGGCTGCTCCTGGCTCTGGACACAGCTTACTCAGTTCAGACCCACACTTTTTTTTTTTAAAAAAAAATTATTTATTTTACATATATGAGTAACTGTAGCTGTCTTCAGACACACGAGAAGAGGGCATCAGATCTCATCACAGATGGTTGTAAGCCATTGTGTGGCTGCCTGGGCTTGAACTCAGGACCTCTGGAAGAGCGCTCTCTCAAGCTCCCAGACCCATACTTTTACTACATGTGGCTCATTAATTATCCTGCTTGCTCATTGCCTCCTTTTCATCTTTAAACATCAACACTACATACCTGTAGACTGGGAACATGTGTGAGGTGTGAGGTAGATGTGTGTGTGTGTGTGTGTGTGTGTGTGTGTGTGTATTTACTGCTTGGTTGGAAGAGTTGGTTTTTGAGAGAGGAACTTAGTACAGACCAGGCTAACCCGAAACTCACTACACAGTCCAGCCTGGGCTGTACTTGTGATCTCTGTCTTAGCCTCCCAAGCACTGCGACTACAGACATGCTCTACCATGCCTGCATTTCTTTTCAGTGGCTTTAGAATAAGCCATCACATGATACAGTTCATCTTCAAGTAAAGCAGCTGTGTCCTTCCAGTGGCATCGAGCCACTGTTGTGAGAGACCTGTCTCCATAATTCACTTATAAGACAAAAAATGTTCTATAATAAATATATTGCAGGTATTCAGAAAAAATATTGTATTGTGTGTTTCCTTTGTATCTCTCCCTTTTCTTAACTCTCATTAGCTGCAGATTTTCTTTGCCATTAAACTTCTCAGGAACTCAGAATTGTTGTCTCTGGTAAGTTATTTACACACACTTGCTTGCTCTGAAACAGCCTTGATCCCACAGGGAGACCCACTCTAGTCCTGTATTCTGGTAGCTCAGACTCATGCTAACAATTCTAGGCTCAGAAGGCAAAAAAAAACAAACTCAAAGAAGGCAGCAAGGTCAAAGTCTGAGCTGGAGAAGGTAAATGATCTGACCCGAGGTATAACGGGCCAGCTTGAAGGATTTGAACATTAATCTAGTAGGATCATAAACGTAATCATCAATTCTGCAGAGAAAGCAGCGTCCCGCGGGTCAGCCTGAACCCCACAATTACTTTAGGATGCCTTACTTTAAAAGGTGAGTCCTGTTTATTGAGCTGCTTGGGGGCCAACACACCTTCAGTCCCAAGCAGTCTGGGAGGCTGAGGTAGGAGGGTTATGAGTGAGAGACCAGCTCGGGCTACAGAGTAAGAACAAATAAACAAAATAAACATGGGAGAAAATACTCAATTCATTCACTCCACCAAGACAGGCAAGCAGCCAACAGTAAGACACCCGCCTCTCACTGTGCAGGGCCTTCAGACAGCAGCAGGGAGGATTCTAAATTTGCTTCTTATAGAAGGTAGTTTTTGCCAACACTGTTTGCCATGATACATTTCAACAGGTCTGACTGACAGAACTCATTTTACCTTGTGAGCAGCTGACTCCAGAGAGGGGAGCTACAGCCGTGGGCTTAAGTCCCAATGCCTCTATAAATGTTTGCTTTTCCCTAGAGATCAGCAGGCTGTGCAAGTCTGCCACAGTGCCAGCGTGCTTCTCCAGCCTCACACACACCTGGGTCAGGAGACATCTGCTGACTCACGGCAGCGAGCACGAGTTCCCTCAGCTCTGGAGAAGACTACTGCTGCAGAGCTGTGAGCGGCTGGATGAACGCAGTCAACACCCTGCAATCTGAAAAACCCCACCTCTCCCCAAAATATCTCTTCTACCAGTCTGCTAAGGCGAGGTCCATCCTTCTGGTCAGTCTGAAATTCCACCCAAGAGATGCACCGCTTTTTCCATAAGCGTTTTGATGGTGATAAAAAGCAGGCTTGCTTCTTAGCAAGAAGAAAACTACCATAGAAATCTCTTTCATGATATGGGGTTTACATCCAAATTATCAAAAGCAAATGGAGAATTAAGCCCAGGCTTGTATAGAAAAGAGAAGGGGGCTGGGAGCTGACTCGGGCAGGAACTCCTTGAGATATTCTTCACCTCCCATAATTCATAGTTTAAACTTGTGTTTAAATAATCACATGAGGCGATAACACAGTCTCTGTTTCTTTGTGGTTTCCACGATGCTGAGGAACCCTGATCTACATAAGGAAACTTTTAGCCTTAGCCTCAGTCTGTGTGATGTTTGAAAGCATCAAAGGACAGATTCAAAGGGCATGGGTGAAGGTCCCAGGGGAGCAGGGAAGAAGGGTGGGGCGGTGCTGGGAGGGCACCCTTTCACTCCCCACGCCCCTCTTCCCAGCGGCAGCCTTTGCCGTAGGCCACCGTGCTGGGCTCCTAATGCTCCTACCTGGTAGAGTCTGATGATATGTGGATGGCAAAGCATCTTCATTATCTGAACCTCCCGGAAAATCTTCTTCAAGTTTTCTTCATCCAGCTGGGTCTTATCTATGATTTTAATAGCAACCTGGCAACAGAGGAAGGAAACGTATGGTGCATTACTAAAAGCAGTTTACTCAAGAAAATTAAACCCACTTTAAATGGCTAGCATTGTGTTTTCAGGATGTCAAGTAATAAAACAGTGTAACTCTTTTTAAAAGACAGGATATGGATTCCAAGGAAGTTTGTCTCAACGGATAGGCTCCAAGAGCAGATGGGTCCTCTGCAATTCCTAAGCTGCCTACACAGTAAAAGCCCAGGACGGAACATCTCATTACTGAAGAAATGTGGCCAGCACTGGGTCAAACCATGCTTCCAGGAGCAGAGGCAGGATTTCCTGGGAAGACGAAGCCTGTGTGACAGGCCTGAGAAGTCGTGAAGGTGCCAGCGGGAGCAGGCAAGACAGAGCTGGCAGCATTGGGCAGCAGCTACACAGAACATTCACCATGTGACAGTCACAGCAGCTCCTACCGCCTTATGTCGACAACTCCCTTAAACCTCATGCCTGCGTGATTCCGAACCTTCTTTATTAATATGGAAACCAAGGCACAGAGAGTAAGCAGCGACCCCGACAATTAGTCATTAACGACTATTGTGTGGCAGAGCCAGGCGGCCTGCCTTTAGAAAGAAATCGGCATTAATATCCTATGAACCCCAATACACTGCCTCTGAACAAGACACTGCGTAGCAAACAGTGGCTTTCTTCAGACTGTGTAGCCAAGGCTGGTCTCAACTGTCACCTTTTTACTTCAGTCCCCAGAGCCCTGAGATTATGTGAGTGACTCACCATGTTAGACATTTTAAAACAGAATGAAAGATGATGGGCTTTGTTTCAATGCACTAAGTCAACCCTCCTCCTCCCGCCGCCCCGCCTCAAAGTTTTGAGACAGGATCTCTCTAGACAACCTTAGCTGGCCTGGAACTAGCTCTGTAGACCAGACTGGCCTCAAACTCATAGAGATCCTCCTGACTCTGCCTCATGAGTCCTGGGAGTGAAGGCGCATGTGTGCCACTGAATCCAGTTTAATTCACTAAATCTTAAACTTTCTAATCATCCTCAGAGAAATACTCTAAATACTTGGTTTCACTTCAAAAATGTTTCTGTATCTTAGTTTCAATCACTTAATCAATACATAAATCAATATTAGTAAAAACGTTTAGCTCAGAGCACGATGACTGTAAGTTAGCCGAGCGTACGGATGCCTGGCACAAAAGGTGACTTTATTTGCAGTTTTTTTCAGATATCAGACAGGAGACTGTCGGAGGAAAGGTACGCAGAGGCAGGCTTCAGCCCAGTGCCCAGGACTCAGAGCCCGGCTGGAGGAATGTGCTCAACACCCCAGGTGTGTCTCTAACTCCAGGACTATTGGGCATAGCTGTGACTTCCAGGGCTTGGACTCTCCTGTGGGACAGAGGTGCAGTGGCTAAGCAGACAATGAGTAGCACCCACCCAGAGAGGAGCTAGGGGAACAGGAGGCTTAGACCAGAGAAGGAACTGGACTGCGAGGAGCAGGAGGGGGCCTTAAACACGGAAGGGCAGGGTCACCAGCACCCACTGGCAGCTCTGATCTGTGAGGCCCACGGGCATTTCTACTGGTCACTGTGCCGATTCGCAGGCGTCACTCCACCAGCTGGGCTGGTGCCCGCACCTGCCCCTCCTGGGACTCTCCCCAAACCGTAGCATGGCAAACAGTACCTCTTTATAGAATTCCCCCACAGCATCAAATTCTGGTCTGCTCCTCAGGGTAAAGGAGACAAAGACTCCAAAAAACACTGAAAGGTGGCGCTTTGCCCAGTAATGAATATAGGATCATAAGCAAGCACAAAAAACAGGAAAAAAAGAAAAAGAAAAAGAAAAAGAAACCAGTTGCTTAAACTAAAAAGTTTAGAACAGTCTCTTAATGCATAACATAGAGCAAGTTATTTTAACTCCTGTAGCTCCTTGAAGCAGGAACTTCTCTAAACAGATGCTGGGAATTAACTATGGTCACACACGCAACCTGCTCTAGTATGTTTGGCCCGTGATAGACATACACAAGATTGGCACCATCCTAACCCCCATTTTCACACTCTAGCACAGCCGCGCCATCCGCTGCCCTATTACTCAGTTACCAGGCTGGCTGGGCAGCATCACTCCGCTCATGCTCAGGTGACCCTTGCTGTACTGATCCAAGCACCCCAAAGTATAAGAGCAGCCATGCCGGTCACGCCGCAGTCCTGGGGTGTCACAGGGAAGCTGAGAGGGGTTTCCTTCCTTCACCTTCTTGCCTTTCTTAGAAGGAACCTGGTCCTTAGAAGGACTGCGGCACATGCCTGTAGCCCTGTACACTACAGAGGTTCATGCCAGGAGATCCTAAGTGTGAGGCCAGCCTGAGTTCTACAGCAAGACTCTGCCTGAAGAAACCAACAACAGAAATGGAACAGAAATCATAAGCTAGAGCTGCTAAGATCTACAGTCAGTTGGATGTCAAGATAAAGAGCATATATTTACATAACTTTTACTACAGTACACTGTTATACTTACTCTATTTTACTGGGGAGGAGGAAGGAGGCTGCCACTACCTATGGCTTCAGGAGCCCCCACAAGACCTTGGAAAGCATCACCTACAGATAAGTGGGGGTGGGCGGGGGAGGGAAGGCTCTATTACATATAGGTACTGATGTTCTTTCAATATTTCTGGCATATAGCCTTAAACTTTGAGCATTCTATGGCCTGGATTAGACTGGCTTCACTAAGCAACATAATTCTGAATCAAAAACATCAATTCCTCTGTCAAAGGGCAAGGCAGGGGCCAGAAGTAAAGCAGCCCACAATTTGTGGGAGCACAGAGAACCTCCTGGCCTGCTGCCTGCTGCTGTGTAACCAGTATGGAAGGAACAGAACTGAGGGAAAATGAATTCCATCCAGGAAAGTCATCCTGAACCACAGGCCGGAAACCACAGCATGGTCCAACCTGAGGCAGTGCCTAAGAGAGCTCTGTGCATCTATTTCCCTCCCCCACCTCCTCACTCCACCCCTGCCACTAAGGAGCCCCAGGTTCTTAAGAGCACTCAAGTGCTGCTAGACAAAGGCAAACCCTGGCTGTAAGCAGGAAAGGGAAGGGTTCTAAACAACAGGAGGAGGAACAACAGAAAAACCCATGAGGTCAGAGAGCATGGGCTGGCACGCAGCAGGCTTATTTTGAGAATTCAAGCAGAGCAGAGCGTGCATTGTTTCTCACAGCTGCAGACTATATAATAAAAGCTGTAGCCTAAAGTACACATACGCGCCTTTAAAAATTAATCATGCTAAAGCAGAAGTAAATCTGCAGGTAACTAGACAAACATCCAAAGAGCAGGTTTTAATTTTTAGGGATGTGGCTGTTTTGCCGGGATGTGTGTCTATGGACCATGTGTGCCTGATGCTCTCAGAGGCCAGAGGAGGGAGTTGCATCCTCCAAGAGCTGTTCTGTGGGTGCTGGGAATTGATCCTGGGTCATCAGGAAGAGCAGTCAGTACTCTTAACTTGTGAGCCATCTCTCCAGGCCCCCAGAGAGTAAGTTTTAGAGATGGGAGGGGAAGCCTGTAGGCCACACCCTCACACAGGCATAAGGAAACTATTAACAGGAAGGGGGTGGACACAGCGCATGGCCCTATGCACCCCCAGCCTCTTCTGTTCTCCAGAGTCCTCTTCCCTTGCAGAGACTATGACTGTGTGAACTGACACCCTAACATTAATTAAACATGGCGTCACATCAAACAGGTTGCTAAATAGATGCAGATTGTGAACGTTCTTAAAAATTTCCCTCCGCAAGACACTTCCCTTCAACAAATTCTTTTTTAAATTTTTAAATTGGCATCTGGGAAGAAAGAAATTAAGTTCAGCTCATGCCAAAGCCAGAGCGTTCCTACTCCCTCTGGAGGGGAGGGGCCGGTACCCGGAGTTCTCACTTCTGAAAACCACAGTGGCTTTAACTCTTGCCTCTGTTTTGCAACACAGGGATGCGCACAGAGAAGGAAGATGAAAAAGGCATGAGTGGTTTCTTTCCCCCAAAGGGATTCATTCTCTTGCATATTCTGACGTGACATTCTGAGGAAAGACATGGTGGCAGAACCAAACCAATGCACCAGGAGAAAAGTTCAGCCTGAAGATCAAAACCAACCACAATTTCCCCAGAAAAAAACCCTGGTGGGGGTTTCAGTGAAGCACAATGACAAATACACATCTTTAAAAAAAAAAAAAAAAAAAATGTGTAAGAGGAAAAGTTAAAAAAAACTCCAAAAACGTAAAGTACAGTCTTTTCTCACAGGGAGAAGGGGCAGGGAGAAGGGGCATCCTTAAAGGGAAGAGGCTGTTGCTCTCACTGAAATGTCTTCATGCTAGTTCCAATCGTGTAAAGGTTTTAGCACCCTTGACTCAAGTCTTAAACCTTAGGGAGATGAGTTTCTGCCACTGAATTTTCCCAGTGGACCCATGATTTTGTATTAACATGAAGGCAATTTTTTTGGTCTGAACAAATTTTATCTCCTCTAGATTGTTCTCAGCTCACTCCCAGAAGTAATGTTCTAGATACATCTAGTCTTACACAGTAGCCACCAGCCACGTATGGTTACATATCATTTGAATGTAGCCAGTGCACGCAACAGAGGTACAAATATATACCATTTATCACATTAGTATTATCAAAGGATTGTAAATTCACCAATTCGCTTTTCTATTGATTACATGTGGAAATCAGAGTTTAGATATTAAGTTAAATAAAATATATTACTCAAAATTAACTCTATTTCTTTTAACTTTTTAAAAGTATGTATTCTGCCAAGCTTGGTGCCATGGGCCTACAATTCCAACTACTTTGAGATGCTGAGGCAGGAGAATCACATTTCCATGGATAGTTGGTGGGACTCTCAAAATAGAGGGGGAGGTAAAAAACTAAATATGATATATAATCCTCTTCTACTGGATAGCACTGGTCTAGATGACCTAACAGCTAATTAATCAGCAGGAGACAGTTCTCAGTTTAACTACTGAGGAGATGTTTGCTGAGCATTCTGCGGGCTGGGCTGGCTGCGCTGTTCCTCGGCACAGTCTCCAGAGCTTCTAGAGACAGTGACACTGCAGCCTAAAGATGAAGCCCTCAAGCTTTCCGGTCTCAGGACTTAAACGACTGAGAGGAAGACAGGCACAGGGGAGCATACCTATAATCCCAGCCAGTCACGGGGGAGCACACCTATAATACCAGGCAGGCACAGGGGAGCACACCTATAATTTCAGCCAGGCACGGGGAGGGGGGGGGGAGCACACCTATAATCCCAGCTCACAGGAGGCAGAGTCAAGAGGATCATTGCAAGTTTAAGACCACCCTGGTCTACAGAATGCAAGAGGAAAAACAAATTATTGACAAACTTCAAAGAAGCTTCCATATATACACAATATATTGTCCCTCTTCACTTAGAAATCAAATTAAAACCAGAGATTAAAGCCAGCACCGGGAGCATGGCGTTCCCCATGGGAACAAAGTGCGTGTCACAGGACGGGACTGTCAGGCAATCGCCATTTCCTAATTGTGGAGGATAAGACTGAAAACTAAAAATAAGAGCTTATATTTTTTTCTTTAAATATAGAATAGAGTTTATTCAGGGAATGGGGAGGGGAGTTAAGAGGGTAGTAGAGGGAGAGAGAGGGAAGAGGAGTTAAGGGGAGGGGAGGGGAGAGAAGAGGAATAAAGAGGAGGGGAGGGGAGAGGAAGAAAGAGGAGGGGAGAGGAGGGGAGGGGAGGGGAGGAGAGGGGAGTGGTGGGACATCCTAGGCAGTGAATCAATCCTCCTCTGAGGACTCCAAACAGATCCATTTTTGGGGAAACTTGAAAGCTGATCACTCTTCCCCCTAATTCTCTTAAAGGTCCAGTTTAGGAAATAGCTGCCTAAAAAAGGAATTGTAAAACCTTTCAAATCCGCCTTGATGAAGAAGAAACAAAGCTCTCTCTTAAACCTAACTACCAAATAGAACGGCCATTGGGAAAGGAAATTTAAAGGAACCACAAACTTCACAAGCCGAAAACTTAAGCCAACCCTGTCAGGCACTAAGTGGCCATGATTAATAATACTATGTCACATGGCCAGTCAGGATATAGACCGGCCCACAAGTGGGACAAGCCTAACCTCTGTATTTGAACCAACTTCTTACCTGAAATCCATATTTTAGTTTTAAATGCAGACAAGCTAAGTAGTAAGGGGTGAAGTGAGGCTGGGCGCATGCCTGGAGAGGCTTCTTCTCCACACCACTCTCACTGCTTCCTGGAAATTGCAGTGTCATGCCTAAGCTGCGATGCAAGAGTCTGAGCCAAGAGGACTCGACACGGACCACACAGACAAGGCAGGCAGCGTTCAAAGGACTACAAAGGAAGACGCCAGCTATGATCTAAATCATCAACATTTTAGGGGTACACAGATCAACTCCCATTTTTCTGTTATTCTCTGGCCTGTCTGGGACAATGAATGCAAAATAGCTTATACATTTAGGAATTCGACAGGATAGAGGTTGGGGTTTGTTTGTTTATTTATTTATTTATTTATTTATTTATTTTTGGTTTTTTGGATTTGGTTTTTCCGAGACAGGGTTTCTCTGTATAGCCCTGGCTGTCCTGGAACTCCCTCTGTAGACCAGGCTGGCCTCGAACTCAGAAATCCGCCTGCCTCTGCCTCCCAAGTGCTGGGATTACAGGCGTGCGCCACCACCGCCTGGCTGAGAATTTACTCAAAATGGTCAAATATACAAACATCTTTTTGGGAGCAATTGTAAGTTAGAACATTGGTAGTTTATGCATAATAAATGATATATAAAACAAAGGTAAAACTGCTTTGTTGGTAATTGCTTTAAAACTTTGAAGGGAAAGTTCAAAGGTGAAAAGAAAATGATGTCGCAGTTCCAGTCATTTCCATCTGGTTCAGAAGCCATTTCCATTTACAGGTTCCGAAGGCAGGAGCCATGCAAGTGTCTCCACCCTTACAGGTGACTCGCTCAAGCCCAGACATGAGTACCACTGTGATCGTACCAGTATTTATAAAGTTCCAGCAATATGCCGTACGCATACAGAATGCTGATGTCTAGCAACCCTTGTTCTGCAGGCTTAACACTTAAATGGGCTGCACAAAAAGATACTTTAAAAAAATTGAGTGTAAGAAAAGATGGGGCTGACGATAAAAAACAAGATCAGGTAAGAAGTACCAGAATCCAACTTTGCATGTCCTAGTATTTAGATTAGCAAGCACTGGGAGTTTTAAAGGGACACGTTTAGACTGGCGCCAAAGGCTCAATTCAAGGGCTGATGTCCTGGCTGACATGGATAGGTGGGAGCTCCTCTAGCAGAAGCAGGACATCCTGTGGCCCTAACACAGAGTGGGGAGGGAGCTAAACAAGAGTAGAAGGCAAACCGAAGGCATTTGGATGGAGCCCAGGGCCTCCTGCCTGCGAGGCAACGGCTCTGCCACAGAGTCTGGTGCCCAGTCCAAGAGATCTCTGAAAAGAGAAGAAAGGTTAGGGATGAGGAAGTAGGGGGGAGGTAAACTAGAAATGAGGTGACCAGGAAGTTCGAACAGTTCCAAGCGGCAGCCCAAGCAAGGTGTGGAAGAGAGGGATGTGGGGACAAAGGGTTGCTGTTAAAGAGACTCCCAAAAGGAAAGAAAAAACAAGATGCTTTCAACTGAAAAAAGATCTTAACTGTCACGGTGGGAGATAAGGTACACAGAGTAGCATTTAGCCCAAAGAACAAAGAAGAGAGATGAGCGCCAAAGAGGCGCGCTCAGAAACGAGGGCAGGAGGAGGCAGCAGTGGAGTGAAAAGCAAGATGGACGGTCTTAATGGACCACACGCTGCTCTTTCCTGGAGGGCCAGCTCTTAGGTAAAATTAACAGGCTCGCAGAAGGACCGCGCTCTTCCCACGAACAGCGCTGGCCAAGAAGCCTGGGCGCTGCTCAGCAGGGAGCTACTGCACCTGGAACTCCAGTTCCTTAAGTCAAGTGGAGAGCTGCCTAACCCAGCTGTAACCCGGGGTGTAACTTGCATAGGTTTACCCCAGGGGATTTGTCACGCTGGGCAGGTGTGTCCTGCTGACAATGTCATGGCAGTGCTGCTCCTGGAGAATCAGACAATGGGTCACCTGTGCCTAACACAGCCTGCACACAAGGAAGGAGTCTCTCAGTTTCAATCCCTTTGTTTGTTTTGTGTTTCCAGACCACCCTCCTCCTCCCTGAAGGGGGTAGAGCTGAGCACTGCTGTCAAACCACACCCCCCACCTGGTCTCAGGCAGCCTGGAGGAGAGAAGTTAGCCTTCTAGAGCCCACCAGGAGCCCACCAAGAGTCTAGGGTCTTCTCATGTCACGGGTGCACACTACTGCTTCTATAAGTCCATCAAACCATAATGCTATGATAGCATTTTGCATCCCTCCCCAGAGGAGTTCAAAGGCCTCCTTTAATTTCGCCATCCAAGTTTCTCAAGTAAACTGGATTTCGCCCCCGTAACCAATGTTAGCATTTCACGTGGGAAATGGTGCCATTTATGCAACCCAAGTCGGTCCCTAGAAAGCACAGGAAACATTAGTTAATTTTCAATTTTCTTACATTTATTTTGCAGATAAGAAGGAAAACACAGATTAAAACAAAAACAAAAACACAAAAACTCTTCCACAGAGAAAACTGCTAAGGTGTGCCACTGCTTTCTGAGTTATCCAGAAACACATGATAGGGAAACTGCTGTGAAGTGAACTTGTACTACAGGAGCTAACATCTCTAGCTCTTCCTCAGCAGACTGCATGCCTGCCAAAGGCTGAGCGCAACAGTACTAAGTGACACTAACATCTAGAATTTCAAACAGCTGCTACAGTGGCACCAAAGACTTCACTTTAGAAGAATTATCATAAATGCATATTGAATGTAGTAAGTAAAATGAGGTAAAAAATTTCAAAACACCTATAATTTAAGCAAAAAAAAAAAAACAATTATATCATCTATTAGTCCTTCCTTATATTAACCTGCATTTATGTAAGGTATTGTGGCACAAAAGGAACAGACCATATGTAACATGAAAACAAGCAGGGAGGGGCTGGGGAGACAGATGGTTGAGGGGCTAAGAGCACTTGTTTTGCAGAGGACCCTCATCCTGTTCCCAGCATCCATCTAGCTGATCTCAAGCATCTCTAATTGCAGGTCCAGGGGATCAAATGCCCCCATAAACAAGGTACACAGACATTGCCTAGGAAATCTACTGTTTCTGACGTCTAGACATACATTTAATTAGTTAATTATTACAGAAACCAAGTGTGATGGTATATTCTGTAATACTCCTACTCGGGGGGCTGAGACAGGAAACTAAGTAAGTCCAGACAGGACCACACAGAGACCCTATTGGAAACTGCAAGCAAAGCCAGAAAAGGTGACTCGCACCTTTAATCTCATTTAGTACTCAAGAGGCAGAAGCAATCTGATCTCTCTGGGTTCAAGGACAGTCTGGTTACATAATAAATTTATGGACAAACAGGGCTACACAGTGAGAGCTGATCTAAAAACAACAAAAACAACAAACCAAACAAACCAAAAAAAACCTTGTTGATAATAACATAAATTAGATAAATAATCAAACTAAGGTAGACAGAATTACAAATCCTAGACAACCACAGCAATAACTAATTGGTTCATTGATGTGCATAAAGAATGGTGTATGTTTCTATCTCAACTACTTCTTTAAAAAAACAGAATGAGTAGTTAAGAATACTGACTGCTCCTCCGAGTCCAGAGTTCAAATCCCAGCAACCACATGGTGGCTCACAACCATCCATAATGAGATCTGACGCCCGCTTCTGGTGTGTCTGAAGACAGCTACAGTGTATTTACATAAAACAATAAATAAATTTAAAAAAAAGAAAGAAAGAAAAAAGAAAATAAAGGGATAATTAACAATGAAAAGAATTTAAGAATTTCTTTCACCCTCATTTTTTAAAGCCTATAGTGCCATGGGAGCCAAATAGTTCCAGATCAGCTAAAAAGCAATAGCTTTGTCAGCATCAAACCTATATCCGTCTACAAGTGGCACATGTAGGGAAAGCTCTGGTGTGTGGGGAGGGACACTGGCTCGAACCCTGGAAGAAGAGAAGATGCAGAAAGTTCTGGGGCTCAGATTCTTCAACCTCTGCGTTTTAACCAAAGGATGAAGCAAGCTTGGGTTCTTGGTCCTCTGGCGCTGCCAACGTCAGCTGGGTCTGTGTGTAATTAATTACCCTGTTTCACATTACCATACAGAGGAAGGGTGTCTATGCATGAAGTCTTAACCAACAGCAGACAGGCAAAGACAGTGTCTCAGCTCCTAACCTAAAATTCAATCAATAAACTAAGAAGGTCTTGTTTGTTTCTAGATGAGAGAGATAAAGATGCCTAATTTCTAAGGCTCCAGCAACTGACCTTAAACTTGTGGCTTGGCATGTTCCCTACTAAAGAAGGATGATATATAAGGAAAGAAATTCAGATTTACTGGAGGGTTTTATGTGCATAGATCTTGCGTATGCTGAAAGTTATGGCTATAAGTCACCCTATTTCTAAAGGGACATCAGCCAAACTCATAGGCCACAAGAGAAATGGAGGCCATGGCTACGAGCTGGCAGCAGCGGGAAGCAATGGAACAGGCCTCTCAGTGTTCATCTCATGCAGCCTGACCTTCCCAGCTCAGCCGCCAGCCATCACAGTGGTCCACATATAAGCAAATTCCCAACTGCAATTTACCCTACAGAAAGCATGCACTTCCAGATTCTTCGGTCTGTTCCACTCCTGTGTGCACCCAAACAGAACTTGGCAGATGTTAGAATCTGGTATGTAAAAACTCTGGGGCCCAGATCAGAAAGGAGAGCAAAGTCTGTGTTGGTGCTGAGGGAAAATGGTTGTGGCGTGATTTGATCTGAATGCATGAGCTGGGCTATGTACAGTTTCAAAAATGTGTCCTGTGCTGTCGAAGGGGGAAAAAAAATCAAACAAGGACACGGACACGGACACGTGTCATACAAATCACACAGCAGGCTGTCCAATCTTCTGAGATCATTCTTCACTGTATACCAACAACATTCCAGGACCATGATGTCATCTGCGGTTTCCTCTCAGGATTTTAATAGTTATTGGCTCTGGATACAAAACTTAAGAAAGCTCTAGCTTGTCAAACTCGCTAGCCTTGAACCTCTGTGTGCACAGACTCCTAAGACCCCGGGACTACTCTCTGAAAGAGGAGCCTACAGAAACTTTGAAAGTATTCTTGGGTAGCATGTGTACATGCGCAGGGTCTGCATCGAGTTTCCATTGCATGACAGTTTGTATTTACTGCTAATGAGGCTCATCTGTACTGTAATATTTCACATTATACCTAATAATTATTTTTCTATTTTATGTGTATTGGTGTTGTGTCTGAACACGTGTGTACATCACACATAGGCCTGCTCAGAGAAGAGCATCAGGTCCCCTAGAACTAGGGTAACAAAGCAGACCGTCGTGAGCTGCCTCTAGGGGAACAGCCAGAGCTCTTAACCTCTAAGCCATCCCTCCAGCCCTGTGTTTATTTTCTTTATGATAAAAACAAAATGATAGACAAGCCAGGGGTGGTGGTGCACAACTCAAATTCCAGAACCTGGGAGTGTAGGCTAGTGGGTCCTAGGTTCAAGGTCATCCTTAGCTACATGGTAACTTAGGGGTCATCCTAGATGACACAGTAAATTGCAGGTCAAGCCAGAGTTGCATAGTGAGATCCTGTTTTAAACCAACAAAAATAAATAAATAAAAATAAATAACTAATAAAAGGGAAAAAAGAGAGAAGATAGGAGGAAAAAGAAAGAAAGAAAGAAAAAAACAAAGTCTATGGGACATTCATCACTGCCAGCTTTAAAGGGTTAAAGTCAGAAGAGACAGCCACAGCCTACTGCACAGTTCAGATTACCTGACCCTAACCCACAAGCAGTACCACAGCTCCCTCATAGGTAAGCCTGCCTTCTAAGGCCTAGAGGTTAATAGATCTCGGTAGCAGGATTGAGTTTTAAGTCAACAAGATGCCTGATGTCTCTCAGGACGTAAGGTCAGCGCTCACTGTAACTCCATCTGTTACTCAAACATTTCTTCACATAAGCCACACAATCCAAAGACTACACCTAAATTCAGGATACTAAGAACCCTTTTTTCTCATTTATTTAGGTCAGTAGTAAAGACTGTTTATATACACATATTATGACACAGTCCTGGTCAAAATAGAAGGCCAAGAAAAAGGTTACTACCTTCCTCTCAACAGAAACCAAAGATCTTACCAGTGGGAACCCTGGTCTAGTAACCCATTTTAGGAGGAGAAAAATCAGCCTATAACTGCAGTCCAGTGCCTGTGAAAGTCAGGTCACAGTGTCCTGAGCACTGGTAGTCACTTCCTGGACCAGAGAAAAAGTGCTCATTTTTAAAAAACATTTTAGAGTTTTTTTAAAAACTCTATATAGAGTTTTGTCTGTCTACTCTCTCCCCTTCTTGAAATTTTTTAAAAACACATCGCAAGTTTCCCCTCTGCAACGGTGAGCGAGGCAGTCTATGTGGCACTCACTGGGTAGAAAGAGAAAAGGGCCCCAGACTTGAGCTCAGAGAGGCAAACCGGAATCCCAACTGTGAGGGCTGTTTCCTCCCTGTTGGATGCTCCCCTAAGGTTGCTGTGGCACTGAGGTGCCCGCACAGTGGCACAGTCGTCACAAGGGCTGTACTCACTGCTCCTGTTGCCAGTGCGGCCATCACCATTATAACTACGCACCCATCTCTATCCCTACCCTATTTTCCGGGAGTTTTGTCACTTCTGTTTTCTTTTTTGATTTATTTGAGATAAGGTCTTTCTAACTAGCTCTGGCTGGTTTGGAACTCGTGGCAATCTCCCTGCCTCAGCTGCCAGCTCTTTACATTCTTTGAGCCTTCTAGCCAATCTTGGACCTTGAACTTTCAAAGATGACCCAGCTTTGTACCTAAAACTGAAAATCTACACCAAGAATTCTGTTCACTTCCCTGTCTCTGTCTCTCTGTCTCTCTGTCTCTCTCTCTCTCTCTCTCTCTCTCTCTCTCTCTCTGTGTGTGTGTGTGTGT
This sequence comes from Apodemus sylvaticus, assembly GCF_947179515.1. Taxonomy (NCBI): domain Eukaryota; kingdom Metazoa; phylum Chordata; class Mammalia; order Rodentia; family Muridae; genus Apodemus; species Apodemus sylvaticus. Next base: position 83,120,692 of record NC_067478.1, read on the forward strand.
GTGTGTGTGTGTGTGTGTGAGTGTGCATGCACATTCTAAGATTCATCCTGTCTCTTTAATCTGAGAAGTGGGTGTTTCCTCCCTCCTCAGGCATGCAATAAGTACTCTGTAAGAATTAGTCACAAGGTATTGTCACTAGCTACTGCCACCCTCCTCAAATGGAACAGCAATTTCCCAAGTTCATTACAGAGGAAGGCGGATGCTCCCATTTTGTGCGGGTGACTACCAACATTCATACACCTACACAGTGTGGCTACTGGTTTGAACTGGATTTCTTTCCTCATCAAGCTCAAAAATCCACTTTACTTAAATAAAGATGAAAATTTCTCAAAAAACAAATGACTGAGAGATGACAGACAATTGTTTTTGATTGCCACTTAAAATCCACAGAAACAAATTGAATGGCAGGTGACAATGGCAGGAAGGTAGGACAGAACGTTTGACAGGAGAACAGTCTCTGTTTTGCAAGATGAGAAAACTTTTGGACATTGGGTACACAGGGTTAATTTGCATTACATTTTGAAGTATATACTTAAACATGGTTAAGATGGGGCCAGCAAGACAGCACAGACGGGGAAAAATGTCTGCCACCAAGCCTGACTCCAGCTGTTCCTTCACTGGAACCCACGTGGGGGAAAGAGACAGCTGACTTAAGTCCCTGTCTATGCAGCAGGCTCTTTTCCTATGGTGGTGTCCGTCTTCCCAGCCACCTGATTTATCCAGTTGGCTTTGATCCCACAACCTGCTATGGACTTGTCCTATGTCTTTATAAGAAGCAGCTGTTGTGCAGATACATAGTTAGGGCTACGACTGAGCTGGTCAAGGAGAATGAGCACAGCATCTGGCAGGCGCACCCAGCAGAAGTAAACAGAAAGAGACTCCTCCCACAGCACCACACTGCAGATGGTGTGAGACACTCGTACACTGCATCCTCACTAGGGCAGAGGTCCACAGGAGAGTAGGCCCTGGCAAGGAGCCTCTCAGCGTCTCTAACGATGCTCACCAAATAAAAACACTGTTGTAGGAAAAACCCTGCCTGACATGCAAATATTTATAAATACTATGGTTGGGATAAAGAGCATCTATTTTTTAGGAGAGAAAATAATGCAATCAAAGCAGCATAGCAACAAACTAAAGTGCAGGGAGGAGATCCTTATAACTATCTCAACCCAAGCAAGAATCTGGTCTTTTGAATAAATTATTATAATGTTAAGAACCCATTCTGTAACTGAAGATGTCAAAGAATCACTCCATAGTGATGTAGCAACGAATCAACAGATGCTCAGCTATACTCTGACCTCTCTGTAGCCTGGGTAGGACAAGTCTCACTAAACTTATAGAATGCATTAAAAATATTAACTCAACACAGAGCCAGGAAATATTCAAGCCAGAAAGTTTCTTGGAAATAACTTTGTTACTTAAAGGAAGATATAAACCATGAGCCTAGAGCAGTAAAGGCACAAGCCAAACCCAGTTCACAGTAAATTATGAGATCCACCACGCAAAAATATCAGAAATATCTCAATACACAAACATTAACTTAGATGGCAATATGATGACGGTAATTTTAAAAAGAAAATACTCAGAATAGCCAGAAACTATCATAAGTTTGGGAGGGGAGAACATTATAAAAATGAGGAAAGAAAGGCTAGGCTCACTATTACACATCTATAATACTAGCACTCAAGGGACCAAGGCAGGAGGATTAGGAGTCTGAGGCCCCTGTGGGTTACAAAGCTAGACCCTGTTTCAAATTGTCAACAGTATACAAATAATATATGCCTGATGCTAAATAACAATAAAAATTTAAAGGTTATGCATTGGTAGCAGAAATGGCCATCTCAGGCCAAAATAGGAGCTGGGACAAGAGTGAAGCCAAAGGAGACAAGAAGTCGAAGGGACTGGATTATGAGTTCTGCCTGGCTGTGACTGAAACAATCAGAGAATGCTGTATGAGAGGAAGGCTTGCAGCTGCCTGACACCTGTGTCTGGGTGGCGCGGTGCTGGGTAGCACGGTGTCTGGGTAGCACGGTGTCTGGGTAGCACAGTGTCTGGGAGCACGGTGTCTGGGTAGCACAGTGCTGGGTAGCATGGTGTCTGGGAGCACAGTGCTGGGTGGCACAGTGTCTGGGTAGCACAGTGCTAGGAGCACGGTACTAGGTAGCACAGTGCTGGGAGCACAGTGTCTGGGTAGCACAGTGTCTGGGTAGCACAGGGACAACAGAGGAGCTTCATCTCATGGTGAACAGAAGAGGCCCGGGGACTTCACCCTTCAAAGGCACTCCTGATGTAACCACCTTCCCAAAAATACACCACCAGCTGGGGAATTCACTGAACGAGCCTATGGTGGGGGGGCCTTCCAGAAAGGAGCACAGTCTTGCTTGGCACCCCCTTCCCTTGACGCTAGAAATGCATGCATTGACACAATTAATTTCAAAAACATTTGTCTATTTGCTTTGTGTGTGTATATAAGCTTGTGCCACAGACAATGTGTGGAGGTCAAAAGACAAATCTGTCCTCTCCTTCCATCACGTGGGTTCTAGGGATCAGATTCTGGTTGTCAGGCTTGGTGGCAGGTGCTTCAACCTGCTGAGCCATTTGGCTGGCTTGACGTAACTTTAAAAAACAGAAACAGCAGTATAATTCTTGAGTAACCTGATTGATTGATTGATTGATTGATTGATTGATGGACAGATGGATGGACAGACAGACAGATAATATAATTTCAGATTAACTTTGCTCCACATTGTCTACACTTTTTAACTTGGAAAAGAGAAGAACCCAGAAGCCTGCTATATAGTGGTGCAGGCCTGTAATCTTAGCACCTGAGAGGCAGAAGCAGGAGGATCAGAGTTCAGCTATACATCTGAGCTTAAGACCAGCACAGGTCACATGAGAATCCTATGGGGTGGTAGTAGGGAAGCAGGGGATAGGGGAAGAGGAGTAGGGAGAAGGATTTGGTGAGAAAGGGAGGGAAGGAGAGAGGGGGAGAGGGAGACAGAGGGAGAGAACACAAACTCTTTATGAGCAAAGCTCTATTATAACTGACCTACATAAAGACGGCTTTCTCAGACTCTGAAAGAGATTTCTCTTCTGTCCTACACTTGCACGTGGCAGACAGAAGCAGGCATTTAAGAAAACATGTCTATCCCTTTAATTAATTCTAAAGCAGCAGTAGAAGGAGGAAAAATGCTCAAGAAAGGTGGAGATGGAGTGGGAGAGGGGCTGGACAGACGTCAGCAGACGCTGGGGGAGGCCACGTTGCCTAGGAAACCAAACAGTGCAGAATAGGAGGAAAAAAAATCATTAGTTGGAAAACCTGAAACGCTTTTGAGGAGCACACTGCGATCCCTCAACCTGGAAGACACAACAAGAAGACAATTGTCACGACCAACAAAGGAACCCAGGGCACACTGCCTGCCAACAACTGCTCCTTCTAAACTGCAGGACACACATGGAAATCAGAGTGGCCATGGGCAAATCACAAATCCAGGACTGATCTCTGACAGCATAAACACAGAATTTACACATGAGCTTTATGTATTATTTTCTGTAGGCAGCCTTTGTCTGCTAAGAATTTAAATAGGAACAGTAACATGTTTAACAATATAAATATAAAAACCATTCTTGTTTATGATATGATGTTCAAATCAATAATGTCCTTAAGGGAAAAGAATGTTATCTTTCCTAAATAAATTACCCAGCATCTGTCAAAAACTATATACTTTGATAAATTATGTACTTGCTTATTTGTAAGAATATAACTAAAGAAAAAGCCAAGCGTGGTCGCTTGTGCCGGTAACACTGAGGCAGTTAGGGTGTCAAGCCTGGGACTAGCTTGGTCCCAGAGCGAGCTCCATGCCACCCAGAGATACAATGTCAGCTCTTGTCTTGATAGATAGATAGATAGATAGATAGATAGATAGATAGATAGATAGATAGATTTAAAAAAATAACAAATGAGAAACATCATTTTGTTTAGTAAGAACAGAGATAATCTTTTGATTCCCTACTAAGGCTTAATTATATGAAATATACATAAAGAAAATACAATAATCTCTTTAACACACATGTAATTTTATAATTAAGAAAATATTAGTAACTTCTACAAATCTTCCCAAAACCAGTGATATAAAAAGGAACAAGTCAAACAGAGCAAAAAACATGACGTTCCTCCACCCTTGTCAGAAAAAGACTAAACAAGGTGCCAGCTCTGCTCCTGATGCAGGTAAGGGAAGTATGCAAACAAAATGACAGCTCCTTTGACCAATACCAGGTCCACCAAGCAACTTTACAACTATCTGAAGTGACCATGCTAAGGAAACCAGATTGTGAGGAAGCAGGTGTTAGCCACTGTTGGTAAGCTGCCTCTCTGGGAATCTTCGATCCTCGCCCTTTGGCTGTGTGCTTGACTGCTGCAGTAGGCAAGGGTGTGCAGAGCAAAGCACGGTTAGATCTTCAGCCAGCTCATCTGGGCTGTAATGGGCAAGCAGTCTGCAGGCTGGACAAACCAGACGGGCGAGCAGAAGACACCGGCCATCAGACTGATCTGTGTGTGGTTACTATTCACTCAACAAACGCCACAGGCTCTAACTGCATCCCTACATCGGAGCACCTTATGCTACAGGACTGGAAAGCAAGCGCCTCACATTGCTGACAGTGACACACACACACCTCAGAGAAGAGGGAGGACACATCCTACTGGAAATGAACCATTTATTTACTCATTGGTATTGTTTTGATTTAGGTTTAAGGGGTTGGAGAGGGGGCCCAGCAGTTCTAACTTCTTCTTGCTCTTGTGTGAGGCCGGTATTCAACTCCCAGGACACACACGGGTGATGATGATAGCTCAGAACCATCCTAAGTTCCAGAGGGTCCGATGCCCTCTTTTGACCTCCATAAGCACCAGGTATGAAAGTGGTGCATGCACATACATGCAGGCAAAATAGTCATGCATGTGAAATTAAATGAGCAGTTCTTTTCTAAAAATTACTTTAAGTTAGCTCATATGTACAAACATATCTATATTCAACTAGATAAAATCTAAAATGACTAAAGTAAAATAAAAACAAAGGGGAAGTTAATAACATAGGGGGGAGTAAGATATTGGTCCATTAAAATGAGAAAATATCCTGCACTTTGTTTTCCTTTTCCAGAAATGAACATGAAGGGGGGGGGGGTAGTGTTTAGAAGAACAAAGGCATCATCCCAGCAGGCAGAGCAGAAAGGCTTAGAGGGACACAGCACACAAGTAAGCCAGGGATGGTGGAATATGCCTGCAGCCCTAGCACGGAAGATGAGGCAGGAGGATTGCCACAAGTTAGAGCTACATAACAAGTACCAAGTCAGATAGAGCCACATAACCAGACGAGAGGAGAGAGAGGAGAGAGGAGAGAGGAGAGAGGAGAGAGGAGAGAGGAGAGAGAAGAGAGAGAGAGAGAGAGAGAGAGAGAGAGAGAGAGAGAGAGAGAGGACAACTACACACAAGCTCAAGAACAGGGCTACAACATACATACCTATCATGCAACTCACACTAAAGTGGAGTCAAGCAGTACTAATCCAGGTTATGGCATCTTCTGTTTCACTGGTGTGCGCTTCACTTCACTTCAGATCTGCAGCACTCCCAACTCTAACTCTTCCAAACACACTGTACTGCGTGCTTCCTCCAGCTCAGAACTGACCACTACCGAACAGGTCCCTCCCACTCCCGGCCCATGGTGACCCAGAGGAATGCTTGTTTTCCATGAGTTTGAGGTTTAATACATCAGTATGTCTTATCACAATTCTGTAAGGCAAGTTAGCTCTCTCAAGCATACAGGTGAAAAAATACACTAAAGCTGAAGAAACCGCTGATAAAATGACCAGTTTTCCATAATCTAACAATCTATCTTGTGTGTGTGCCTGTGTCTATTCTTGCGTGGGGTATGGTTGCATGTACACATGTGGAGAACAGAGGACAGCCTGGGTGTCATTGCTCAGGCATCTTTCAACCTTATTTTTAAGATAGTAAGGAACTCTTTGCTTGTCTAGCCATCAAGCCCCAGGAATCCACACATCTGCATCTCTAGGATCACAAGTACACACCTTTACACTCCCTGCCCCTCAAAAAACAAACAAACAAACAAACAAACAAACAAACATGGGCTCCAGGGTCCAGCTCAGGTTCTCAAAGCCTTTAATCAACTGAAACACCCAGCCACCCCCTAGGAATATATTAATAAAAGCCATGTCTCCGTTCTTTGCTTTAGTGGTGTCTTCCCAACTCCTACAAACTGGCCGTGGCTAACAGTACAAACTAAGGCAATTCAAGAATACCTTCGCCCTGCCTTCCTACAGCAGCCTGCTTGCCAGGTCCACAGCACAGAGCCTTCTCATACATACGTCACTGAAAGCTGAACACCAAACCATTATTTAGGTTGGTTTGATGTTTGGGACAAAGTCTTGCTATACAGCCCCAAGTGGCCTCAGAATTGTGCCCCTCGTGTCTCAGCTGGCTGCCAAGTACTTGGACTGCAGAAGTGAACCACCACATCTGGCTCTAAAATATTTTTATAAAGCTATTGATCTTATGTGTAGGAGTGTTTTGCTTGCATGTATGTCTGCGCAGCATGTGGGTGCCTGGTGCTTGTGGAGGCCAAATGGGAGTGCTGGGGCCCCTGAGACTGGACGAACAGATGACTGTGAGCCACCATGTAGGTGCTGGGAATCGAACCCAAGTCCTCTACAAAAGTCCGAGAACTCTTAACAATTGAACTATGTCTCCAGCCCTATATTGCTTTTTTAAGGTTTTTTTGGATTTATTTATTTTATGGGTGTGTGTGTGTGTGTGTGTGTGTGTGTGTGTGTGTGTATGTGTGTGTGTTTTGCCCTTGAGGTCAGAAGAGGGTTTCAGATCCCCTGATGATGAAGTTACAAACAACTGTGAGCTGTCATGTGGGTGCTGGGAGTTGAACCTGGGTCCTTGGCAAGAGCAGTGAGTAGTCTTGACTAGCAGTTCTCCCAAGTCCTGTATTTTTTTAAACTAGAAAGTATTATATACCCATATTAAAGAAAATTTACAAAATCTACATCTTTTTAAAAACACTAATTTTGCCATTCATACTGTATGACCAGAGATGGTAGTCAGCAGTCTATCTGGAGCCTGACTCAGAGTTTTCCTCCCCATCATCCCAGCCTCTCCTGACTAGTCATGGCGTAGACATTGAAGATGTCTGCTCCCTATGTATGGATCTGCCCACACAAAACTGAAGCTGTGCTGTAGATACATGCCATTAGAGTGTGGGTTTTACCACTAAGAACACACAGATTAGCTTCCAAAGTCTTTAAACACTTCCCTGCAACACCATAAAAGCATTCCATGGTTTAACATTAAATATCCACGCCTGACTGCTTTCCCTTCCCCTGTGCCTCTTTTCTAAAAATTGTTGCAATAAATAGTCTTACAGCTACATTCTTGTTTTGACCTATTTCAATTAGACAAACTCTCAGAAATAAAACGAAGAATAAAGATTAGTCTTTGGGTTGTTGACACATTTTAAAACATCACTACTAAATTAATTTACATTAAAAATACACCTTACTGGGCATATCCACAGGGGTAGTTTCCTAGCACAGGGGAGGACTGGAAATTTACCTGCCCCCTGCAAAAAAAAAAAAAAAAAAAAAAAAAGGAAGCCAGATATGGTAGCTAACAATTATACTCCCAGCACACAGAAAGACCATCATGAGTTCAAGACCAGCCTTGGTTGGCTACTTCATGATGTTAGTTAAGCCAGAGCTATAGAGCTTAGCCCCCATACACATTAATGTTATCTTTTTAAAAGTACAAGTCATCCCTTTGGCAAATAAAACAGTAAAATGTGGCTATAACTGACACTGATTGATTGTGAATGATGTGCAAATCAGGTACATTATCTAATATTGGATGTGTATAGTAGGTATGTAGAATATCTAATTAGGTGTATGTTATGGCAAATAAAACAGTAAAATGTGGCTATAACTGACACTGATTGATTGTGAATGATGTGCAAATCAGGTACATTATCTAATATTGGATGTGTATAGTAGGTATGTAGAATATCTAATCAGGTGTATGTTAAATGTGTAGTTTTTCACTGTTGCTAGAATTTTGTATCATGCCACATTTGTCTCAATAGCCCAATCACTAAATATTTACAGTCTTACATAAAAAACCAAAAGCTCATAATGAAATGACATATTCTGCTATCTTGTCCCAAACTTAATATTGGTGTTTAATAAGAGCATGGCAGATCAGGCTCGTTTCCAGGTGCACCAAGCACACCTTCTGACAAAGCCTGTCTGCTATTAGCTGTGTGTCATTAGTTTATAAGTCAGCTCAACCCACTTGGGGTTTGTTTGTTTTTAACTACTCTTAGACTTCCCTTTCAAGATCCGTAAGTGGATTTTAATGCACAGCTCTGTCGTGGAGCCAAGAAATAATAAAATAGGAGACTATCAACTTTCCGTAATGCTATGAGTACTAAGACATTAATGCTGAAGCACTGTGTTAAAGTGATGTGCCATATAAAAGTAATACCCGATGCCATCGAGTTACAGCTGCTTCGTCTCTTGTCCCTCCCCACCCCATCCCCAGCCTGGAAGACAGAGTAGCTTTCAGGCTTAAGGCTTCTTCTTCCCAACTTGTCCAACTCATTCAGATATTGCTACAGCCAGCTCCAAAATGATTGCCTGGTTTTTAATGAACACATTTCTTAATGTGCTCACTAATGCTAGCCAGCATAGCTGGGGGCAAATAACCAACTCAGTGAGATCATTGGTCAGACACCAAGTTATGGTAACATGAGGAAACCACAAGGCTTAGCATCAGTTTCCAAAAGCATGCCCATAAAGAGAGCCAGAGTCCCTTCTCCAGAGAATCACAGGTGAGACCTGCCCACAAAACAGTGCCCGCTGCCTTCAACACAGCTCAAGTAAACGAGGCCCTAAACTATGTATGGGATTACTGCTATCTCTTCCTGAGTTCTACCTGCAGACAGAGGGAAAGTCGGACCTTTCTCCCCTCTGATGTTCATGACATTCAACTACACTGGTATGCAGTTCTGTGTCCTAACAATGTGGAAGTCATCATTCTATGTCTAAGGACTGATTTGTAACTGGCCATGTCTTCCCATCCTAACTATGCCCTTCTTTCTAGGAAATTTCTAGTACATAACTTACCTTACTGCCAAGACACTACCTTCATTTCCATGTGTTCTTCCCATCCTGCTCCTACATTAATGATGATTCCTAGATTAATCAAAACTTCAATTCTGATCACTGGCCTTTAATATCCCTTTGATTTCTCAAGCCCCATCCTTCCCTATCTCTTTAACTCCTTTCTCTGTATGAATTATACCAGATATGTCATCATAGTTCAACAGTGGTAACTCTTACCCCACACAATGATAAAGAGCAGGGCCAGTGAATCTGCAAGCAAGGCTGACAACCTGAGTTCAAACCCCAGAGTCCATGGTAGAAAGAAAGAACTAAATCCTGAAAGTTGTTTTCTGCCCTCCACATACGTGCTCTGGTGTACTTTCACATGTATATGTACAAGCACATACATGAATATACAGTTATTTCAATCTAAATATCTTATTAATTTAAATAATGATGAACAACTAACATAAGTATTCAAAACAATCTTAATTCTCTCATTCTTCAATGTTTGCTCTTCCATCGACCTCATTTTTCTCTAGATAGGAATTCTATCCAGTAAATACTCTTCATCCTCACCAGAACCTTCCATACACTCTTCTCACTATTTCATTCACTTTTTTTATATGTATGTGACTGTGTCTACATGAGTTTATGTGCACTATTTGCATGTAGGAGCCTGCAGAGGCCAGAGATGATGCCAGATTCCCTGGCACAGGAGTTACAGTTGATTGTAAACTACCATGTGGGTGCTGGCTACCAAACCTGCAAGAGCAGTAAGTGCTCTTAACCACTGAGCCCATCTCTAGCAGCTGGAGTCGAGGCCATCTCCTTCTCGAACTTTTCTGTATCTCCTAAGAGCCAAGTCCAGTAGTTTAGTTACAGCCTTACCTAAGGTCCCCCGAATCCTCTGGAATCTGGCTTCCTCTGCATCATAACACAGACTCCTACGGACACTAGGCCACTCCCACCATGAAAGCTCTCCAGCAGTACCTGATACACCCTGACCACTCTCCTCTTCCTGCTGTTTCCACAAAGCATTCTCTTGTCACTGGGGAGCCTCCTTATTACCCACTTCTTTCCCAGTCTCCTCTCTTTCCCAGCCCTCCTCCTACAGTCTGGGGGATGGGGTTCAGGATGGCCTAATATGTTTCCCCCAGGTTAAATGCTCTGCTCTCTAACTCCTGAGCAAAGTTTAAAAGGGAGCTCTGCTTAGCCCACAGTCTCACTCTCTTACCTGTCCTTTCCTCCACAATCCAGCCACACAAGAACAGCAGGGTTTCCCTTCGCCCCATGCTCAGAAACAGCTGTCTCAACTCCCCGATCTCAGCCCTCCATCCTATACAGCTGTGTGCAGGCTCTTCTCCCTCTCCTTCTTTCCTAAAAAGGTTCTCTTGCTGTCTGGATTAAGAGCCATGAGCTGTCTAAATGCACTTACAACAAAAACGACCTCTGCTTGTCAAGTCTGTAAAGTCTGAAGCCAGTGACTATGTTTGTGAGCCTGTGAAACCAAGGCATAAACTCCGGGACTCACGAATAAGACAAACTTAAAATAGTTTTCAAATTAGTGAATCGAGTGTGTTCTTTCTGAATCCCTGAGTGCAATGCCCATTACTGAAGTCCTGGGGGGGGGGGGAGAACCAGGCTGACACAATGCAAGGTGAGTACTTCATCTCTGACCTATAGCTGCAGCCCAGTCTCAGTGATTTCAGTGATCTCCAAACAACGAGTCTCCTAGTGAATCTAATGGTCTCCATACCTACCCCTCCAATGTCTCATCTATTAGGACAAAGTTTAAAAGCTTAATAAGGACAAACCTGACCATTTCCTTTCCAAAGGGGGAGCCAAAGCCTGAGACAAGGCTACATAGGTAAAGTACTTGCATAACGTGAGGGACTGAGATCGGATTGCCAGCACCCATGTAAGGAAAGGCTGGATGAAGCAGTTACAAGCAAGTGTGGTGGTGTGCACTCAAGACCATGGTGCTGCAGAGCTGGTGACAGACCTCAAAGACCGGCCAGCGTGATCTACAAAGCAAAGAATGAGAAGCAACAGGGGAAGGCAGCTGACATCAACCTCTGGCCTCCGTGTGCCACTGTCCACTGTCTACAGCAGCCATTAGAGGACGCAGTCTCCACTGGCACTGGCCTGCTGTGAAGCCCTCTCTGATATTTCCTCACACCACCCCTGTGCTTTGGCATTGTTGGCAGTTCCTCAAAGCTGTTAAGATTTTATGAAGCTGTCTTTCTTTGTAACTACCCTAAGATTCCTCTTTTGTAAGTGTGTCTGTCTTAACATTAGCATAACTTTCAGAAATTTTCTATACTATAGAAGAGATTGATCTTTACTTGAAAAAATGAAATAAAGTACTACAGACCATTTTTAATACTTTTGCCAATAAGCAAAAGCTACAGATTTATAGACGTACGCAACCCTCCGTGCCTTCCTCCCTGACAAGATCGTCACCTGCTCGGGAAAACTGCATCTCACTTGAGCCATGACTGAGTTCCTCTTTTAAAAAAAGCAGCATTCAGCTGGGTGGTGGTGGCACATGCCTGTAATCCCAGCACTCTGGGAGGCAGAGGCAGGCGGATTTCTGAGTTTGAGGCCAGCCTGATCTACAGAGTGAGTTCCAGGACGGCCAGGGCTACACAGAGAAACCCTGACTCAAAAAAAAAAAAAAAAAAAAAAAAAAGAAGAAGAAGAAGAGGAGGGGGGGAGGAGGAGGAAGAAGAGGAGGAGGAGGAAGGAGGAGGAAGAGGAAGAAGAAGACAGCAGCAGCAGCTATGTGCTTCCTCCTGAGATCCAACAATGTGCACACCTCACAGGTGTCTCAGCCTGGTGGAGTGTGACCAGCCTGCCAGCAGCCAGTGTTCATCTGCTTTAAACATCCATGGTTGTCAAATAAGCACTGCCTTTGTAGTTAATATCACAATAACCCCCACCAAGACCAAGAAAATGTGCTGGGCAAGAGAGGCGTCTGCCTATCCCACGGACAGCTCCTTTCCTGCATACTGCTCCCTGGGTATGGAGTCTCGTGATGAGCAGTTCCCACTGACTTTATCAAGAAGTTGACAGGGTCTGCCAAGCCGCATGTGCCCAACATTTCCTCACTTCTGTTCAAGGAGACTCTGGTGAGCGGGGACATAAAAGCAAGTCTTGACTTGGAGCAAACAGGGGTTTGGAACTTAATCAAGGTCTAGCACTTACAGAGATTTTACATAATATACACAATTCTCTAGAATATAAAATGGAGAGTCATAAATGAGCTAAAAATAGGTCTGTTTCTCTCAGGATCAAATAAACAAAATATTCAATGTAATGCTGGGCACACAGCACCCAGTTACGTCACTTTTGATTGTTGCTCTTCTATTTACTGTATGCAGGAGCAGTCTCAAATGCCACACAGAGAGAGACAGCATTCCTAAGATGCTAAAGCCAGGGATGTACCCACTTGTAGCCTAATACGTAAGGGAGGAGAACAGAAGGCTCTCACTTTGGATGCAGAGCATAGCTGGAAAGTAGGTTTTAACAGAAAATGCTGGACCATGAGCTGGCTTAGAAAATAAAGGCCCCTGAAGACAAGTTCAATTTCTAGGATCCAGGTGGCAGGAGAGAACAGACTCCTGTAAGTTGTCTTCTCACTTCTATATAGTAGCTCACAAACAAACACACACACACACACACACACACACACACACACACACACACACACGGTCACACACACACTTTTTTTTTTTTTTTTTAATTTCAGGGAAATGTTGAAAGTTGTAAGCTCTGATTATCTGTGCTACCACCCACACGGGGCCAGAAACAGTAAAGAATAAACAGCAAAAGAATCCCACCACTAGTGTACAGAAGCAGCACGCCACAATGAGGGACACATTAAAACCTCCAAGAAGGTAGCTCACCCTAAGTTTAAACAAGTTAGTTCACTGATCTGCCTGAGGAATAGACATTGAGAAGAATAACTATCTGGACACTGAAAAACACTGGGGAAAACTCATTTTGTAATGAAGTCTTGCAACAGTGTAACAGGAACCCTTCAAAAATAGATACTAAAGAATTAACATTTCTTCAGGAAATGGAGCATCTAGAAACCCAGAGCCAGAAGGAAACCCCCTCTGAAAAAGGCTCCTCACGTTCTAGAAACTCATCTCACAGCTACATCTATAAGTGCAAACTTCCTGGGGTTTGTTTCATCTTTTCTGTGAACTGTGGCAGTGCAGAGAAGTGGGAAGGACTGGAGTTCTCTGGGCAGCCCGTTCCCTCCTACTGACCTGTCTCCCACCCTGCAGCAGGAGCAGGTAGCGCCTCTGGGTTCAGGTACCATCTGATGTAAGACAACAGTAAGGGAAGGGCCCTAACACAGGCAGGGTCCAAGTCTGCTTCTCACCTCATCTTAGGAGAGCCACCAGAGTTGTGGGGACACTTCTCCCTGCCTGTCAATGAGGTGAGTCAGGCTAACAGTCCATCTCCCACCTCTTCTCCTCAAGGATCCCACTGTTGGCAACTCTACATCAAATTCTGCCAGGCAACAGGAAAGAAAACAAGGGGAGGAAACTTAAAGCTGTTTTTCTCTGTAGCCATGGCAGTCTTCAACCTTGCTCTGTAGACCAGGCTAGCACTGAGGCTAGAGATCTCCTGCCTCGGTCTCCAGAGTGCTGGGATTAAAGCATATGCCACCACAGCCTTCCAGAGGCTTGTAAACCAATTTAAAGCAGTTTTCTAGACAAAGCGCAATGTGACAGGACTGTTACCCAGGGCCAGCGCTGTATTTGCTCCATTGGAGACACCTGGGCCAGCTGTGCTCAAGCCCTCATCTGTCAATTCAATATTATTTTCCCACTAAATCTCTGACCTTACTCTGTGTTTTTATTCTGTTTTCCGTCTGAGACAGGATCTCATGTAGCCCAGGCTGGCCTCCAACTCACTATGTTACGCGGGATGACCAGCTTCAAGTCCTCCTGCCTCTGCCCCCTCAGTGCTAGCGTTACAAGTGTGTACATCGATGACTAGTTTATATACTTCAGGGATCCAACCCAAGGCTCTGGGCAAGCTAGAGAAACTGAGATCCTGGTATTGAACCACAGAGAGAGTGGGTACTGGGGGGGGGGGGGTCATCTAGTCCTACTTTTACCAACAGTCACACCCCAAAACCATTTCAAAGAACAGCTACAACCACCTGGAGAAGGCTGTGGTTGATGCCAGTAAGCTCTGCTTTGGCGGTGTCTCTTAGAAATCAGATTTTGCTAGGCAGTGGTGGCGGTGGCGGCGGCGGCGGCGGCGGCACACGCCTTTAATCCCAGCACTTGGGAGGCAGAGGCAGGTGGATTTCTGAATTCGAGGCCAGCCTGGTCTACAGAGTGAGTTCCAGGACAGCCAGGGCTACACAGAGAAACACTGTCTCGGAAAAAAAAAAATCAGAATTTCTAGAGAATTTCATGTACTATAATATTCTGATCATGGCTTAGAATGCTTTCTCCTTGGTGCCTCATAAACTTCAACTTTTCAATTTCCCTTTGTGTATGGTGTGCATATGTTGTGCATGCATGTCCAGGGGCTCATGCCATGAATTCATGGAAGCCAGAGTATCTTCTATGGCTCTCCACCTTTTTTTTTTGAGACTGGGTCTCTCATTGAATCTACAGGCCGTGGCGTGGATTGTCTAGACTAGCTGACCAGGCTCAAGGATCCTCCCTTGAGGGAGTCTCTGCTCCCCTCCTTTCTCACTTCTCTCCCTCCCACACACAATGGGATTACAGGTGAGGCTCACACTGCTGCTTTTTACAGGATGCTGGAGATTGGGACTCAGGGCTTTGTGCTTGCACAGCAAGCATAACACAGGCTGAGCCATTTCCCAGCGCTCTGGTTTTGCATTTTCTTGCTATTCCTCTTCCTGTGATTCTCCATCAGGGAGGGAATTCATTTTCAAAGTAGGAATGTCTACTGCAATTCTGGACCTAATCCTCATATATTAATGGTAACAATTACAGCCCTTATTCTAAGTTATGAATAAAAATCTAGGCATCAATGATTCAGAAAGGAACTTCAGGTTGCACAGGACAGTGAGGAGGCCTAGAAGGGCCAATCCTGAATAATTCTTAAACTGAATCATGATTAGTTAAACAGACGTTCAGCTTTCTGACCTACTTGGGTTAAATCTACTTATGCCATTTAGTGACCAAAATTTAGAGCAAAACATTTGCGTTTTAACCATTATGTTAACTTAATCATCTCTAAAATGGAATAACATCTACTTCACAGTGTTTGGTTCACACCAGTGATCTTAATTATATTACCATTAGTTGTTGCTTTTGAAAACAGCAAGTACCATGAAATATGCTATTTACATGAGCCACAAGGCAAGATGAGTCCGGGAACAATGGGAAGAAACGGGGTTATCTGGCATGTTCCACACTTCATGACAAGGACAATGAAGGCTGCCCCAGTAAAACAGACACGACTATAGCCGTGGACAAACAGGCCACTCTCACTCTCACGAAGGGTTAAGACGAACCACTGAAGAGACAGGGCTGCAAGAATCTGGACTGGGCACAGGGCAGATGCTAATGAGTAACTGTGTCCCTTGGACCCTGCTAAAGCCAGGGGACTTAGCTGTGTCTGCAGTTAGAGGTAACCGCTAACAATTTTTGTTTGTTTTGTGTGAGACAGAGTCTCACTGTGTAGCCCTGCTCCTTGTAAAACTCACTATGTATTGAAACCCGGCTGGCCTCAAGTCAAGAGATCTCCTGGCCTCTGCCCTCTGAGTACTGTGATCAAGTAAAGGTGTACACTTGACATTATCATGTCCCCAAATAATTTTTTTATGTACAGGGCGAACAAGAATAAAGAGTCTTAACAATGGCTAACATATATGAAGACCACAGCAAGACCCCTGCCAGGCCTGAAACTGACTGAGCTTTCCTATGTGCAGGGACAGAAGTGCCAGCTGTGGTCATCAGCTTATGGGCCACAGAGGGACAAATTCCAAATCAAGTCCAAAGGAGAATCCAGGTAAACTGAACAGGTGCCATGGGCAGCCTTGGGCCAGGACTTAGATAGCTGCCCCTAAAACTTCTCAGAGCTTCCTCAAGACAGGTTCTCCCTCTATGCAAGGAAGGAGGGTAAGGATTGCGAGCAAGAACCGGCATGTGCACTGTGCACAAACAGAGCAGAACTCACGGACCTCACAGTCTGGCGTAACTAAAGTGTGAGGGATGGTGGCATGTTTGTAAATGAAACTTGGAGCATAGATGATCTTGACCCTTTTCTCTGGCATAGCAAAACACACAGCCCACAAGCTGTTCTGTTTTAATGAAAACAAGCTTCACAGGAAAGCGCCCGCAGTGAAATCGTGTGGAACATTACACATATGCATAGGAAAATGAGCTGGT
The DNA here is from genome assembly GCF_947179515.1 of Apodemus sylvaticus. Classification (NCBI taxonomy): domain Eukaryota; kingdom Metazoa; phylum Chordata; class Mammalia; order Rodentia; family Muridae; genus Apodemus; species Apodemus sylvaticus. The sequence goes on from NC_067478.1 coordinate 83,137,266, forward strand.
TGTAAGGCATCATGGACAAGACACAAGTCACAGCGTACTCCTAGTAATCCATAGGAGGAGTTGGAAATGGGAAGTCAGCCTCAGAATTGGACTATCGCCTCACCAGCTAACTCACGCTGATGAGGCCACTGGCACATCCTCTCTAGTGCGAGGAAGCCATAGCTCTCCACTACCACAGAAGGAGCAAAACAGTTTGGTAACTGAAGACTCTGAGATGTATCAACCAGCTCCATCCACCAAAAGTCACTCTCCAAGGGACACTCCCTCCAAAGTGCTGGTGTGTGGCAAGGGACCCTTGACATAGACCTGACCTTCACAGCTGCCCACCCAGGCCCCATGACGTTGTGGTAGGTGGGTCAAAGGAGCTTTCAGGGGTGAGTAACTTTTTTTCTAGAAATTTGTTACAAAGTGAATTAGGAATAAGAGTTCTAGGTAATCAAAGAGTTTTATCATACCACTAAAAAAATGTACTGTGTTCAATTCATTAACACTTCAATCATAAGGACATTGTTTTTGGAAAATATGAGATAAAAGAGATCCCTGGAAAATGAAATTCTGTTCTGAAATGTAGGGGGTGCAAAGGGTAAAACTCAGCATAGAACACTCAGCTAACACAGCCAAGGGGCCAAAGTTGTAATTAATAATTTAAATTATTATTTAATTAGTAGCAAATTGTTTAATTAGTTAAAACAGAGAGGGAAGTAAACATTTTTAAACTCTAACTTTGAAGAAAATTACTAAATGACAACCATGAAATTTGGATTAATTCCAAAACAAGCAGGACTAAGAAATGCGCCCTTCAGCCTCTACAACAGCCAGCAACGCTAACGTGTGCCCTGCCCTGACCTCCATGAAGACCAACAGAGGGGTACTAGCCTCCCACCACAGCTGAGAACCCGAGCCTTTGAACGGAGTAAACACCCTGCTGGAATTATGGCACGGGCTCTGTGATCCCAAACTCCAAACTGCTCTAACTCTGAAGAATCACCAATTTATTGTTGTGAAACAAGGGGGAAGAAAGGAAGGAAAGAAGGAGAGGGAAGAGAGAGAATGACTAAGTTAGTGCACTAAGGCAAGTGTATCCATTCAAGGTCCTATAGGAGGCTAACTTGAGTACAGGGGACCCTGTCTCTAAAATAAAATAAGATTATGTAAATCAATTTTAAAAATATATTTAAGAATATATTTTTCTTTTTGTGGGTTTGTAGAGTTTGCTTGTTTTCCAAGTGGAGCTCCACTCGAGCCGCTCAAGTATTAGAACTATGGCCCCAACACCAGGCCTCTCTGGTAACAGTTTCTGAAGACAACAAGTACACTGGGAAGTGGTGGCGCATGCTTTAAGCCCAGCACTTGCAGGCAGATCTCTTGAGTTCGAGGCCAGCCTATTCTACATAGTGAGCTCTGGGATAGCCAGGGAACAGAGAAATCCTGTCTTAAAAACCAAAACAGAAAAAAGAAAACAACTATGGCCAGGCGTGGCAGCATGTGCCCGTGGTCCTGCGCCACAGTCTGGGACAGGGGGATTCCCTGCTCCTAAGAGCTTTAGACCAGCCTGGGCAATGTAACAAAACCCAGATCAAATGCTAAACAAAAGAAAGGAGAGAGGGAGAAGAAAGGGAACCTGAGTATGTCACCGTTCTAGAGGGAAACAAACTGGTCATGTAGCTCCTTTGAAGAAGCTCTCAATTCTGTGTACAAAAGGGCAGCAGAGACTTCTGTGCTTAGCTACGGAGCCTGAGCAAAATTTATCCCCCAAATCTGTTCCTTCAACTGTCAAAGAAAGTGAAACTGTCAGGATAGTTTAGTGATGATTAAACTACAAAATGTTAATACACAGCATTACTAAGCAAAGAAGAGGAGAAATGAGAGAGAGAGAGACATGGGATGTGAGAATATGCTTTTTATTCAAAACTATGAAGTAACTCTTGAGTTGCTCCCTTCCTTTGCTGTGACAAAATGCCTGAGATAAACAACTTAAAGGACTGAAGATGTATTTAGGCTCCAGGGTTCAAAGGTCCCTCCTCCCAGCCCTGGGTGACCGACACTGCGACCCCAAGCTGTTAGGTGATGCTCCGTATCGAGCCCTTTACCCACTGTCCTTCCAGTCCTGACGTGACTCTCTGAAAACACGAAGTTGATTCTAAGCTGATTACTTCTTCGGTCCCACGCTGGAATCACAGGCAGTGCTCACGTGTGCAAAGCCAGCACTGAGCCCCAGGTTGGTAACTAATCCTAATCATCTTTGTAAGATCTCTTATGGGTGACGCAAATGGGACCAACCCCTACACCACAGGTCAGCAAATGTTGCCAGGGAAGAGGTCAAAAGAAAAGCTAAGTCCATAAAGCACAGGGAATGGCAGTGTGCAAAATCACGACTGGAGTGTGTGGGGCTGTAAAGGAAACAAACCTCTCAGCATTCCAGCCGTGAGGCGAGAGCGCAGACGGCACATGCAAGCTGCAATTTTACAAATGAAGAAAGGGGATCTCAAGAAGTGACCCGCTCAAGACAAGGAGGTGGGTAGAAATAATCATTGCTAAGTAAATTCAGCATAAAGAGCTCATAATTCAACAGAGCTTGATCAACTAGCAGAACCCATTAGAAATCAAAACCCCCTCTTCTGCCAATATTCAAAGTTAAAAGTCAATTCATTCTTATCAGATTGCAAAAGAAAGGTTTCAGTCCCTCTCCTCATTAACTGTCATTTTGTTAAAAATTAATCAGAAAGGTTTGATGTTGGGGAGGCGAACAGCAAATGCCACAGTGACACACTGGCCATGACACTGTCCCGGTGAACGGCAGGACTTTAAACCACTGCCATTGACAGAGTGGCTGCAGGGGGAGGATGGAACCAATTCCATACAAACCCATGTAGGAATTCATAGAAAACCAAATAGAAACGTCCTTTTAAGCAAAAGAAGACAGGAATATCTAAGGTCAATTTTGGCAGTCCAGGCTTAAGTCTCGATTAACCCAAACGGTAAGTAACTGAATCCTAAATAAAAGCCAGTCAGGGTCCCAAGGTAAAGTCAAGATATCAGCAAACGAACGACTAAACAACAGGCTATAAAAACTACAACTGCGTTTTCCTATCCTCTTGAAAGTCCCTTCAAAGAATAAAGAAAAGACCAGGGGTGTGGCTCATGTCTGTAACGCCAGCAATGGGGGCTGAGGGAGGAGGGTCCTGAGTACCAGGGCATCCTGGGCAACACAGTGAGATCCTGCCACACAATAAAAGGGAGGGGATGCTGTGTTGTTGTATAACTGCAGCTCACCTCTCCGAAAGACTCACCTGACTGCATAGAAAATTTCAAAGCACTAAGTCCAAATGTAGTGACATCACAGACAGCACACAAAGCAGTCATATCACATACAGCACACAAGGCAGTGACATCACAGACAGCACACAAGGCAGTGACATCACATATAGCACACAAGGCAGTGACATCACAGACAGCACACAAGGCAGCAACATCACAGACAGCACACAAGGCAGTGACATCACAGACAGCACACAAGGCAGCGACATCACAGACAGCACACAAGGCAGTGACATCACAGACAGCACACAAGGCAGAGACATCACAGATAGCACACAAGGCAGTGACATCACAGACAGCACACAAGGCAGTGACATCACAGACAGCACACAAGGCAGAGACATCACATATAGCACACAAGGCAGTGACATCACAGACAGCACACAGGGCAGTGACATCACAGACAGCACACAAGGCAGAGACATCACATAGCACACAAGGCAGTGACATCACAGACAGCACACAAGGCAGTGACATCACAGACAGCACACAAGGCAGAGACATCACATATAGCACACAAGGCAGTGACATCACAGACAGTACACAAGGCAGTGACATCACAGACAGCACATAAGGTGAAGTGTTGTAAGCACCAGTCTCTGGTACAACACAGGGACTAGATGAAGCCTGTGGGGATTTTATTCCCCATTTCTCCTCTTCTGTACCCATGAGTGTCGTTGCCCTCTCGAGTCCTAGCTCCCAGTGCCAGCTGGTGACCCCACTACCCTACAGCCACTAATGCACTTACCACTAATGCAATTTTAGGTTTCGCCTGGAGAACTAGTTACCTCTTCCCTAATAAAGTTTGTTTTTAAAATATGCATGGGCAATATTTTAAAATACTACTGTCTTTAATATCACAAAAGCAGAGTTACTTGCTTATGTTTCGTTTTGTTTTGTTTTGTTTTAAGACAAAGCATTGCCATGAGCCCAGGCAGGCTTCTAAGTACAGGCAATCCTCCGGGTACTTCGGGGATTACAGGAGTCATCACAGGTATCATATGAAGTAGTAAGACATCATCTTAATAGTCAGAGCCGGGTGTATTATGTGTCAGTCTGATGCATGGTTCATATCTATGATCCTGTCACTCAGGAGATGACAGGAGAATCAGAGTTAGGGTTATCATCAGCTCCATACAAAGTTCAAGGCCAGCCTAGGCTACCTGATTCTCAGTAAAAACACAAACAAACAAACAAACAAATAAACAAGGCACAGGGGTTAGGCTGGAAGTACAACTCAGTGTGAGAGTGCTTGGCCAGCATGTATAAGACCTTGTTCCAAGGACCTGCCCCATCACCAAACAACACTGGGGCTATGAAACCATCAGCCTTTGCTCCTGACCCTTTCCACATAAGAAAAACAATAATAAAGCAAGTTACTGATATTAGTGATTCATCGGTGTGGGGTGCATCATTTCCACTTGACAGGGAGTCTAGTTCAAAGCTGTACTCCCCCAGGAAAGCCCCCACCTCAACCATATTAATAACTCACTGAAACAAAACACACACAGGAGAAGAAAGAGCTCCCGACCAGGGAGGGGTTCAACCAGGAGCTGGATCAGTGTGCATTCATTTGTTGAGAAAAGCATTCACAAGAGCCAGTGTCGCTGGTCCCTGCAGAGCACACACCCAGTGGAGTCTCAGTAGTTTTATACCAAAAGAGAAAACTCTTAAGATGCAAGGAGAAAAACAAGCATTAAACTGTCACAACTATTTGTACAAACGAAAAACAGAATTACAAATCCACAGAGAAAGAGAGGCACTGACCAAAGGTCAGCCACTTGGTACAGATTTGTTCAGTCACCATTGTCAGAGCACAAGGACAGAACTCTTTACACAGCTCTCCAAACATTGACTGAAGCCCATCGCAGCCTGGAGAGGTTAGGAAGAAACACTTTGCAAACAGGGAGATGCAGCCTGAGGATTCACCTGGCCAGCCCTAGATGCCTTCCGCCTCCTGCTTAGTATTCGGACTACTAAAATCAAAACACAACAACAATGTGCTAGCAGGATGGACAGATGGCTCAGTGGTTCAATTCCCAGCCCTCACTCGGAGGCTGTGGCTCCATTTCCAGGGACCTGATACCTTTCTTCTTCTGGCCTCTTCAGGAGCCTGGCACACATGTGGTGCACAGATCTACCTGCAAGCAAAAAACCCACACACGTCAAATAATTTTTTTTTTAAATAAACAACATCTACTGATTGCTTAGTTACAGGATCCCTCTCAATTTCTCACAGAAGGAGTGACAGATGACCCTGGTCTGTGACAGTGCTGGGCACTAACAGAGGACATGGAGCTCTGAGGAGTGGGGCTGCTCTGCGTACCAATGACTTTACCAACGGGATCAAAATTTTACTTACTGGTTAAAGCAGGCTTTGGAGCACTTTCTGCTCATGCTAACAGATCTTTCTATCAACAACAACAACAAAAATACTTTAAGCTTGATTTGTATTATCTATACCATCAGGTCTGACCATTTATTTCATTATACGAGTAAAGGAGTCTGAGGGTTCGCTGGAAGGAAGCACGAAGGAACTTTGTGAATGAGAGGAATCCCCAACATCTTGATGAAAACTGTAGCTGCTGTGCTGAGTCTAAGCTGTTCACTGTATACACTTCCTGGAATATATTGTTTACCTAAAAAAGTGCCCGGAGTCCAAGACATTTAGTAGCCAGACCTGTGAGGTAAGTGCAGCCAGGTTTGCTCTTGCCCGCAGGCTACACTTCCACCCTGTGTGCAGGAGCTTTCTTCAGGGATGAAACGCCATGTGCCATCACAGCTCCATGGAGTAGAAAGCCCTGGGGAGTACAGCCACGGGCACTGCCTGTGTGCATGCATCATCTAGCCAGCAAAACAAACTAGCGGTATTAGTTAATTGTCTAGATGCTGGGACAAAATACCTACAAAAGTAACCAGATGGAGGGGCTACTGTGACTTCCAGTCCTAGGGGATTCAGTCCATGCCAGGAGGGGGAGGAGGAGGAAGAGAAGAAGGAGGCGTAGCGGCAACTGGTCACATCACATCCACAGGGAATGAGGGCTAGTACTCAGCTTTCCCTTTTTATTCAAATCAAAACCCAAACCCATATAATGACACCATCCACTTTTAGGGCTGGTCTTCCCACACAAAATAACTAATGTAGATGATTCCTCACGGGCACACCCAGAGATTTTCTATTTCCATAGTGATTCTAAATCTTAAATGGAAACAGACTTTGGTTGAGTAGCCCTAGTTGATCTGGTCCTCACTATACAGCCTAGACTGACAGGCAGCAAGCCCTCTGCCTCAGCCTCTCTAGTCCTGGGATTGTAAGGGTACGGTACAACACCTTGCACAAATGATACCTATAAAAAGCCATCTGGCCAGGCGGTGATGGCACACAACTTTAATCCCAGCACTTGGGAGGCAGAGGCAGACGGATTTCTGAGTCTGAGCACAGCCTGGTCCAAAGAGTGAGTTCCAGGACAGCCAGGACTACACAGAAAAACCCTGTCTTGAAAAACCAAAAAGAAGTATCAAGAAGTGCGATGTGTCAGTGTGGCCCAGGCTGCTGCCCTTTCATCAACCTAACCTGCATCTCAGCAGTGTAACTCATCCAAAGGGAATAGCAAAACAGTAAAACTAAGTACCTCCATGTGGAAAAAGAATAGGGAAAATATCATTAAAATTCAGTACAAGAGATGAGGGGAGGGACACAGGCATGGACAGCACTGGTGGAAAGCTTCTGGGAACCACTACCAATGGAGATTTGTTTCAGAACATCAGAGTTTCTTATAAAAGCTTGTTTGGATAAGTTCATGTATATTCATGATGTGAGTCACTTGGTGGGAACATGTACTCATCCAGACTCGGTGCAAAGGCTACAGCTTTAAGCTCTAGCTTACCCGTCAGACTTAAAGGTTATAGTAGCATTTCTTGAAAATGTATTAGTCACTGCCGCTAAGTATACATCTCTAGAGAGAATATGGAAAACAAGGCGGGCTGGCGGCACACAGGTGACACCAGGAACAGTTAGAAAAGCCAAGCCACATCAGGAAACAACATGGAGCTCTGTTCACATCTGCGTGCTTCGTCACCCTGGAAATTTCACATCAGAGACCTTAAATAAGAATTCTGGGCTACTTGTCTCAAAGTGACTCACCCGGCCTATCTTCACTGTCTGAACATCTGATGAGACTAGAGCAACCGGTCCACAAGCACCCAAGCTATCAAGCACCCAAGCTATCACAACGCCAGGTATAACCTGACTTTTTAACTGATGGGCACATCTCCTCAAAGTCTCGAGTCATCCTACTTAAGTGAAATCCGTATTCCGAGAGAGCTCGTGGTCAGGATCCAGCAGAACTTGTAATAGAGGCAAATGTGCAGGCATTTGCCATTTCAAAAGTAACTGCTATTTAGTACTGCTGTCACTGCTACTTCTAGCAAGGAGATTGCGGCCTGTCTGGAGCTAGTCAGACAAGGAGCTGCTGGGAGGTCCATTCCGACTCCATTCCGATGGCTTCCACACCTGAACTCTGCCTCAAAGTCAAACCCTCCCTTGCCTTTCACCCTGAGATCCTTCTTCCTTCATCTACTCAAGACATGTCTATTAAATACATTAATTATTAAATACTCCAAGGCAATAAATGGTGCACACAGTTCCTGCTTTAGGTGGTCTGAGAAGGTGTATTATAATCTAGCTTAGTGGTCAGGGACACCCTAACTGTGGTAGGGAGATAAGTACCCTGACCAAGGACTGGGGAGTGGGGATAGGGTGAGGAGGTCTTGCTGGGGGCTGGGGTGGGGGCCTTCTCCAGGGTTATAGTGTCACAGGAGCTTGAATGTCATAGAGATCTGGCAAGCAGAGACCATGGATGATCAGTGGAATGAGGCCAGAAAAAAAACCACATAATATTCAAAGGAAGTGCCTTGGCAGAGCCTCTAGCCACCCCAGGCACTGCAGACATGATGCTGGAGCAGCAGAAGCCAAGCCCTAGAGCGCAGGCGTGCAAAGGCTGGGCTAAGGACAGCAGGCTTTGCTTTACAGGCGATATTGGACAGTGAACATGAGTAAGAAGCTAAAATCCAAGATTCAAAAATACAAACGTGCTTTAGTGGGCGAGATAAAAAGAGGGATACAAGACCAGAAATAGGCACAGCAGTTAGACTCCAACGCAGCAGCACATGAAATGTGAGGCCCTCAATTACAAACAGTGAAAAGGGGGCGGTAACAAATTAGGGTGCTATTTTGGAAATAGAATCTTAACACATGGTAACTGACAAGACGTGCTGAGCAAAATTCAAAGGGAAATGTAGGCTACCTTCCAGACTCTCTGCTTCAGACACAGAAAGGTCACGTAGTCGTCAGGGAAAGTGGATGAGTTGGTAAACTTCACAATTCAGTTTGTGAAGCGTGGCTTAAGGCAAAGGAATCTAGTGGACAATATGAAACTGGGTTCTAAGCAGGGAAGTGGTGGCACATGCCTGTAATCCCAGCACTCTAGGAGGCAGAGGCAGGCAGATTTCTGAGTTTGAGGCCAGCCTGGTCTACAGAGTGAACTCCAGGACAGTCAGGGCTATACAAAGAAACCCTGTCTCAGAAAAACCAAATTCCCCCCACTACCACCACCACCAAAAAATAAGAAAAGAAAAGAAAAAAGAAAAAAGAAAAGAAAAGAAACTGGATTCTAAAATTCTGAAGAAATAAGCAATTATACTGTAAACTGTAGTGGAAGATGAAGGGCTGGTTCTGATTAACCAACGGAGAATATAAACACATATACCAGTCTGAGCCAGAGACCTAGGGAACCCAAACAGTCACAGAAAACAGAGGGGCAATGTTAAGGATCAGATGAGACGACACAGAGAGAGATGAGTTAAATACCAGGAGCCTGGACAGGAGGTGAGAACAGGCAGCTTTCCTTCCCTTTTCCACAATGCATATAATATGTCTGTATGCATGTCTGTATGCATGTGTGTGTGTGTGTGTGTGTGTGTGTGTGTGTGTGTGTTCCCCCACCAAAAGGCATGAAAACTGAAAGCTTCTCTATATCAAGAACTACATTGATGACTATTCACACCTCAGAATTGATTCTAAACATCCAGGAGCCCTGATTCTGGCCTTATATGCAAAATTATTCATCAGAACATTATTTATAATAGTTACAAAGGAGAAAAGCCTTAAACACACAGCAGAAATTTAAATAAATTATGTAAGGCCATAAAACATGATTATGAGCTGTTTAAAATTTATATTCATAGGTAGTTTTAACTGACATAAAGTACTTAAGATGATGAAATGAAACCCAGCACATCCATCTAAATGTGTGTGTGTGTGTGTGGAGAGAGAGAGAGAGAGAGAGAGAAATTTCTGAGTTCGAGGCCAGCCTGATTTACAGCATGAGTTCCAGGACAGCCAGGGCTACACAGAGAAACCCTGTCTGGAAAAACAACAACAAAAAATGTATCCCAGGCTAGCCTTGAACTAGTAGAGTTGTAAAGAATGACCTTGAATACCTGACCTTGCTCTCCCCTCCCAAGTGCTGGGATTCTAAGAATGAGTTGCTAGGTTGTTTTTATGGTGCTAGGCATAAAACCCAGGGCTTTTTACAAACACTCTATCAAGTTACTTTTTCTCTTTCTCTTGTTCCAAAAGAATATGTCTTGGGGTCTAGCAAAGTGCATGTCTTGTACACATGAGTAGTGAAGAATGCTTTGGACATGGTGATGTGTGCCTGTAATCACAGCCCTTGATTGGGAGGCTGATGTAAGATTACTTGCCTCAGCAGTTTTGGGTCAACCTAGCCAACTTAATGAGAGTCTGTCTTTTAAAAAAAAAAAAAAAAAGGCAATTAGTCAGGTGGATGCCTTTAATCTCAGCTAGTATTTGGGAGGCTAGCATGGGCTACATAGTGAGAACCTGTCTTAAATAAGCAAGCAAGCAAACAAACAAACAAAAGCTCTCAGATGAACTTTTAGAATTGTGCCTTGTTTCCCATCCCATGAAACAGTGCTGTGTCACGTACTATTACAGCCTTAGCACATTGCCACATTATCTGATTGTACTCAGTAGCACCGGCCAAGGCTAGAAACTGCTTCCATTGTCCATGTCAGAAGCTCCTGTGTAAGGATGCTGAGGCCACAGTCCAGCAGACACAAGAGCCACAGTGATGTTGGCACAGAACCTCCTGGTTATCTAGGTATAGAAATTTACCTTTAGTTTTGAAGATTCAAAGGTATCTATTAGATAGTGGTGCATGCCTTTAATCCCAGCACTCAGGAGGCAGAGGGTACTTCTCTGTGAGTTTGAGGCCAGCCTAGTCTACAGAGTAAGTTCTAGAACAGCAAGGGCTTCATGTATTAATATTGGTGGTGAATACTTCTAGTAAACAGATTTTAATCTTATGTCTTTTTATTCACCAAACTGAGAACAATAAAATGCTACTCACAAAAAGAAGAATCTAAAAAAACTGTTGATTACATAGAATGAAAGTGGTACCTATGTCTGGATCGGCAGGTGGAGCTGAGCGGAATAAGATGGGGGGGAGTAGCGGCACTGTTTGAAGAGCTAATCATATAGGTCCATACAAGGATTAAAAGTCATCAAGTGATATCCTAATTTACACATCTTATTACATGCATGCCTACTTCCTGATTCCATGTCATAAAATATCCCCCTGGCGAAGTCTTATTAATTTCATTTTACATGGAAGGAGACTGGTTCTTGGGGAATGCAATGAACTTGCCCAAGAGCCGTACATGTTTGAACTCAAGGATCTGTGGACCACAGAGCTGATCAGCTTACCAAAAGGGCATTGTATTTGGTGTGCACACTGAACACATTAAGTATTGTCTAGGGCACCACTGTAAGTACCACATATTATTTTGAAATATGCAAGGGTCTCTTTTCTTGAATCAGTAGATTTAACATTTTATTTTAGTCTGTTTTGTAATATTTGTGTTTTGTACTATTCTCTCTACTGATGCTTGCTGTAAATCGTGTTTTTCTCTCCTTACATGATGTATGTTATGTGGTGAGTACTTAATTTAACAGTAGTTATAACAGTTTTAATTAATTCTATGTATATGAGTGTTTGCTTGCATGCATGTGTGTGCACTGCATGCCTGCTGTGTCTGAGGAGGTCAGAAGCCACTGTGTGGGTGGCTCGAGCCATACCTGGGTCCTCTGCTGGCGCAGCAGGCGCTCCTAACCTCGGAGCCATTTCTCTAGCCACAACAATAACTCTAATATAAAGTAAGGGTTTTCCCTTTTTCTTTTGTTTTTTTCTTTTTTCTTTTTGTTTTTTGAGACTGGCTCTCTCTATGTAGCCCTGGTTGTCCTAGAACTCTGTGTAGATCAGACTGTCCTTTAAATTCACAGAGAACTGCCTGTCTCTGTGTCTTGAGTGCTGAAATTAAAGATGTGTGTCACTACACCCTGTTTTAAGTAAGATTTGAATAAGGAGACAAGAGAACTGTGGTGTATGGACCTTATGGTATATTTTGACTGCTGAGAGATGAAAGGCCAACCCTTTGCTCTTTCCCTCCCTCACCCCTCCTCTTTTTTTCTGGGGGGGTGTGGTTGTATTCCATGATGAAACTAGAGCAGAAATTATTTGTTTTTGGATGGTGGTGTGGGTGAGTCAAGACCAACAGGGTTAGTCAGGATTAGGCTTATTGTTATTTAATAAACCAATTTATGACAGTAGGTTCTAGGCTTAAGAGAAATCAAAATATTTATGAACGAGTGCTTACTAAATTCTAGGTCAAGGATAAGAAACTGTAACCTATGACACCAGAAATGACTGAGGCTTATTGCTTTCTAGTGTATATAACATATGCTCTTTCGTGTAAGGAAGTATTATTTCTAAGTATCTTAAAAATAAAGTCTTGCTGGGCGGTGGTGGCGCACGCCTGTAATCCCAGGACTCTGGAAGGCAGAGGCAGGCGAATTTCTGAGTTTGAGGCCAGCCTGGTCTACAGAGTGAGTTCCAGGACAGCCAGGGCTATACAGAGAAACCCTGTCTCAAAAAAACCAAATCCAAAAAAAAAACCAAAAATAAAAAAATAAAAAAAAATAAAGTCTTTAAAAATGCCTTAATTTGTTGCCTAGCTTGACCAGAATAAGCAAGGACTCTAAAGATTTCTGCAAGAAGCCCAGTGTTGAGGACATGCATTCGCTTTCTTTCATATCTTGCCTCTGCAGGGAATCATGTGCATGTGTGTGCTGCAGGGAATAATGTGCATGTGTGTGCTGCAGGGAATCATGTGCATGTGTGCACGTCCAACCAGTACAGCATCATGTGAGAGATAATGTTTTAACTGCTCCTACCAGACTCTTGGTAGAATGTAGTTGTGGTACCTACTGCCATGTTCCACGCCTGCCACCCTGGCTACTATACTGTGAGATGACATCCTCTTCACATCTCAAAATTAAAAGAAGAAAAACAAAAGCCCACTAATGCAGAAATGCATAAAGGCAGACAAGTGATTCCTACTGTCATTACTGCGCTTCCCCCCTGGACCACAGATGTTAGGATTTGAAAGGAACATTTGCTCATTTTAGCTACTTTTCTACTACCCAAAGTAAGAAACAAACAAAAACTCCATTTTTATTTAAGTAAAATATCTGAGAATTAGAAAACAGTGTACATTTATTTATAAAGTGTATCTATCATTCCTTAAATATAGGGGAGTCACATAGAAGAGAATGAATCTTTTTGGTGTTTCTTCCCCCACCTCCACTTCCCTTTCTCCCTCTTGCTCCTGCCCAGCTTACTCTGGCCCATAGATTCTTTATTTTGTTTTTCATTATGGAAGGTTGTAAGCCATTATGTGGTTGCTGAGATTTGAACTCATGTCCTCCCGAAGAGCAGTCAGTGCTCTTAACCACTGATCCGTGTCACCAGCCCTTTGGTGTTTCTTTTTAAATAGAAAAACAAACAGTATAGTGGTGTCTTAAAATTGTGACTTTAATAGGTTCTCCTCCTTCTTTGCTATATAGCCGAGGCTGGCCTAGAACTCAGGATCATCATGTCTACTTCAACCTCCAAATGAGTGAGATTATAGTCATCTGTCACCATGCCTAGCACTTTCTCTCTCTCTCTCCTCTCTCTCTCTCTCTCTCTCTCTCTCTCTCTCTCTCTCTCTCTCTGTGTGTGTGTGTGTGTGTGTGTGTGTACACAAGCATGCACACATTAAGGATCAAACTCATGGCCTTAGATATGCTAGGTAAGTATTCTAATACTGTCCTAGTAAGGTGGTTTTTGTTTGTTTTTGTTTTTTCAATTCTTTGCATATGTCTTAGCTGTGCTAAATGTCTATAAGCAGTTTGTGGCATGTGGCACTGTCTCTGGTATTATCTTATTTGCTAACCCATCTGACCTAGGTTTGGTTTCCAGCATTCATTCACATGATAACTCAAAACCATCTATACCAGTTCCAGGTGATCTGATGCTCTCTTCTGTTCTCCATGGGAAAGTCATGCATATACATACATACATACATACATACATACATACATCAAAGCAAGCAAGCAAGGCTTTAATGTGTAGATGACGGTATATGGTGATACATGTGCTCCTGGTTGGGTTACTAGAATGGCCTTGGAGTATAAGTGTATTAGAGAGCAACTTGTTGTTTTTCTTTCTAATGGTATGTGTATTTTGCCAGCATGTATGTCCGTGTATTTCATGTGTACCTGGTGTCTGGAGGCCAGAAGAAGCTGTTGGATCCCCTAGAAATGAACTTAAAGAGATGGGTGTAAGTCACCATGAGAGTAGGGGAAACTAGTCTTGGGTCTCTGGAAGAATGACCTGTGTTCTCAACCTCTGTCCCATCTCTCCCCACCTGGAGCAATTTTTTGTTTTTAGAACTGGGTATGTCTTACAGTATGTCACCAGGTGCTGAGAACTCACTGTGGAGACCAGGCAGGTCTTATACTCACAAGATCTGCCTGTCTCCAGCTCCCTAGAGCTGGAATTAAAGGCATTACTACTGCACCCAGCCCCCATGACAGACTCCTTTATATATAACCTCAGAGGCTTTCAATCAGTGTGTGTGAGGGTTGTATATACATGTTGTATGAGTGTGTATGTGTGTGAGGGGTGCACATACATGCTATATGTGTGTGTGAGGGGTACACATACATGTTGTATGAGAGTGGGGGATGAGGAATGCACATACATGCTATATGAGTATGTGTGAGAGAGGTGCACATACATGATGAGTGTGTGTGTGTGTGTGTGTCTGTGGTGTGAGGGGTGCACATACATAATGTATGAGTATGTATGTGTGTGTGAGGGGTGCACATACATGGTATATGAATATATATGTGTGTGTGTGTATGTGTGTGTGTGAGGGGTGCACATACATGGTGTATGAGTGTGTGTGTGTGTGTGTGTGAGGGTGCACATACATGGTGTATGAGTGTGTATGTGATGGGTGCACATACATGTTGTATGAGAATGAGTGGAAGCCAGAGGTTAATACGGTAGCTCCTTTTTTATTGCTCTCTGCCTTATTCTCCCAGACAAGGTCTTTATGGAACCCGGAGCTCACCAACTGGGTAATTAGTTAATCAGCAAACCCTGGGATCCTCGTGTATCCTTCATCTCCCAATGCTGGGGCTACAGGCATGCAGTACCATGCCTGGCTTCTTATGTGGGTGGGTTGTTTGTTTGTTTGTTTGTTTGTTTTGGTACAAGGATTTCCGTATAGCCCCTGGCTGTCCTGGCACTTGCTTTAAAGGCCATGCTGCCCTTGAACTCACAGAGATCTGCTTGCCTCTGCCTCTGAAGTGCTGGGATTAGAGGTGGTGTGCCATTATTGCTGGGCCTAACTATCTTGATATCTTTTATCTTGATCTCTTATATCAAAAGTCAACTCAAAATGGATCACAGGTTTAAATGTAAACTGAAAAGCTAAAAATTTTCTGTGAAAAGCAAGTAGAAAAATTTTTGGAAACTGGAGCAAGGTAAAGAATTCTCAGATTTGACACAAAATCATGATCTATAAAAGGAAAAAGTGATAAAGCTAGCTTCAAAAACTCAACTTTTGCTCCTCTGAAAATTATGCTAATGTGCTGTAATCTGAGCACTTGGGAGGCCAAGATAGGAGAGTAGGGACATCAAGGCCAGCCTGAGCGACAACAAAGCCAGGCCAACAGTGCTACAAAATGACCAAACTTACTGCAGAGTGGGATTAAGAACTCCCCAATCAGATGTTCAATAAAAGAGCAGTGCAGGTGGGTTCCATGCCTGTGGGTTCCTCGGAGGAGGAGTCATGTAAATATACCATGTTGGATAAGGGTCTTGAGTATCTTTGGAAATTGTTAGGGGATGAAATATTCTCAAACTAGTGCCCAGCAATTAGAAAAGATCTGCTGCCTCTAGAATAAAGAATTCCAGTCTTCAGGTAGGAAAGCCCCAATAAACTAGTTAGAAATTGGCAAGAGAAGGAAGACATCTTACCAAGGTATACAGGTGGCTAGTAAGCAAGGACAGAGGATGAGGTGTTTAGGTTAAACTTAATAAATTAAAAAAAAAAAAAGCCGAAGGCATGCAGAGCATAATGCAATCTCAGTACCTGCCATTTTCATGTTTGCCTACTTGCCTTCCTGCCTTTGTGTGTAGTATATGTAAGTGAATGTTCACAGTGTGCCGATGTGATTGTCTGTGCGAGCATGCGTGGGCTCCAGGGGGCAGTCACCTTCCTCTATTGCTCTCCATGTATGTTTTAAGGCGAGGTCTTTAAACCCAGAGCCAGCTGCTGTGGTAGACCAGCTGGCCAGTAAACTCCCAGGAGCGTCCTATCTCCGGGCCCCTGGTACTGGTACCTCCCTCCGTTATGCAGCTGCTGGGAACCCAGACTCAATTCTTCATGCCTGTACACAGGTACATGGCCCACCAACTCATCTCCCTAGCCCTACATATTGTGTGTGTGTGTATAGATGGGTAGGTGGACAGACAGACAGACAAACAGGAAGGCGGGTGAATAAAAGGAAAGAAAGTGAAAGGGAAAAGCAAATAAAATCCATTAGCATAGATATACATACAGTTTTTCATAATAATATAAAAATATGCATCATTTCCTGAAATTAAGACACTGGAGCATGGAACTATTCTTAAAGAATCTCAAGGAAAAAAGATACTTAGAAAAAAGAAACCATGGAAATATGGGGCCACACCAGCCCTGTGTGAGGACAGAGGCCTTGCACTCTCACAGATGTCTGACTGTGCTGAGGACTGAAGTTGGGGCCTTGTGAACTCTAGGGAAGTGACTCTCCCGGGTCTTTTTTCCCCTACAGAGTCTCACTAAGTAGCTCAGGCTGGCCTGGAACTTTCACCATCTTGGTCTCAGTCTCCTAAGAAGATGGGCTCCCAGACCTGCACCCAGAGTGGCTTTCACTGTGACTTACAGAAGAAGCAAAGTTCTTGAGACGGTATCAAAAACCAAGCCACCTGGCACTCTTCGTGGTGGATAGTTTAGGAAACAACTCATGGTTTATTTTTCCTCTTCAATTTGTTAGAGAAAAAAGAAAAAGGAAAAAGATCTAAATATACCTCTTCAAGAACTCAAAATAATTTTATTTAGCAGTAATGTAGGCCTTTCTCACACAAGAACGAGCATACTGGTTATAATTATTCCATCACATAATTTGCCCTTAGCATATGTCTAGTTTCTCTAGAACTCAGTTTGTCTCCAAATCAAAGGCAGTGCAAAAAGCACACTAGACAGCCTACCAAACAAAACGCGTGCACATGCGCACATCCAGAAGACAGTGACTCCTGGAGCTGGCGTCACAGGCAGCTGTAAAGGGCCTGACACAGATGTCAGGAGATAAGAGCTCTCCATCCCCAAGAATTCTCAACCATTCAACCAGCTCTGCATCCCCAGGGTTCCAGTTTTTAAAAATTTATTGGTGGAGTGTGGCGGAATACACCTTTAGTCTCAGCACTCAGGAGACAGAGGCAGGATCTTTAAGTTCCAAGGCCAGCCTGGTCTATGTAGTTGAGTTCCGAGACAGTCAGGGCTACACAGTGAGACCCTGACCAAAAACAAAATGAAATAAAAAGTTAGTGGTAAAAATCAAACCTAAGTAAAGAACACTCTACACGCCCACCCCAAACACACACACACACAAACACATGCACACACTAGAATCAGACTACTAAAGGTGCTAATTGAGGTGTTTCCTAGGTTCCTGGATATAACTTTGGTTGCAACCAAGGGAGAGACAATAGGACAACAGTACTTTCATCAAGGCCATGACTGAAAAATCTGAGAGATTCTGAGTTCTTATAAAATGCTCTAAAGTAGTCTCATGCCATTTAACAGGCAAGGATGACTGCCAAATCAACCTACTGAGTAATTCTGCCTAACACATTAACAGTAGGCTGAGCCCTCAAGCAGCTTACATTAACAATAAAAATCAACCACAGAGACAGTAAAGAAAAACAAGATTAAGGGCCACATGACTCATGGGGGAAATTTGGATGTTTGAGTGCGAAACAGAGTCATCACCAAGGACCAGAATAAGTCTAGAAGTTCACTGAAGATGGGCAGCAACTTAAACAGGCTGCTAGGGAAGGGAGGTGTTTTTTTTGGGGGGGGGGGGGAGGGCAGAGCACTGTCCTGTCCTCCCCGCCTGACTCTGCTCACAAGGCCACTGGCAAAGGATGTGAACCTGACTCCTTTCATCAGCGTTGACGAATATGAATAAGATGAAAACTACAGAGAAATTCTGGGTTCCTGGCACTTCCAAACAGTAAGAAAGGAAGCATTAACCAGGCAAAGTAACCCTCGGGGCCAGCAGTAACAAACCATCTACAGTCAGCTTCCTGTGTAAGAGGGGTGATTGCCTTAGATAAAGAGACATCTTCCAAGGCAACAACAACAACAAAAAGATGACAATCTAGCACACATACACACACACACACACACACACACACTTAAAAATCAACATTTTAAAATATCGTTCAATAGAAGGAAAGAAAAATAAATCATATTTTATATGATTTTATATGAATATAACGATATATTAGCTAACTAAAACTGAACGTCAAATCTCAAAGGGTGTATTTTAAAAGAGTAATTCTAGATTAAGTACATTCTATGGTAATGAGGAACATCTGTTGAATTCTTAATGCACAGTCGCACCCTACTACGTGTTTTTCAAGATTACCTGATTAACTCTCACAAGGACACTAAAGAAGTGAGTAACTGCTATTACTTTACAGAAGAGTAAGGTTTGGAACTGTGCCTAGCACTCAGTAAGCAGAAGTGCAGGCTAGTAACATTACACTGTGTGAGCCAATAGCTAGGCTAGGAGTTGGGTGTACCCCAGGCAGGTACCACTTTCTTCTGAATCGCCGAGCACATAAATAACCATTAGCTCATCTGTAACACTGCAGTGTCCACAGACAGTGTGACAGAAGGTGGTCAAGAAGGAGATGTTGACTTCTAGGTGAAGAGACCAAGCCAGGTTTCCGAGGGAAGGTCACGTGAGCTAGACCACACATGTAGGTGGGGAGCTAAGTACAGAGTAGGGTGAGGGCGGAGTCAGCACGAAAGACTGGCTGGCGGTGAATGAGCCTAAACTCTGCAGGTAAAGGCCAGGAGCACTGGCTGCTCCAGTGGAGAGCTCAGCTGTGGCTCCCAGCACCCACACAGCAGCTCCCAGCCACCTGCAACTCCAGTTCCCCGGGGATCCAGGGCCCTCTCTTGGCCTCCCTGAGTATGCACACATACATGGTGCACACAAAGACAAGTAGGTGAACACACACACAAATAAAAATAGATTAAAAAAATAAAGTAGGCTTAGGGCCATAATATAAGAACTCTGAATATTCAAATGAGAAGTTTGAATTTTAATGTCATAGTCATACTTTTTTGTTTTAAACAGTTTTACTATGCATCACAGGCTGACCTTGGATTCCTGCCTAAACCTCCCAAGCGCTGGGATTACGGGTGTGTGCTACCACACCCAGCTCTCGTGGACTGTTCTTCTCTTTATGGTTTCTTGGTAAGGTATACTTATGGCACATCAACTTGATGCTTTGATATAGAGTAGACATAGCTGCCGTCCCACACAATTACCCTTCCCTTTTGGCAAAAGCACCTATGAAAACCCCTAAACAAAATACATCATTAATTATAATCTTCATGCTCCATGTATATTTTAAAATCTAGGTTAGTATGAACAGTTCCTAAGTGAACTACACAGAAATGAGAAAATGGAAAATCCCCTACCGTGAGAGCAGCAGACAGAAAGGACATCGGCCAGCAGGTATGGTCACACTTGCCAGCAATGCCGGCACCCGGGAGCCAGACCAGCCTGTGCTACGGAGTGAGCCCCAGACCAGCCTGTGCTACAGAGTGAGCCCCAGACCAGCCTGGGCTACGGAGTGAGCCCCAGACCAGCCTGTGCTACAGAGTGAGCCCCAGACCAGCCTGTGCTACAGAGTGAGCCCCAGACCAGCTCTGACTTCTCAGGCTATGCTCTAACAGTAAAGCTCTGGTGTTTTCATCGAAAGTAACTCAAGGACTTCTCAAAGTATTCGCCTTTGCTTACCTTCACCCTACTTTTGTTTAATCTTTCTCCTTCCAATTTACTGTCTCTCCTTCTCTAGCACTCCTTCCACAAGCCACCCTCTCACTAAGGGTCCACTTTTGTGCCGATCACGCAAGTCTTTAATTCTCCTAGAGGGTTTATGCTATTATCCTGGGCCTGTGACCTGCCCTTCTGAGCTTCAAACAGCCCTGCTGGGATGACACACTCCATGTGCAAAGCCCGTCCACGGTGCCCACCCAAGCACCCTTTCCCACTAAGCCTAGTACTCAGCAGCCGCTCCGGTCTCTGAGGCTGAAACCCATTTGCGGGCAGGTCCTGGACAGTCTCAGTTGTGTTCCTGTGACTCTGCCGGTGGACAGATGGCGTATACCAACCAGCAGCTCATCTAGCAGGTTAGGAAGGGAGTGCAGTTAAAAGAGCAGAGTGGCGTCCCCCCCACAGTCCACAACGTGTGCCCAGCTTTAACGTCAGTGCGTGTGTAAGAGGTTGATACACAGCACAGGCCTTTGCCCCGTCTCAGTACTAAAAATCCAGACTTCATTAACACAGATGGAAGAAACCGATGGACATAAAACTCACATCCCCTTCGAAAGCTTTACCCCTAGGCCTCTTGCCTCATTTCTGACGGCCTAGGTGCTTTCAATAAGCATTTCGGACTCAAACTCAGCGCCTGGGAATGGAGGCCCTAATTAAGGAAAGCCAGGTGGCTAAAATGCCGGGGAGATGAAGCCCTGGCTTAAAGTAATTAATCTCTCTCTGCTCAGCTAAGATGTGAAGCATAGCACTGAGAGGAGAAACAGAAGACTCAGAAATGATGGCATATAACTAAGCTAATTAAGATAAATTCTTTAAATTGTTTACTTAGTAGCCGCCAAATTCTATAAGGAAAATAAGTGTTGCTGTAATTATACCGCTTTGTATCTCATTAGCTACCACAGTGGAAGATTATGTATTGTGCAATAATTATATTTGTTGAGCCAATAAAATCAAAAGCTACTGTCAGAGAGCTGTTTGTATGCCCCTTACAACAGTAAATCTTTTTCCCTCTTTCAAAACTAAGCCAGGCCCGGAAGAGTTCCCAAAACCATCTCCATATTCAAGTTCTAAACTATTTACTTGATCACTTTCCTCGACCTATGGAGAGAGAGAGTTGTGATTCAGCACAGGGCTTTCTCACAGCCTCACTAACCAGTTAGGATGCAACTCCAGAGAGGAAGGGCTGGAAAGCTCAGGCTCTGAGGGAGACTACGGGAAACTGCCCATGTCTAGAGGGCGGCTCTCCTTCTCCCTCTCACCATCACAATCTACGGGAATCAGTTAAATCAAGCACCACTGCCGTATAAAGTGAAGGCTAGTTAGTCCTCAAACATCTTAGTGAGTTTTCAGCAGAATTTTCAAAAATACTGAAATCCAATGCAGGGCGTGCTGGGGCATGCTCCTAATCCCAGGAGACTGACTAGTCAAACACAGGTTGTTCCAGGACAGCCAAAATTACACAGAGACCCCGTCTCTGTCCTCTCCAAGTCCAATTTATATATATTCTCCCCAACGTCAATCATACCTTATAATCATATTACCTTTGCTCTTCATCAGCGAACTCAACACCATGTGAACCAAAAGCCAATATAAACAATGTTTATTCCCCTTCCCATCCTCAGAATGTAAGGTTCGGCCTGGCACACAAGTTTTAATTATTATTTAATTGACTTGAAGGTTACTTTCACAGCACAAGACTTCTAGCTCAGTAAATACTTAAGTCTAAGGAGAGCGAGCTTTAGAAATGTCGATTACTGGGAGGGAGAAGAAGCTATAGGCCAGGAACCTAGTTCTTAGCAATGTTGTTGTTGATGACAAACAATAAAACAACAACTACAACAAATGCCTAAGAAACTATTGTGTGGGGGTGCTTTCTTTGCTAACTTGTTTACTTTGTTTTGTTTTGAGACAAAGTCCCTATTGTAGCTCAGCTGGCCTCTATGTAGCTAAGGAAAGTATCAGGATCATAGGTCTATACCACAACACATAGCAGGACCTCGGCTTTATAAATCTGGGGAGAAGGAATGTGATAAAGAAATATTCAAAGTTAGTATTTATAAAAGTCCATCTCAGTAGGAACAACAGGCCTGCCCCATTCTGGTTCTATCCATAGCAAAATACGGTATCTCTAGTGCCAAGTCCTGCATAGGCAAGATTTGAATGCTGGTGACTAAATCTTAATTATGACTCATTTAGACAAGCCAAGATGCACTACTAAACAAGTAAACTGCTGACTTGAGGCGGAATGATACAGAAGACAACAAAGTCAACCAGGAAACAACACTGCCCTCTTTGGGATCAAAAGATGTGAAGGCTTGGCCAGACAGTGGTGAATTGATCCCAGCACTCACGAGGCAGAGGCAGGTAGATCTCTTGTGAGTTCAAGGCCAGCCAATAGTGAATTCCAGGACATATTGGGTTACATAGTGAAACCTTTCCTAGAGGAAAAAGAAAAAAAAATTAAAAAAGAAAGCTGGTCACTTTAAAGATAAACCTCGCTGGGCAGTGGTGGCGCACGCGTTTAGTGCCAGCCCTTGGTAGGCAGAAGCAAGCGGATTTCTGAGTTCGAGGCCAGCCTGGTCTACAGAGTGAGTTCCAGGACAGCCGGGGCTATACAGAGAAACATGGGGTGGGGTGGGTAGGTGAGGGGAGATTAACCTATTCACATTCTTCATACTACATTTTAATCAGTGAGGGGTGAGTCATGTGACTTGCTGATTCACACCTGTAAACCCACCAGGGAAGAGGCAAAAGTGAAGGGAATAACTTTTTTTAAAAGATTTATTTATTTATTATATGTAAGTACACTGTAGCTATTTTCAGACACACCAGGAGAGAGCATCCCATCTCATTACAGATGGTTGTGAGCCACCATGTGGTTGCTGGGGTTTGAACTCAGAACCTTTGGAAGAGCAGTCAGTGCTCTTAACCACTGAGCCATCTCTCCAGCCCCAAAAGGAATAACTTGAAGGCTAGCCTAAGCTACATAGTGAGTCCCAAGCCTATGTGGCTACAAAATGAAAATTTGTCTCATAAAGAAAGGGGCGGGGGAAAGAAGGGAAGGGAGGGGAGAGGTGTGGGGGCAGGGGAGGGCAAAAGAGGGGAAGAGGGGAGAAGACGCCAGGTATTGTAGAACTCACCTTTCGCCCTAGGACTGGGAGGCAGAGGCAGGAGTTCTCTGTGGACTGGAGGCCAGCCAGTCTACAGAGAGAGCTCCAAGACAGCCAAGATGAGACCATTTCAAATCTGGTGTGGAGGATGAGATTGGCTCAGAAGTTAAGAGCACTTGCAAAGGTCTTTAGTTGAGACTCCCCATTCCAAGGGATTTGATACCAAGCACACATGTGATACTCATACTAGCAAAATACTCACATACAAATAAACTAATCTTTGAAAAAGTTGAAACTGTTATTGTCTCGGGGTTGCAGAGAAGACTCAGTGACTAAGAGCATCTATGAGACTTTCTTCCAAAGGATCGGGTATCAGTCCCTACCATCCACAGGACTGTCTGGTGAGCCAGTTCTAGTGGGTCTGACCTCCATAGGCACCAGGCACACAGGTCATGTGCAGACATACATGCAGACAAAATTCCACTGCACATGAAAATCAGTAAATCTTAAAAACAGATAAATAAAAAACTTATGATCTTGGTAGACCAGGCTCTTAAGGCCCTAAACTAGGCCCAATTCCTAATATACACCCCTCAAAAAATGTTACAGCCAATATAAGTTTTGGGGCTAGCAAGATGGCTCAGTGGCAAAGGGTGCTTGCCCCCATCCTGGTGACCTGAGTTTGAATCCTGGAACCCACATAATGGCAGAAAAAAACTGACTTCTAGACATTGTCCTATGACTTCCACACATGCACTATGACACATAAACATCCCCACACATATGTGCATATACATATACACAAAACAAATATGGATATGTTTGTATTAATACAAGAGAAGGTAAAACAAATGATACAATGACATGTTTTAAATGTTTTAATGACACCTCTTATATTATACACTAAGCAAAACAATGTTTTAGGGGCTGGAGAGATAGCTCAGCAGTTAAGAGCACTGAGTACTCTTCTAGAGGTCCTGAGTTCAAATCCCAGCAACCACATGGTGGCTTACAATCATCTGTAATGGAATTCCATGGCCTCTTCTGGTGTGTCTGAAGACAGTGACAGTGAATTCTCATACACAAAATAAATAATAAAATAAATCTTTAAAAAAAGAACAAAAAACCCCCCACAATGTTTTAAAGACGGCATGCCAGTCAGGAGATGTGGTGATACACTTGAGAAGCAGAGGCAGGTGTATCTCTGAGTTGAAAGCCTCGTCTACCTAGCAAATTCCAGGGCAACTAGGGTTACAGTGGTAAGACCCTGTCACCACACGCGTGTGAGCATGTATACACACACACACACACAAAACACCTTTTAGTGAGAGTAATAAATAATACTATTATCTTCAAATCAGCCACTGGGGTCACTCGGATACCTTTCTTCTCCTCAAACAATTGAGACTATGTGACAAAAAGCCTAGCAGAGGAGTCTGGTTCCAAAGGAGACAGCTGGCCACGCAGAGCTGCCATGTGTGGACTCCGTCCACTTCACTCTTCGGTCTTTCAAAGGCGGAGCAGAAGCAGAGCTTCTCTCTAAGGACAGTTTGGAAAAGACCGTTAGTCTCTGCCAGGGGATGGGTGTGTCTGTTCAGTAGCCAAGGGGCATGGGAGGAGAGCGACATGTGGCAGCACCCTTCAGGCCTCCAGTCCACGTGGGTCTGTGGTTACTCTTGTATTACAAGAGTATCACTTTCAGAGCTGGAGCCTGCTAAGCCTCCAGGAAAGCCACACTGGGGAGCTGTGCTGGGAGTTTCCCTTGAGTTCCTGCAAGGCCCAGCCCAAGGCAAGAGCGGCTGGCAAGGCAACGGCTGAGAGTTCCCACCTCTGCCCCATAAAGACCACAGCTGGGAGCTAGCTGACCCATAAGCCATTTTAATCTCCTATTAGAACCTCAAAGATAGCTTTCACTGGAAGCTCTGGGGTGGAGCTAAACTCAGAAGTCTTGCTCACTAAGTATGTTGTAAAAGTTGTCTAATTCTCCAAATAAGAAGTGAAATTTCTCTCTACACTACCTACCTAAAGATCAGAGTGGGAGACTGGCTATCTAGCTGACTATCTTGACCACTCCAGATTTCCTGAGACATTCTGAGTATTGAACAAGTCTGTACAAGTGCCTTAAGCAGTCTGCCCATGACTCTGGTCTCTGTTTCCTAAAGTCGACATCTGATCAGCCTGTGTAAACATATGCACACCAAATTGATCAAACTGGATTCTAAATCTCAGACGTTTAAAACAAACCTGCCTGACACACTGGTTGACAACTTTAATCCCAGAAGGCAGAGGCAGACAGATCTCATTGAAGTTTCAGACCAGCCTAGTCTACATAGTAAGTTCCAGGATGGTCAGGAGGACTACAGAGTGAGACCCTGTCTTATTTTTCTAATGTAAGGAAAGTAGATTGGAAAGTGGTAAGTGATTTGGAAAGATCACACAGCAGAAGAGGACAGAGATGAGAACCAGGGGTCCCGACAGTCTCTGCTCGTGATGGCAGCCCTACTATTCACCAGCACAAGTAGAAGGGCTACTGTCCCTCCATCTGCCTACCCTTCAAGATACACAGCTCCTCTCTGTTCTTCACAATAGTCTGTGTGGTAACAGGCACTAAGTCATAGTCAAGGGTCACTTACCAAGCATGACACAACACTGCGGCAGAATGCCCATGTGAAGTGAGCAGCAAGATATTGTGAGAAAACAAAGGCTTTATTGAGGCCACATGGAATGTGCCTCACTTCAGCACTCGCTGCAGGAGCTACCTGAGGGCAGAAATTCTTCACCCTAAATCAACTGTGGTGGTAACATGAATATCTGGGGTTAATATCTATAGTTCTTCTCCAAGACCTTAGATTAGTACAAAAGACATACCTTCATTTCTATATCAAAATGTGTCCAATTTAAGATTAACATCAAACCCAGCGCGGAAGCCCTCACTGTGGTAATCCCAGCACTGGGGAAGTTGAGGAAAGAGGATCATTAAGTCCAGAGCCAGCCTGAGCTACTTAACAATATGCTTCAGATATAAAAAACAAAATAAGCTGAGTATAGTAATACTGGTCTGTAATCCCAGCACTCAAAAGCAAAGACGGGAGGGAAAGAAGTACACAAAAAGGATGGAGGAGGAGGGAAGGAAGGATGAAGGAGGATGGAGGAGGAGGGAAGGGAAGATGGAGGAGGAGGGAAAGGAAGATGAAGGAGGAGGGAAAGAGGATAGAGGAGGAGGGAAAGGAGGATGGAGGAGGAGGGAAGGGAAGATGGAGGAGGAGGGAAAGGAGGATGGAGGAGGAGGGAAGAGAAGATGGAGGAGGGAAAGAAGGAGGAGGAGGAGGGAAAAGAGGATAGAGGAGGAGGGAAAGGAGGATGGAGGAGGAGGGAAGGGAAGATGGAGGAGGAGGGAAAGGAGGATGAAGGAGGAGGGAAAGAGGATAGAGGAGGAGGGAAAGGAGGATGGAGGAGGAGGGAAGGGAAGATGGAGGAGGAGGGAAAGGAGGATGGAGGAGGAGGGAAGAGAAGATGGAGGAGGGAAAGAAGGATGAGGAGGAGGGAAAAGAGGATAGAGGAGGAGGGAAAGGAGGATGGAGGAGGAGGGAAGGGAAGATGGAGGAGGAGGGAAAGGAGGATGAAGGAGGAGGGAAAGAGGATAGAGGAGGAGGGAAAGGAGGATGGAGGAGGAGGGAAGGGAAGATGGAGGAGGGAAAGGAGGATGGAGGAGGAGGGAAGAGAAGATGGAGGAGGGAAAGAAGGATGAGGAGGAAGGAAAAGAGGATAGAGGAGGAGGAAAAGGAGGATGGAGGAGGAGGGAAGGGAAGATGGAGGAGGAGGGAAAGGAGGATGGAGGAGGAGGGAAGAGAAGATGGAGGAGGGAAAGAAGGATGAGGAGGAAGGAAAAGAGGATAGAGGAGGAGGGAAAGGGAGATGGAGGAGGAGGGAAAGGAGGGTGGAGGAGGAGGGAAGAGAAGATGGAGGAGGGAAAGGAGGATGAGGAGGAGGGAAAAGAGGATAGAGGAGGAGGGAAGGGAAGATGGAGGAGGGAAAGGAGGATGGAGGAGGAGGGAAGAGAAGATGGAGGAGAGAAAGGAGGATGAGGAGAAGGGAAAAGAGGATAGGAGGAGGGAAAGGAGGGTGGAGGAGGACGGAAGGGAAGATGGAGGAGGGAAAGGAGGATGGAAGAGGAGGGAAAGGAGGATGGAGGTGGGAAACTAGGATGGAGGAGGAGGGAAAGGAGGATGGAGGAGGAGGGAAAGGAGGATGAAGGAGGAGGGAAAGGAGGATGAAGGAGGAGGGAAAGGAGGCTAGAGGAGGGAAAGGTAGATGGAGGAGGAGGGAAAGGAGGATTGAGGAGAAAGGAAAAGAGGAGGAGGGAAAGAAGATGGAGAAGGAATTGTGGATCATCCTCCATTATAAAGGAGGGCTTTTCCTTTAAAAGTAACTAACAAGCCGGGCGGTGGTGGCGCACGCCTGTAATCCCAGCACTTGGGTGGCAGAGGCAGACAGATTTCTGAGTTCGAGGCCAGCCTGGTCTACAGAGTGAGTTCCAGGACAGCCAGGGCTATACAGAGAAACCCTGTCTCGAAAAAACCAAAATATCCAAAAAAAAAAAAAAAAAAACATAAATAAATAAAAAAGTAACTAACAAATAAATCTAAGAAAAGAGTTATCATTAGTTTTAATTAAATAATATCAGCAAGAAGTCAATGAACTCTGAACCCTTGGACAATTTGACACCATAGCCCGGTAGTCACTCTTTCCCCCTGCACATTATAACACTATAGAGCTCATCCTAGTTAGCTTTTGCTTGCTATGAAAAACCAATGGCCAAAAGCAGCTTGGGGAGGTCATCATCATCTTACATCTTACACTTCCATCATCTTACACTTCCAGGTAAAAGTCCATCGCTGAGGGACAGGCCCAGAGCTCAGGGCAGACACTAAAGCAAAGGCCATGGAGGAAGGCTTAGTGACTTGCTCTCTGGCTTAACGCAACGATCTTTCTCGGGGATCAAACCCAGAACCTCATAACCAAACTAGGCAAGGACTCTACAAAGCACCAGCCATCTTTCCCTTAGACAGCCCAGGACCACCCGCCCAGGGGACAGGCCCTCCCACATCAGCCAGTGATATAACGGAAGCAACCTCTCAGTGGGCGAGCTTTCTTCCTGGGTATGTTATCCAAAACCATGAGTGTGTTTATCAGTATCTTTTTTCTAGAAATTGTATTATTTCTATTATATTTATTTCCAAGTATTGAATTTTAGTGCCTAGTAATATAGCTCGGTGGTAGAGTGCTTGCCTAAACCCTGGAACTTGCTTTCCAGCACCACAAAAACAAGCAAAGTACTTAATTTAAATAAATTTCAACTTTAATGTAATGAAACCAAACACTTTTTATTTAAAGTATTTCTTTCAGACTTAATTACTGTCACAGCTATTAACATTATACACTTTTAAAGGTCAATGTAAATGTATTACACATTTTGACAATTAAAACCACAGTGAACTCCTCCAAAGGGTTGTCTGGGTGTGCTGGTACACGCTCGTGATGCCAGCACTCACGAGGCTTGAGGTCCTGAAATTAAGATTGGTCTCGGCTACAGAGTGAATCAGGCCAGACTGAGCTACTGAGTGAAGGTAGGGCTGCAGAGATGGTGCAGCCCTTAGGAGCACCTAGCATGCCTGCAGAGGTCTGGGGTGCGGTTCCCAGCACCCACATGGTTCACAATCATCTATATCACCAGTTCCAAGGGACCTGACACCATCCTCTGACTTCAAGAGAAACAGACGTGTGTGTGTGTGTGTGTGTGTGTGTGTGTGTGTGGAGGCAAAACACTCATAGACATAAAATACGATATTTATTAATTAAATTGCTTATCTTTAAAAAGGCAGAAATTTAAAAGCCAATAAAATATTTAACTCTATAAATTGAAAGCCTGCTAAAAGTCTCTCTAAGTTATCACTGGACAAAGACCCTCTCTGGGTTGTCCTCTGACATTCACATGCACACTATGTTACATGCACACCTGCATTCACACACATGAAAACACACACACACACTCAATATAACATTTAACTTTTTTTTTAATTTCTTGGATTTATCCTTAAGAATAGAATTGCTGAATCAATAACAACTATGTATTTTATGTATTTCCTTAAGGACCTGGTAATTATATATCACCAGCAATATACAGAAAAATATATTTTATCTTTTTTTTTTTTTTTGGTTTTTTTTTTTTTTTTTGGATTTGGTTTTTTTTCCGAGACAGGGTTTCTCTGTATAGTCCTGGCTGTCCTGGAACTCACTCTGTAGACCAGGCTGGCCTCAAACTCAGAAATCCGCCTGCCTCTGCCTCCCAGAGTGCTGGGATTACAGGTGTGGGCCACCACCGCCCGGCTTATATTTTATCTTTTATATCTTCCTTATAAGACCTGACCCCAACTCCTAAAAAAAAAAAAAAAAAGCAACAACAAAAACCCAACCTTCAAGGGCTAGGACTATGGGGTCAGTACAGAGCACCTGCTAGGACACAAGGCCCTGACTCAATCTCTAGTGCTGAAACAAAAATAAAAACACCTTGCTTTTTCCATCAGCCTTCTGTACAAATTCTTTTTCTTATTTTTAGGGATATTGGGGACCAAAACCAAGACCTCACACATGCTGAGCATAAAAGTCTACCACCAAGTTACATCCGCAGGCTGTTAAGTATATTTTGGAATATTTTCTTTTTTCCTTCCTTCCTTCCTTCCTTCCTTCCTTCCTTCCTTCCTTCCTTCCTTCCTTCCTTCCCCTCTTTTGTTGTTGTACCTTTAAAGCAGGGTCTCCCTCTATAGCCCAGGCTTGCCCTCAATTGCCTCAGCTTCTTGAGACCCAGAAGCAGAGGGTGTGCCACCAAGTCTAGCTCTGGGAAGAACAAGAACATCAAGAGAATGACACCGAGATGCTCCCACGCAGCATCCCGGGGTGAGGGCTGCACCCTGCGGTACTGGACCGCACTGCACACTCCTCCACCCTTGCAAACACCCCTTCTCAAATTCTGTGAAGACCAGTTCATGTCAGATTTCTGAGGGCATTTAGCCATAGCTCTTAGCATTAAAGATCAGACACCATCCTACCCAGACTGATTAATACTCTAACATGGTTAATAGCTATGAGTCCATGAGTGTTGTCCATGCAGTCAACAAATACAATTCAATGGAAGGGGTGAAGGGGAAAGGAGTAGATGTCTCACCTGTTTTTCAAAAAGGCCTTTGATTTGGGGTGGGGGACTCTTTGGTTGGTTTGTAGTTTCTTAAGAGTATAGAAGCCCAAACTAATCTTAAACTCGTGATCCTTCTGTCTCCACCTCCTTATAGTGCTGGAATTAGAGGCGTGCACACCAAAAATGGAGCTTTAAGCTGAATTGTATACAACAATTATGTAAGACCCCCTGTTGGGGGATGTGGGACAAGACTATGCAAAACTCTATAAACAAATTCTACAATTTTCTGTGATTCCATCATTATGTCAAAGTAAATAAATCTTAAATGAGGCTTAGGTTAGGAATGCTGGCACACACCTTAAACCCCAAGACCTTTCAGGCAAAGGCAGACAAGACAGGTTTCTGTAGGTTTGAGGCCATCCAACCCAGTGAGTTTCTCCAGGCCAGCCAAGGGCTGCACGGTGAGACCCACCTTTCAAAAAATAAAAGAGGAGAGCAGAAGAGATCATTTTAGAAAGGCACTATCCTAAGAAGGTCCAAAAAGAAAAATGCAATTCACATGAAGAAAACCTAGCCCAGATAACCCACACTGTTCACTCACGGATGTGGTGGGAAATGAAACACGAAAGGCAACGGGAAGCAGACTGCAGGAGGCCCGTGGAAGTCAGTGCTACATGTGACTTGACTGGGCTAAAAGATGCTGACACAGCAGGTAACTCGCCCTTCCAGCACACCTATTCTAGATCAGATCAGTGCTCCCATCAGTAGGCTGGAGGAGAGGACTGTTCTCAGCAATATCCTAACAGCAGCGCAAAGAGAAAAGGTGAAAGAAGGCTCCAGAACCATGTGAGCCAATTCCAGAATACACTGTGTGTGTGTGTGTGTGTGTGTGTGTGTGTGTGTGTACCTGTGAATGTGTGTGTACCTGTGTATGTGGGTATGTGGGTGTGTTTAATTTGTGTATGTTTGTTCCCCCAGAGAACTTGAAAGACCCCGAAATGTCAAGCTAAGCAACTCAGAACTCAGCCAGCACAGCAGGGTGCTCTGAGAGGGCTTCAGCTTATAATGCATGAGCAAAGTCAGAGCAGGGTAGATTAATATGGAACAGGAGACAAGACCGGCAGAGCAAAGGGCCTCAAGGCAAAAAGACCAGTTATTACTGCAATAGGCCAAGCAGGGTCTGGCGTAAAGTGTTGGCAGCAAAACTAGACCACAGGGTCTTGATTACTTAATACTCTGCAATCCTTTACAAAAAGCCTGTGTCTGGTACTCATTCTGAGCCCTGTATCATGCTTATGATAAAGATGTGTCTTCTTATTGGATATGGAGACACTCAGAATTTCCACACTTGAGGTCAGCCTAGGCTACACAAAACAAACAAACAAATACACAAACAAAACTTAAAAAGGAATCTCTTTTCTGAATTTTCTTAAAAAGGAAAAGGGTTGAAATTATCATCGTTAGTGGGTTTAGAGGAACGGTGTTGAAAGGCCAGTGAGACGGCTCAGCAAGTAAACTTACTGGAGACAGGAGCTTATCACCCAGCAGGACAGCCTGAGTTCAATCCCCAGACCCGACTGTTAGGTAAGAAGAACCAGTTCCAAAAGCTGCTCTCCATGAACGGTGGCAGTGTAAGCATGGCTGTACATACACATAAATAAATGCAATGTTATGTCTTTGAATAAGGTTTAAAAAGCAAAACAATCTCATTTATACTCAATAAGACAAACCAAGGCCTTTAACCCCAACACTCAGGAGGCAGAGGCAGGGGATCTCTGTGAGTTCCAGGCCAGCTAGGACTACACAGAGAAACCCTGTCTCCAAATAAAACAAAAACTCTGAAAAGAGTACTTCACTTACAGAATGTGTGCCTTTGGTAAAAGCCATGTTACACGAGTTCTGCTTTCGCTTGGGCCGATGCCTGCATACAGTCCAACAGGAACGGACCTACCTACTACAGGTAGCAGAACTTAGTTCTCACTAAAAAGCCCACGGAGGTATGGTCCCAAACCCTACTGTGTTTCAAGTTTCCCTTTTCAGAGCTTTTATTTCCCAAAGACGTAAGATTTGGAGAGCTGCTACCCAGAAATGGAAAGTCCAGCACTTTATTATAAGTGGTGGTCTCTGTGTGCACTAGAAACAGACATCCAAATAGCCCACCGTTACTGATGCCTCTGAGGAGAATACACTCAGACAGAACCACTGGAATTCAAAGTGGCAAGCAGTATCACAAAGGCGTCTGTCTAAGAAGGGCTCTGAGACTACTAACAGCTGTTTTGACGTTCAGTGTGGTCAGCCTTTTTAAACTTGTATTTTAATCCCCACCAGGAGGTTTTTTCAGATGTCCACATGGAAGTTGGCTTTGAACTTACTTTGCAGCTGAGCTCCAGGTGCTGATGCCACCACCAGTGGAATGCTGGGATTCCTTACTGACCCCACCAAATCCAGCTGATGGGCTTTGTATAGATAAATTCTAAGCGATGAAGCTAAGCATCTCTGTCCTCTGTTGGTTGCCGTGTCTGCACTACTACTAACCAAGGCATCTGAACAGACTCTAAACTTGGTTTAATTATTTACTAGATTACCTCCTAGTGAAGAACTGATTAGTGCTGTCTTGGAGTGCAGCTAGGAATAAAGAGAGAAGAGAGTACGTAGCATATTTTAAGACCCGCACTGAAGGATGACCAGGAATTAACCAAATAGGCAAGGCCCTTAAAGGCTAGGCACTATCACCGAGGGTGGTTCAGTATCAACACTCTAAAAAGCACAAAGAGGTCTAGAGAAATAGCCCAGTGGTTAAGACACTGGGTGCTCTCCCAGAAACCCTAGATTTGAGTCCCAGCACCCACATGGTGGATCAAGCCATCTCTGACTCCAGTTCCAGAGAATCTGGTACTGGATTCTCCTCTATCCTCCACAGTGCTACATACACAAATGTACAGGCATTCATACAGGCAAAAAACTGTGGATATAAAATAAAGGTTGAAAAATAGATCTACTGCAATCTATACCTATCTAGCTATATAACCCTGTGGAATACACCCAAGGACTTTACATCTTACTATAGAAATATTTGCTCAGCTGTGTTCATTGTTGTTCTATTCATTACAGCCAGAAATTGGGCACAGCCTGTATGCCCATCAATTAAGGAATAGATAATGAAAATGTAATACATTTACAAAATGGAATATGATTTGGCTATTAAGAAAAATAAAAATTGCCAGGCAGTGGTAGCACACGCCTGTAATCCCAGCACTCTGGGAGGCAGAGGCAGGTGGATTTCTGAGTTCGAGGCCAGCCTGGCCTACAGAGTGAGTTCCAGGACAGCCAGGGCTATACAGAGAAACCCTGTATCGGGAAAAAAAAAAAGAAAGAAAGAAAGAAAAAAAAAGAAAAGAAAAAGAAAAGTATGAAATTTGCAGTTATTGGAAGAAGCTAAAAAAAAAAAAAAACCAATCATACTGAATGGGGTAACCCAGACCCAGAAAGACAAACACTGTATGTTTCCTCTCATATGTGGATGTTAGCTTTTAAGCTTTAGACACATGTGCT
The DNA here is from genome assembly GCF_947179515.1 of Apodemus sylvaticus. Lineage (NCBI taxonomy): Eukaryota > Metazoa > Chordata > Mammalia > Rodentia > Muridae > Apodemus > Apodemus sylvaticus. The sequence continues at coordinate 83,171,032 of NC_067478.1, forward strand.
TAATTCAGAATATCCAGATGTTAGGTAGCTAGTAAGGAACAGAGGGAAGGGGCAGTATCTTCCAAGGAGGAAGAGGAAAGAGTGTAGAGTTATAAACTGTAATAGGGAGATTAAATTAAATGGGGAGGGAAAAGCTCAGGCAGGTTAAAGGACAGAAAGTGAAGGTGGGACAACTGGGACAGCTAACACTTAGGGCCTTCTGAACACCACGGGGAGACCTACGACTCCAGAAGCTTCACACAATACAGGAAAGGAAGTTAAATGGAGCCGTCTAATGGGGGAGACAATGCCCCCCCCACTGGGCAACATATGCCACCAAGTAACATCTCCAGGCCAGGAATGGGTCATTTTGTTGAGTCTTAGTCAAAAGGCTCCCATAAGCCAGGCAGTGATGTCACACACCTTTAATGCCAGCACTTGGGAGGCAGAGGCAGACAGATTTCTGAGTTTGAGGCCAGTCTGGTCTACAGAGTGAGTTCCAGGACAGTCAAAGCTACACAGAGAAACCCTGTCTCGAAAAACGGAAAAAAAAAAAACAAACAAACAAAAATAAAAACAAAACAAAAAACAAACAAATAGAAACAAGGCTCTCATAGACACCTGCTCCCAAACATCATAGGCCCTTGCTAAGGTTACTGGCTACCTTCCACAATGGGAATGGTAAGGCCATATTACTGAGAACATCACTTACTTATGCCATCTAACATAGAGAAATGAAGATAGTACCCAAGTAGGAGCTTCACCCCCACTGACCAGCACTCACAGTGTTGGAAGGTTTATTGTACACTACAAAAGCAATCATCAATGTTATCCGGCTACAAAACCTGCAAGCTAAAGCAGTGACCTGCCCACAAGACATACTGGCACAATGGTGGCACAGATGTTATGGAAATAACCAACCACTTTGTGATTGGATTTAAGGCCCATGCCATGAGATAGATAGAGCCCATCCCTGAGACTTGAGTCTATACAGAACACAGGGGAAAACCTACTCCTGCTGTTCTACAAAATGGATGTAGCAATATAAAATGACTCCTAATATGATATGGCTACACCAGTGTATCACCCAACCCTTAACAGAAAAGCATCTCTTCGTAGCCAATGGTAACTAACAGAGACCCACAAGTGGGCAGTGTGCAGTAAGACACTCTAAGCACTCAGTCCCAACTGTGATGTCTCTATCATCCCTCCTTCCCACAGGCGCAGAGGTCTATGTAAAAGAGGTGTCAGGAAGACTCTAAGAGCCAGCGGTGGTGAATGGAGTCTTCCAGAGACAACAGGGCTGATGTACACATGGTACACACTACCTGCACAAGCTCAGGACACACAAAATCCCAGCACTGAGAAGGGAAGTGGATACAAAGCCCCACCCCTAACCAAGAAGCACTCTGCAACTGACCATGCTGGGAGACGGATGGAGACCGGTTGTCTCTAATGGAGTGACTTTGGGTATTTTCAAGCACTCTCCAAACAGGGATGGAAAATGAAAGAACATGACATTGAATGTAGGGAAGTAGGAAGGATCTGAGAGAGTTGAAGGACAGTAAAGTATATGATCAGAATATATTGTATGAAAATTTTAAGTGAATAAATACAAAAGATGTAGAGGACTAACAACAGGGATGATAGCAAGAGCTGAATTTAAACACTGAGAAGCTGTGTGATCTGGCACGGCGCTAAGTGCTTTTACAAAAATCCTGTTGCTTCGTATTAAAAAGTTCCATCGCCGTGGCTTCAAATGTGTGAACAATGAGGCTTAAGGGACATATGTAATTTTATTACGGTTATGGCCATGAAACATATGAAGTAAGCCGAAGTGTAGGTTTCTAGCACCATCCAAACTAGCTCAACCAGGCAGCTGAATGCACTGTGTGGTCTTCAGTGTAGCAGAGAGTCCCAGAAACACAAAGTCATAACATACCATAGTATCACTACTATTTTCACTGGTAGAACTTATTGCGAGCTCGCTATAAGAGACTCTGTTCAGGGCTCATCCAAGCCACCCAATACTGAAATGGGTACTATTCTCATTCTTACTGAGGAACAGAGGAACACCAGAGAGATGAGGTAAATCAGCCCACATCTCTCAGATAGAAACTGATTCAAAAGTTGGTCCTTCTGGTTTGGACAGAGAAGAAAGAAAGTGAAAGAGAAGATGGAATTCGAGGAAGAGTCGAGGTCAGAGTCCAGTGAACTTTCAGTTTCCCAGTGCCTCTGTGGTACTCACAAAATGACTGGTGAATGGGATGAAGAAACGAAAGGGGGTGCTCTCAACATCACCCTTGACTCCACCCACCCTGGAGAATCTGGCATCGTGGGTGATGCCATTTTTAACCTGTTTCTCCAAGAGGAACATCCAAGTGCATCGAGACACTAGGTTTACAGACGCTGGAGCACCCAAAGGAGCTCACTTCTCAAGTGTCTTCCCAAAGGAAGAAGACTGACCAAACCTACCAGTCACGTCCAAAAAGTGAAGACGGAAAGTTTTATCTGGAATACTTTAAATGAATTCTTTAAAAAAGAGAGTATCTACAACCTCTTAAAATGCAGGCCGCTCCAGAGCAGAAGAGGGGTAATGAGCAAAGAAATCAGCGGGGAGCTGGAAGTGCAAGTCAGGAGGTCACTGTTGGGAAGGAAAGGGGAAATTTGAAGTTGGAGGTGAAAACAAGGAAGACTCTTAGAGAGTCCGGCTTGGCTTAAGGCAGGGCAAGGTCTTCCCAGGGAGGCTGAGCTGCAGTTCAGGGGCGAAGGGACTGTCGCCTTAGGAAAGGGAATGGAAAGCCCACAAGTGTGGTAGTAGGTAAGAGAGGTACGAGACAGGGTATGTGAACGTTTGCCTTGGCCTTTGTGGGTCACATTCCGTCCTATTGCTCTTTTTCTTTTCCTTGTTTCCTCTTTGCAAGCAGGCCCACAGAACTCCTGAAGATGGGGAAATTCAGCTGGAGAATCAGTCCAGGAACAATGCTGACACACCTACTGACTGTAAGTACCGGAAGAGGCTGAGTGCCTTGGCTATGACAGGGCCGCTCTGCTTCCCCGGGGCCTAGAGCGCACGCGGTGGCAGGCTGCACTCTGGTTGACCATCTCTCTGTTGGCCTTGCAGCTAATCTCAAAAGCCTAACCCTCAAAATCTGCACAGTCCTCCAGCATCCAGACGCCCATCTTTCACCACAGACCTTCACTGTGGAGGACAGCCGGCTTGCCCAGCGGGGAACTTGTACAAGGAACACCACCGGCTTGAATTAGACCTTACTTTCCAGCGTAAAATTCTACTATCCAACATTCGTGTGGAGGGGCCGGTCTATCAGGTCCCAGTAAAGCTCGTTCATGCTACACTGTGAGCACTGTGACTGCTTTCCACAAACATTGTATGAAACGATACTCTATTTCCATATCTCTACCATATGCAACAGTTTGTCACCCAAAAGTTCAGGTCCCATCACTGATAAGAGAATAAAGTGGAATAAAGTGGAATATTCCACTTTAAAGTGGAATAAAGAGCCTGATAGCCCACATTCAATCCCTGGGACCCCATGGTGGAAGGAGGGGACCAACACTGTAAGTTGTGCTCTGACCCCACAGGCACAAGACAAAAACCCCATGCACAGTCAATGTAATAAAAAAAATTAATGAAGCCAGGCATAGTGGCCATGCCTTTAATCCCAACATTCAGGAGAACAAGGCAGGAGTTCAAGGCCAGCCTGGTCTTGATGGGTCATCTAGCAAATTCCCTTGATGTGTCATCTAGCAAAATAACAAAATATCATGCTTTAAATTTTTTATTAAAAATAGAAAATTGGTTTGGGAGCAACTCAGTGACAGGCAGCATTTACCTAGCATGCTCAAGAGCTCAGGTTAGGTCCCTGCCAACACACACACAAACAGAGAGAGAGAGAGAGAGACAGAGACAGAGACAGAGAGAGAGTTCTCAGAATGGTGTGTATATTATGTGCACCCCTCTTTGTATTTTAAGAATGGTGTGTATATGTGCACCCCCTTTGTATTTTAAGTGCCTCTTTTGACATTCAGCTGGCCAAAGTTAATACCGCCAGCAAAGTGCAAGATGAGAGAAAGAAACTGGAGTGCATATACTAATTGTTCTTACCTCCAAAGTACAAACAGCACACGGAACAGGCAGAGGGGTTATATTTTAAAATACACAAGGGATTTCCACCCAGGGGACTTGGCAGCAGAAGAAAGGCCAACAGGAAAGTCACACTGAAAGCCCCAAGGAAGTAGAAAGGGAGGACATGATTTATTCAGTAGCAAGAACCCACAACCTGCCCAGGCACTGGAGAGCCAAAATACTCAGACCACAATGGTTTACAGTCTACCCAGGAAGGTGGACAGCAGGAACAACAGAAGCAGACGACAGCAGCAATCACCATCACAGTACAGAGAGCACGGCCTCTGTGATTTCAATGTCTGGGTTCAAATCCCAACTCTGCTACCAAACAGCTGTGTGACAGGACAAGGGACTTCACAGTCTTTTTGTAAGTCTCATTGTTTCTTCACTGATGCTAACTCATTCAGTAGCTTCAACTAGCTGAATTCCTCTGTGGAAGTACTCAGCACAAACAACCCTTCTGGCAGCAGTAACACCCACATGTCTGCTGCTGCTATTGGTCACCTCACTGTGCTTTCAAAGGAGTGGACTCTATCTTGATGCAAACGGGAGGTCAGGAAAACAGAAGCTGAGAAACTGACGCCTATGCTCCGAACACAAAGCAAGCGTGCAAGGAGAAAGTGTGTCCAGCAGACAGAATGTATGCCAAGTCCTATGTTAAAAATGAGCACTGCACGGCAGGCATTCAGGGAAGGCCAGGAAATCTGGGCTTCCGTCTGATCAGGGAAAGGTATTACACAAGAAGTAATACAGTACAAGAGTTGTTTTTCTGTCTTTCTGCTAAAATGTGAAGCCAGCTGTGACCAAGGGAGATGACACAAGCCTGAGGGGAGCCGGGAAAGGTTCAGAAAAAAACACTTGATGGGGGACAAACAGATGAAATCAACTGCAGACAAATGAGAAGACTCTCACGGAGGGAGAATAACAAGCACAGATGTGGCGAGAGCGCATGAATTAGTAATAGAGCAAACCACTATGATTAAATCATTTCTTTGGGCCTAGATGGGGCCACCAAAAAGGGCGGCATTGTTCCTCCACAGCTGGAGATCTGCATGGCATGAGAATGCAGAGGGACAGAGATGCAGGAGCAGTGAGGACACTCATGACTCACTGAATGACCAACCGTGGTGTCCATATGCAACAGACTAATGCCAGGCAGAATGTCACCAATTGGGAGTCAGCCACAAGTCAAGCAGCTAGTCGCTCCTGCCTTAGCAAATCGCATAACTAAAAAGACAGGAAACCACATTGAGTACAAAGTGCAGGACTTTTCGTTTAAAAAAAAAAAATTGTGTGTGTGTGTGTGTGTGTGTGTGTGTGTGTGTAGATTTCTGTGTACATGTGAGTCCAGAAGTGGGTGTCAGATCCCCTGGAGCTATAGGTACAGGTGATTACACATCATCACTCGGGTGCCCCAAGTGCTTTTCTTTCTGGGGTGGAGTCTGGGAATAAATTACTGGAAAGAAGTCGGAAGATGTGGCTCCAACAAGAACAATCAAGTTGGGTGGCAGCGCACGGGCATGACATGGAACACCTATAACCCCCATAATCTAGAGGAAGACTGAGACCAAGTGCAGCTGGAGCTACTGAACTGCACAGAGACCCTGGCTCAAAAAAACTAAAGGGAAAAATGAAAGATCACATCAGAATGAGATCAGGACATTGGACAAATAATGTTCACAAACACCAAAGGAGAAAAATACAAAGAATGGAAGTTCATTTTCAGTACATTCTCCCCACCACCACCTGGCCTGGGGTATGTTGTAGTTTTTTATCATTATATGTGGTGTTTGCTTTTTAGCCATGGTAAATGATCCTCAGGTGTGATGGTTAGTGTTAATTGTAAACTTGACAGAATGTAGACTCAAACACCTGGGAAATGGGCCTCTGGGCATGCCCCTGGGGGGTTATCTTGGGTGTGTTAATTGACAAGAAAGATTCATCTTGCAGATGGGTAGGAATATTTCCTTGTGGAAGGCACGGGGTCCTGGGCTGTGTAGGAGGGAGACAGTGAGCTGAGCAGTAGGAAGCATCCGCTGGGTGCAGAGCACTGCTGGATACAGAGCACCGCTGGATGCAGAGCACCACTGGGTGCAGAGCACAGCTGCATGCAGACCACCGCTGGGTGCAGCGCACAGCTGGATACAGAGCACAGCTGGATACAGAGCACAGCTGGATACAGAGCACCACTGGGTGCAGAGCACCGCTGGATACAGAGCACAGCTGGGTGCAGAGCACAGCTGGATACAGAGCACCGCTGGGTGCAGAGCACCGGCTGTTTCAAGCGCCTGCTGCCCCCACTTCCCTGCTGGGAGGGGCTATAGCTTGAACCATGGGCCAGAAACAACCCTGGCTTCCATAGTTGCTCTTGTCGGGATGTTTTATCACAGGAAGAGGAAAAGACACAAGGACACCAGGAAAGGCCATTTCTCAGGCCAGGAGAAAAGCTTTCTATTTTACTTCCACTCGTGTTCTCTTCAGTCTTGTTCTCAAGTATCCCCCCTTCCCCCTCTCTCCACTTCCCTCCCCTCTTTCTCCTTTGTGTATGTGACATGTGTGTCATGTGTGACCACTGGAGTGCCAGGGTAACTGAGGAGGTCAGAGGACTCTGGGAGACAGTTCTCTCCTTTACCACGGGGCTCTAGGGGTTGAGTTCAGGTTGTCAAACACACCCTTTACTAGCTAAGTTACTTTACCATCTCATTTGTAAACTAAGCTTTTGTTCTTGCCATTGCATTTAAGATATCTTTATGCAGTTTTGTGAATACTAGTCTGTCATTAACTAAGTAAGGGGGGGAAGGGGGATAGTTAAGAACAAGCCTGAAGAGCGCATGGGTGGAAGGCCTAGGCCGCTCTCAGAGGTTGAGGAAGAGCGTGACTGAGGCCAGCCTGAGTCTCAAAATCAAACAAAAATGGGCAAAAGATTTAAACAGCTGCATCAACAAACACTAAATAAATATGGCAAATAAGTTTACAAAATGATGCCAACACCGCCAGGGTGGTGCACGCCTTTAATCCCAGAAGGCAGAGGCAGGCAGATTTCTGTGAGTTTGAGGCCAGCCTGGTCTACAGAGCAGTTCTAGGACAGCCAGGGCTACACAGAGAAACCCTGTCTTAAAAAACAACAGAACAACAAAAAGCAACATCACTTGTCATCTAACTGCAGATTAGATGATCACTCCACACTGGAGAACAGCCAGAATCCAAAGCAAGGGCAACAGGAAATACTGGTGTGGAGAAAGTACAGAGACGCTGCTGTGGGGATGAGGGACCACACAGCCTTTCTTGAAAGAACCCACATCACACAACTAACCATCCATTTATCACAGGGCCACCAACTGTGTCCTCAGTGTCTTTTCAAAGAAACTGAAAAGCTACATCCAGACAAAAAATTTATATAAATATTTACAGCTTTATTCAAAATTGATGAAGCCCAGAAGCAACATGAAGGCCTTTCATCTGTATGAGCAAATGAGAATAATGTGGGAGCTTCTGCAGACTGTAACACAGATGCCAAAAAGGACCAGCCAGGAAAGCCAACAGAAAACACGGGGAAACTTCAATTATCACCAATAGAAAGCCTCTCTGGAAAGGCTACATTCTAGATGGTTCCATTATGACATTCTGGCAAAGTCAAAGTCAAGGAAATAGTTAAGAGCAGCATCAGAGATGAGGAGGAGGAAGAAATCAAAAAGTAAAAGCCGGAGGCCTTTCTGAACAGTGAAGCTGTTCCGTACGGTTCTGCAATAGCGAGGGCGGGAGAATGACACTGTCGGCAGAGGCATTAAGTCATTGCCCTTTGAGCACAGAAGAGTAAACTGGCTTGTCGACGTTCGCTCTTGTTGCTGTGTATTATAACACTAAACTCTGTATCCCAAGGTCTAGTCGCCTCGAGAGCCAAGTGAATTCTCATGCCTTTGTTGTATAAACCTTGCTCCTTAATTTAAAACTATAGGTAGAATAAAGATGGCTACAGCCTGGAGCTGTGCAGAAGAGAAATAGGCAGGGCTTTGGTTCCTGAACTTGAGATCTGAGGTAGAGATCTTGAGAAGAAAAGAAAAAAAAGGCATGAGGGACAGCCTGCTAAAGTAGGAACGGCCCAGGAAGAACCCGGCAAGGGATATCTCAGGATTATTGACAGAGAAGTAGACAAAATAGCACAAAGCACCCAGCTCTGGTGCTTTAAGGCTTATTGTTAATATAAAGAGTTTGTGTCTTTTATTTGGGAACTAAATGATCTAAGATGGGGAAGAAACCCCCAAATAATACAACCACAACACTGGCTGCACTCCTCAAGAGACTAGAAGTGCAAACGCTCTCAGAGGGGCTCTGTGCAACCCCTCTGCTAACTGGGTGTGCCTTTGGGGCACAGTAGGAAGTCCTGTAGCTTTCTATTTCCTCACTGACAAGGGGGGAGTAATGTCATTAGGACATCAAAATGAGCTCTAACATGTAAGTGTTGGAACAGAGTGACTGGGACAAATTAAGTGTTCAGAGGATATCACCCTCCTTTACTCAAAGGTCTGTGGACCAATAATCATTGCTGGAAACACCTATGAAAATATTAAAGCTCAGAAGGGCTTAACTGAATGGTATTATCAGGGTAGCTTTTGTTCAACATAAACACACCATAGCTACTACAGAGATCCAAGTTACTATCTGCTGACAATCACAGTCTACTCAGAATGCATACTGGTCATGACTTTGCTATATACTATAAAGTTGCGGACATTAAAACATGAAGTGTAGCCAGGCACAGTGGTGCATGCCTTTAATCCCAGTGCTGGAGACACAGAAGCAACCCGGTCTACAAAGTGAGTTCCAAGACAGTAAGGACTACATAGAGAAAGTGTCTTAAAAACAAACAAACAAAAAACAGTGAAAGACAAATGCAAGAATAAGTGATATATGTCATATACAGCAAGCCCATTTCCAGTAGGTGAATAGATGAGTTATTAGGGCAACTGTTAATCAATCCTTTGTAAGTTTGACTCTTATCTTCCTCAATGGAACACCATTTCACAGGAATTTTAAACTTAAACATTCTGCAGTGTATATGTTGGTGCATGGCTATAGCTCCAGCTCCTTATAGGAAGGGGCAGGCAGAGAGAGGCATGCAGACTGAGTGCAAGAGCTGCCCAGGCAGCACAGCAAAACTCTTACCTCTTTTTTTTTTAAAAGATTTATTTATTTATTATATGTGAATACACTGTAGCTGTCTTCAGGTCTTCTCGTTACAGATGGTTGTGAGCCACCATGTGGTTGCTGGAATTTGAACTCAGGACCTTTGGAAGAGTAGTTGGTGCTCTTAACCACTGAGCCAGCTCTCCAGCTCACTCTTACCTCTTTAGATGATTGATAGATAGACAGACAGATAGACAAATAGATGGATGAGGTGAACAGACAACTAATAGATGTATAAATAGGCAGACGGCTAGATGGCTAGACAGACAGGGAAGGTATAGTATCTGTACTTGTATGGCTGAGGCAAGAGTATCACAAGTGTGTGGCCACCGTGGGCAGTACAGCAGCTGTGTCATGAGAGGGACAAAGGATGGGAGGGACAGCTTTAACAAGCTAGCAGAAAGGAAACTGGAAAGATGGTTCAGTGGTTTAAAGCACTTGTTGGTCTTGCAGAGAACCAGAGTTTGACTCCCAGCACCCACTTGGCAGCTCAGAACCATTCTAATCCTAGCTTCAGGGGCTCCTCTGACCTCCACAGGCTCTTCTGACCTCCTCTGACCTCTATGGGCTCCTCTGACCTCCTCTGACCTCCTCTAACCTCTATGGGCTCCTCTGACCTCCTCTGACCTCCTCTGACCTCCTCTGACCTCTATGACCTCCTCTGACCTCCTCTGACCTCCCTGGGCTCCTCTGACCTCCTCTGACCTCCATGAGCCCCAGGCATAGGCATTAGTGCACAATCTCACATGCAGGCAAAATATCCATACACAAAAAGTTAGGTACATTTTTGGAGCAATCAGAAAAGCAGGGATGGCAGAACAAAGCAGATTTTAGATACACATGCCAAGAGAGGATTTTTAAAGCTACACTAAGCCAGGCAGCGGTGACGCACGCCTGGAATCCCAGCACTCTGGGAGGCAGAGGCAAAGGCAGGCAGATTTCTGAGTTCAAGGCCAGCCTGGTCTACAGAGTGAGTTCCAGGACAGCCAGGGCTACACAGAGAAACCCTGTCTCGAAAAAACCAAATCCAAAAAACAAACAAACAAACAAACAAAAAAGCTACACTAGAATAAAATAAAACCCCAAATGCAGGCCGACGGTGGGATACACCTTTAATTTCAGCAGAGTCAGGAAGATCTGAGTTTGAGGCCAACCTGGTCTACACAGCCCAGGACAGCCAGGTCTACACAGAGAAACCCTATCTTAAAAAACTGTAACTAGAGATTAGAGAAATAGATAGGTAGACAGACAGATAGACAGACAGACACCTTGAAATCTACCTGTCAATACTTTATACTTTGTGTGTACCAAAAAAAGTATGGAAGAACACAAACCAACTGCTAATAATAGTTAACTGTGGAGGATGGGGCCGGGCTACAGTTAGGACCTACATGTCTTTCCTATGATAATGACTGGATACAAACAATACTTTCCACACTGTCTTACTTTCATTTTATTTTAAAATTAGTGCTACAGTATATTCATCCATATGCACAGCATATATACATTTTCAGTGAAACAAAAAGGCTAATATTTCAGTAGAGTGATATCCTCAGTAGAAAACATGTGCTTCATAGATTCCCCAGGCAATTACATGACCCCAAATATTATGACATTTAGGAAATATATTCTCATGTTATCAAACTTTTCCTAAGATTCTTAAAATAAAAACATGTCAACTCTGTTCTTTCCAAATGGGCCACCAGATTCAGATTCCAATGGCCAGTCTCAATTCAAGAGTAAACTAACTAAACCTGTCAAGATATTTAACAACATAACACAAAATATTGGCCCAAAAATGAAGCCCATATGTCCAAAACATGCCTGACAGTGACAGCAACTGTTTAAAATTGGTTTAAAATTTTCACTACAGGAAATACAGCCACTTAAAATTCACTTCAGCTTCAATTCTGAATCATTCCATCGTCACTAACCTGGAAAAAAGTGCTTGAGCCATTTGTCACTTCTGACTAATCCTAAACCCCTGAGCATGGGCAGCTCTGGACGGCCGACTCACATATGGGCTTGAGGCAGACTGAGCTACAGGTTCAGGGCAGCTTGGGCTAAAGAAAGAGTCTTCCTCTGTATGTGTCCATCTGTCTGTCTGTCTCTCTCTGATACACACACACACACACACACACACCTATCTGCAAGAAGAAAGAATTGTCCAGAAAAAAAAAGGTTCATATAAGCATTATCAATGTCTGATCATGTGTTTGTTTGTTTGTTTGTTTGTGTGAGTGTGTTTGTTTCTAGGCAGCATTTCCCAGTGTGGCCCTGGCTGCCCTGGAACCCAATCTGTAGACCAGGCTGGCTTCACTGCCCAACCAGCTTGGTTATTCTTAAAGAACTTTGTTTCTGACTGGACTAACAAGCTCTTGTGCTCTTGGGCCAGAAGTCCGGCATATTCACTGCTCCTTCCTTATCGGTCCTAGTGGGCTCCTTCCTCAGAGTCATACTGCCAGCATCTGGGCCTTGGCTTCTCACCTTTGTTGGCTAAAGAGTCTCTGACACACTCGCAGACATTGTGTTCTGTAGAGAGTCTGGAAAATTTACAGACTCTGCTAAGCCTTTTTGGGTCCCAGACAATGAGGTGCAGAAGTATCAGTAGATGGAAGATAGTTTCTTAGAAATGATTAATATAATTCATAAGAGAAAAATAAATGAAAGGGCCGAAGAGACGACTTGGTGGTCAAAGCATTTGTTTCTCCCAGCAAACACAGTTGGCAGGTCAGGACCACAAGTAATTCCAGCTCCAGGGGACCCAACTCCCTTGTCTGACCTCCACAGAAACCTGTGAGACACTCAGACACACTCAGACACACACACACACACACACACACACAGGGGTGGGGAAGAGAGATTAAAACAACACTACTTTAAAAGATGAAGACTCCGGCTCCTGCAGGAGCGACACCCACTGGTTGGAAGCTTATGCTGCTTTTGCAGAGAAAGTGAACTCAGCTCTCATGTCAGGCGGCTCACAACCACTGCGAACTCCAGCTCCGGGGGAGCTTCTGGTTTCCTTGAGTACTTGGACTCATCATATTTGCCCATACAACACATAAATAAAAATAAATTTATATTATGTACATATAAATTTTAGAAAAAATATTTACTCATAAAAAGACACCTTTGTGAGAAGAAAAAGAAGTTACACATATTTGCGAAGCACTGTGTGACAAAGACTTATACCACAGACTGGAGCGATGGCTCAGTGGTTAAGAGTACCGACTGCTCTTCCAGAGGGCCTGAGTTCAATTCCCAGCCACCACATGGTGGCTCACAACCATCTGTAATGGGATCCGATGCCCTCTTCTGGTGTCTGAAAAGTAATGGTTGAACACTCATATGCATAAGATAAATAAATCTTAAAAAAAAAACATAATAAAATAATCTGTAAAACTCAGTAGGTCTATTCCTGTAAAATGGATCAAACTGGAGGGAGGGTGTGGCTGAGTGTCAGAGCTTATGCTTAGCAGACTCAAGGCCCTAGCCTCAATTTCTAGCACCACAAAGAATAATCATAAAGGTTTTTTTTTTTTTAAATAAGCCAGAAAAGTTGTACAGACACCAATGTCAACATTTGGTTGGCAAATAAGTACATAAAAAGATATTCAAGATCATTCATCAGTAGGAAAGTACAAGCTAACACTGTGACGTAGCATGCACAACTACCACTAAAATTTAGAAGAGGATCAGCCAGCTGGCTTTCCAGGTAAAGGCTTTTGAGACTGTGACTGACCACCTGAGTTTGAGCACCACCCCCACCAGGCCCCTTGTCTTGGAAAATCAGAACTCTTGCAAGTTGTCCTGACATACACATACTCTCTATGGTACATGCATATGCACAGATGTGTGCACACACATAAATGTAATTTAAAAAAAATTAAAACATCATTATCATCAAGTGATAGGTAGGGATTCTGTGTACCTGAGCCTGTCATGAGAATGGCAGTTCTTTAAACTAAACATAAACATAAGTATAAGCCTACCAACCACATGGGCTACCCATCCACTCCACTCTACTCCTGCCAACCGCATGGGCTACCCATCCACTCCACTCTACTCCTGCCAACCGCATAGGCTACCCATCCACTCCACTCTACTCCTGCCAACTGCATGGGCTACCCATCCACTCCACTCTACTCCTGCCAACCGCATAGGCTACCCATCCACTCCACTCTACTCTTACCAACCACATGGGCTACCCATCCACCCCACTCCTAGCAACTGCATGGCCACACCTGGGAAGCTCTATTTGCGTCAGCTACAGACTACAGAGGATCCAGGTGCTCACCAATGGGTGAGGTAAACAGAGAGGCTGTACCTACACACCCTAGGATTACTCAGCAGGAAAATGCAGCACTTCCATACAGGTGAGAACAATGGATGAATCACAGACAGGGAGGCGGGCAATCTGCGAGGACACCAAGGACCGATTTTTCTGGCAGGGCAGCACAGTGGGACTAAATGCACACAACTAAGAAACTCTTGGTAATAACTGTTCTATATCTTGTGGTGTGCTCATTAAATGGGCTTATATGTTGTAAAATATGATTTATTTTATTTGGTTTTATTTTTTGGTTTTTCCAAAACACAGTTTTCTTTAGAACACTGTGTTTTAGAAACTCAAGACATCTGCTGCTGTGTGCCACCAGCTAAAATATCAACTTAGGCTGGGCGGTAGTGGCGCACGCCTGTAATCCTAGCACTCTGTGAGGCAGAGGCAGGCGGATTTCTGAGTTGGAGGCCAGCCTGGTCTACAGAGTGAGTTCCAGGACAGCCAGGGCTATACAGAGAAACCCTATCTTGGAAAAAAAAAAAAAATCCAAAAAAAAAAAATCAACTTAGATACTAAAAATGGTTCAGTTTTATGGAAGCAAATTTTACCAATCAGATTAAGGATATTAACATAGCCATGAATAGTGGGACATACCTGTAATGCCAGCACTTAAGAGGCCAAACAGGAAGAATTCCAGGGCAAAAGCACATACATACATACATACATACATGTAGAACTAAAACAACAACAACATCAAAAAAGCAAGAAGTACTTGAGATCAGCACTGCGGACGATAAGGAGTATTAAGAGGCTCGGTGCCCAGGTCCACGGGAGCTGGGATCTGCCTGCCCTTGATTCATCACACGTCATTAAGTTCCATTAAGTTCATTTACTGGCAAGTGCCTCAGTCCCACCTCCTGATTCAAAATAAAGAAATCCTTCAGACACTACAGAAGCATCTGTTTGAAAAAATTTAAAGACTACACAGCCAATTCTATCATCTATCTCCGTGAGTTCAAGGCCTGCCTGGTCTACAGAGTTAGTTCCAAGACAGCCAAGGCTACACAGAGAAACACTGTCTAGAAAAACAAAACAACAAAACCTCACTATTTTTAAAAGCAAATACTCTAACACAACACAATACAATGCAAAGACACACTAATTTGATATACGCCGAGGAAAAGATGGCCTCTATCTTCTATAATCAAACTATTACATTCCTACGAGAGCAGCTGACTGTGGGTATGATCATCCCAAATCTGAGAGTAGGTTTCTGAGGTGTTCATTGGTACACACTGTTTTCTTAATGAGAGCTACAGTCAAGTGCTGAGATTGCGCAGGCTGAGCGCTGGCAGGACCGGCTGATTCCTCATGGTTTTGATTCTGAATATTAAGTAACTGTGTGTTCAGAAACCCTGTACCCCAAAGTCTCGCAATTCCTGTATTCAGTTATGCAGTGATGCCTGGATTGTTCCCCACAATTTAAAAATCTGTGGCCTACTCTATACGACCTAGCTGAATGTCTACCCTGGTCTTCATCTTGTTTATGAGAACAGGATGGTCACAGGCTGAAAGTCCCTCCTGATGCAGGCTGGCCCACACTGGTTGGTTGTAAGATAGCTGCCAAAGTGGCACCCAGACAACCTCGGTCTCCACTGTAATGCTATCTGCGTGCACAACAGCACACACTCAGGAGTCAGGACAAGTGACAGCTACCATACTGACACCTGGAAAACATTATTGAGAAAGAGAGAGAGAGAGAGAGGGAGAGAGAGAGAGAGAGAGAGAGAGAGAGAGAGAGAGAGAGAGAGAGAGAGAATGGGAGAGAATATGAATCCAAATTCCTGGAAAATCACAAAGAAAAAAATGGAGAGGCATTCCTCTCTTTATTACTAATCTATTGCTCCACTTACTTAAAGGCTGAAAAGTTTGAATTAGAGTTTATCTACTGCTTCGCCTATTGGCTGAAGTCTCCTTCATTGCTCAACCAATGTGCCATCTTGTTACCAGTTCAATATTTCCAAAAGGGCAAAGGGGCCAATTCTAGGGGTAAAATTCAGTAACATCCCATCTAGAGACAGGGAGGAGGAGGAGGAGGAGGAGGAGATGGAACAAGCTTTTGGACATTTTGTCTTCACGGACTTTCTGGTGTTTATGGAACTTTATGGTGTTTATGGGAAGTAAATAAAATTAAATCCCATGAGCCTTCTGTGGCCAAGCGCCAACTTAGCCCAATCTCAGTAAGTTCATGGACAGTCCTTCATCTTCCCAGCAGATTCCAGATGTCCTGTCACCCATGCAATCCAGCAGACACTTCTAAAGGTAAGAGTGCTAACAGTACTGTCCCACCTAGAAAGAAAACCAGACAGCTAGTCAATAGTAAATCTCCCAACATGTCATGTTTTAGGAATTGGTTTGTTCCAAATCACAGTTTAGAATTATTGCAGAAAGGCGGTGATCCTCCTGTTCCTTGTGAGATTTCTAGGTGTGGGCCAAAGGCATCTCCATTCTTCCTATTAAAGAAAACACCCCTTCAAGGTCCCAGCAATGTTGTCTGCAATTCCCCAAGAGCTTCTGGCACATTCCAAATAGCACGTGCTCCAGTCACGTGGGTGCCGCCTTCCTTCAGGCTGGGGCTGCCTGGCACACAGGCCGCTGTGGGATTTCAACGCTCCCTCGCACAGGGAAAGCATGCTGGCCCACTACGAGGCTCCCGGAGAGTCCAAGATTTCACTTCACTACATTTGTCAGCCTCCCATTTTAAGTGAGTTACTTTCTTTTCTAAAATTCATGAACGTGTGCACAGTAGTACATACACACACCAAGAGATCGGGGCACTTGCTGAGAGCTCAACAGCAGTTTTTCTTTCTTCTGGTGGTTTTTTTTTTTTTTTTGTTGGTGGTGGGTTTGGGTTTTTTTTGTTTTTGTTTTTTTTTTGTTTGTTTGTTTGTTTTGTTGTTTTTTTTTTTTTTTTTTTGAGACTGAGTCTCACTGTTTAGCTCAGGCTGGCCTTGAACTCAGAGATCCCAGTCTTCTGCCTCCCAGACTAAAAGCATGTGCCACCACTCTAGTTTAATTTTTTTCTTAGTCACAGAGGGAATGAGTTCAGAAACTAGGCAATAATCACCTCGCATACACCCCATCACTAGACAGTAACATAAATGCAAATAGTCTATATGTATCTATAGGGTCATTTCCCTTCCTCTTTAGCATAAACAACAGACACAGGTGAAAAAGGTAAAATAAAAGTTTTTCTTTTGGGTGCTGGGGAACTGAACCTAGGGCCTTGCACAACTAAGCACAAGGTTTACACTGAACTACGTCTCCAGGCCCCAGAAGGAATTCTTCTTCTGGGAACAGATAGAATCTCATCACTGCATCTAAGCCCCAGCAGCTAGTGACCATGGATTTCAGCAAGACAGATGGAATAAAGACCCTTCTAATTGTCTGCTTCCTTGGGCTCAGCACTAGAGACAAGTATTACCCTCTGCCCCTGAGGAGAGGTTTACACCTGAGCAGGTAAAACACTATACAGGCCACCGTGAGTTGGTCTACAAATAAGCACTCAACGTGTTCATCAGGAAACAACAGAGTACAGTCCGTAAAAAGAGAGAGTCAGCAAGTGCCAAGTAAGTGAAAGGAAACTTTAAAAAGCTATTAGTGGCTAAAAGGATGGTCCCCCAGCCAAGAGCACTGCCTGTTCTTACAGAGGACTACTTCCGCAGCTCACAACTGCCTATGCATCTAGCTCCAGGGGATCAGAAGCTCTCTCCAGTCACCAAGGATACCTGCACATTCATGCAGATAAACACATACACGTGAATAAAATGCATTTTTAATTATTACTAGAAAATAATTATGAAGAAAAAAATAGGAGAGAGAGGGAAGCCACACCACACGGAGAACAGACTTGAAGGCAATTGAGACAGGAGGAGCAAACTCTAAACTCTAGAAAACAGAGACCATGACTCTCCTCGAGATCCTAGTGTGTGGGGCATGAACGCTAACACTCAAAAATGTGTGACAGAGCAAGAAGCAGGGGCGAGCACTTGGGAGGCCTGGGCAGGAGGACCTCAGGCTCGGCTCAGCCTGGGCTACACAGTGAACCCCAATCTCAAAACAACAATGAGAAGCATTAACTACTAAAATAAATATGTCCAGAAATCCCATGTGTTTGCAGTGTCACTAATTTTACATTGCCACTTTGTAAAAGATTTATTTACTCAATGGATACGGGTATTTTGATTGCATGCATGTCTGTGCACCCTGTGTGCCTGGTGCTCTCAGGGGCCAGAGCGAGAATATCAG
This sequence comes from Apodemus sylvaticus, assembly GCF_947179515.1. Classification (NCBI taxonomy): domain Eukaryota; kingdom Metazoa; phylum Chordata; class Mammalia; order Rodentia; family Muridae; genus Apodemus; species Apodemus sylvaticus. Next base: position 83,188,935 of record NC_067478.1, read on the forward strand.
ATTCCACGGAGCTGGAATGACCGATGGTTGTGAGCTTCCATACAGGAAAGGGACGCGGGTCCTCTGAAAGAGCCTCCCATACTCTTATCACTCCCTATTCTACACTGCCACTTTTAAAAACCATTAATCAAAACTGTAAACAGCGTTTTCCCGACATGGTTATTTGTCTTTGTAACGTTTTCTGAGCGTAACCTAGAAATCGTACTAACATTCTCCACACAGAACCAGCACTAACTGACACAGAGGAATGCTTCTGCTGCCTGCCAGTGCCACTGGGAGACCACTAAGGTCAGTCAGTCTCCTTAGTGGTTGTGTAATTAAATGGCTTAGACTCAATTACAACAATTAAGGCCAGAGACAGGAGAATGAAACCTAGCAGAAGAGCCCATGACTAATGCTGAATCAGTTTCCAAGTGATTACTTCACCCTCCCATATTCACACTCCCAACACTGGTCCTTGGAAGTACATCAAAGGTGTTACCCAAAAATACTCAAGATTGCAGGACAATGCTGAAACTGGGGACAGAAAAGCAGGCACTTGACATTTTGAACCTTTCCTTCCTCCAACTTCGGAATGGGAGAATTCATGGTCATGATTATATGTGTCCATGTATGCGGATATGCAATGACACCCTAAGTCAAAGCTGAGTGCCCATGCTACCATTGTCACCTCAGGAAAACTTTGAACCTCTACACAGAAGGACTTGGAGACAGAACTAAATTTATATTAAAGCCACCACCTTTCAAAATAGTAAAAATTTGTCAGACAATGGTTATGCATATCTTTAATTCCAGCACTTGGGAAGCAGAGACAGGTAGATCTCTGAGTTCAAGACCAGCCTGGTCTACAGAGTGTGTTCCAGGACATACAAAACTACACAGAGAAACCTTGTCTCAAAAAATAAATTAAAAATGTATTTTGTACATGGGGGTGGGGGGTTACATACACACCCGTGATTGTGTACAAGTCACAGAACACGTGTGGAAGAAGGCAAGTTCCTCCTAACGGTGGTGGCGCATGCCTGGAATCCCAGCACTTGGGAGGCAGAGGCAGGAGGATTTCTGAGTTCGAGGCCAGCCTGGTCTACAGAGTTGAGTTCCAGGACAGCCAGGGCTACACAGAGAAACCCCGTCTGGGGGGGTGGGGGGGGGGAGGGAAGAGGGCAAGTTTCAGGAATTGGTTTTCTCCTTCTATCATGTAGGTTCCTGGGTCTTGAACTCAGATTGTCAAGTTTGTGGTATGGCCCTTTCCCACCAAACCCTCCCACCAGCCCTCCCCTTATCCCCTAAGAACCTTCATTACTCAAGTTCCCTGGGGTTTCTTCTAATCTTTCAGCTCAAATCATCCACAGCTGGTTACACAGTGACACCTTTATGGAGAGGGTCGGTGAGATTCTGGTTAGGTGCAGTTGAAACAGCTCTGCTCTGGCACCTGCTGCCTGGTTATCAGCAAGAGAACAAGCAAGAGCTTACAGTCTTACAGACTCACTCATGCCTCTCAGCTCTGCTATTTAAAACACAGAAGGATTTGAACAAGTTACAACTCCACAATGGAACTAGATACTCTCCCTGCCCTGCTGCTGAGGCCCAGGAGGAACGCCATGAAGTGGAGAGGTGGAGTGGAGCTCAGCAGATGGCAGTAAAGACAGAAGGAGTGTTAGCTGTATACAGTATTAACTGTATTAGTCAGTCAGCCCAGCTGTGAGAAGAGTTGAGATGAGTTACCTCCTGCCTAGAATTCCAGGAGGTCTCCAAAGGAAGAAGGCTCGGTGGTGAGGCCCAAACTAACAACAACCAGGCCTTGTCATTAGCACCTTATCATCTCCTCCCTAACCTTGAGGCTTCTAAGAAAATCCTGTTTTCACTGTTTAGCTGAATTCCTCCTTATGGCCTTGGGCCAATGCATTCCTAGAACAAAATCTGAATGCTGTTTGTCTTAGAATCTTCTAGGGAGGGCTAAAAATCCCAGCTTTCTCAAGAGCCCCCATGTTTTGGTTTACCACACTCTACTTCCAGGCAGCAATAGGCCTTGAAGGTCTTGCAGCCCCCCACACCATTTCTGTCACAGACTAGTATCTAGTCTTCTGCTTAGCAAGCAGGACCCTGCTTTCTAGGATGCCAGGTGCAGCCCCTCCCAGGTTCCTGCCCTCTCCTACTCCTCTCTTACTGACAGGCAGCAGGATCTGTGCTCCAGGTGATTCAGAGATGGGACTTCTCTGACTCTGGTTTCCCCCTACACCTCTGAGGGGTAGTTTTTCTTCTGTATAGAGTGTTGTGCTAGGCTCTGAAAGGAACTTGGGGGGTGGAGCACTTGCCTAGCACACAGGCTGGAGACCTGGTGTTACTTAAAACAATATAAAATAATGTGTTTACCTCACAGGATCATAGAGAGGCTTAAATAGGAAACTTATGAACATGTCATATGGATTTAATTATAACAAGTTTCTATTATGACTTATAAGGTCCTAATCAATACACAAAGCTGCAACAGAGATATCCTCCGGTGCTAGGGCTGTGGCTTCATTGGTAGAGTGACTGCCTAACATGCACAAGGCCCAAGATCTGATCCTCAGCATGGCACGGAACCCATAAAACAAACAACAACAATAACCACACCCTGTGGCCCAAGCCTACATGGCCAGCACTCAGAAGGCAGAGGCAGAGGATCACAAGTTTTGGTCATCCTTGGGTATAAAATCCAAGGCCAACCTGAGGAACAGGCAATACTAGCTTTAAAAAACTCCCTCTGGTATTTTATTAGCAATAGATTGAAAGTAGCTCAGTAGGCAAAAGTAAGCCACATCCTTTCATGTAACAGAAAAGAGGAAGGAGAAAGCTCCTCACACAGCTCATAGAGAAACGTTCCAGATACGAGAAGGGGAGGGGAGGCAGAGGCCTACACTGCTGTGTGAATCGCCTACTTTAAGAGAGGGAAGGACGGCCGGCCGTACCTACTTACTCCCACACACGAAATACCTCAGGAGACTTGGAGGTGTGCTCAGCGGTCGTGCTTCCTTCCCTAGCTGGATTCAATCTCTAATGGCAGGAAAATGAAAGAAAAAAAGGCAGCAGGCAGGTGTGGTGGGACAGTCCTTGATACCAGCACTCGGGCAGAGTTCACAGCCTGGTCTACACAGTGAGTTCTAAGACATAGAGGATTTCTCAGTGAGACCCTGTTTTGAAAAGTTCAAAAAGTTTGTTGTTGGTTTTTGGTTGCTTGGTTTTGGTTTTTTTGAAACGGCATCTCTCTGGGTAGCCCTGGTTGTCCTGGAACTCTATCTGTAGACCAGGCTGGCCTCAAACTCACTGTTTGGTTTATTGTTTTGATTTTTGTGTTTTTTTTTTTAAGAAAAAGGAAAAAAAACCAACACTCTTAAAGACAGTGATGACATCGACTGCCTCCAGAAGGCAGCCTGGAGGACTTCTCTCTGCCACTGCCACTTTGAACCCTTTTCTATAAATGGTGAAGGAAAATGATTCCTTCGTATACTAAGTGTGGAGAGGCCACGGCAGCAGCGAGGCAGGCAGCACCTCTGACAAGTCACTTCCTGGGCCAGCCTCAGCATGACACTTAACAGCTCCGCTCCCTCCATGATCTCACTCCATCAGCACTGAGGTTAATTTATTCCTTCTAGTCAAACTTCCTGACTGGCTAATTATGAGTCCGTGTGCAACACATTTCCACACTCAATGTTATTTATAACTCTTACTTAGAAGGGGCCTCTGAACTATAACACCGCCTACCTTCAGGGCGTGGAGCCGTTACATCCAATGCTAACTTTTCTAGATCAAATCCCAATCATTCAGACTACAAGATCAAAGTAAGCTCTTAACTTGAACTTTGGGAATGAAGTGACTGACTATCATGCAGAGCACTGCCCCGGTTTGAAGAGAAGAATTTCCTCCAATCTGGAAGGATATTACTCTAAACTTGGCCGAATAACTTTTGCATGGGGGTAAATAACATTTCCAGAAGCAGGGATTAAAAAACTTGCTTAGTAGTTAAGAGCACCAGCTGCGCTCCAGAGGACCACAGTTCAGTTTCTAGCATCCTAACATCCTCAGGATGGCTCACTGCCACCTGATTCCTAATTCAGAGGATCAGACCTCTTCTGGCCTCCAATAGACCCCAGAATGCCTATGGATGCACAGACATACAAACACTTACAAACACAAAATAAAACCAAATATACTTTTTTCTTCCTCTAATTTCTAAGGCAACATTCTCCAAACATACATTTTAAATGACATCACCTGAAACATAGCTCTATCACACTGGAGCAACACTCGGGACCCTGACACTGCTCAGAAGCACAGTGACTGCACCTCCCTTCTGGCTCCCCTAGGGTGAGCAGGTTATTTTTGGAGCAAGACTATGAAGCAGCACTTTGTGGACGCTGGGATCCATCCTCTGAATGTTCCCTTCACACTCCTCCAGTCCTCTCCCTCCTGGCACTGGGCTCCAAAACCTCAGCGGAATACATAATGAAACGCTGGGTTACTTTAGGGCAAGAAGGTTAAGCCTACGAAAGCTTTCTAATTGGAAAGCCTCTTCCATGAAAGCATATAGAGGTTTGCTGGCTCTTCTTTCCCCTTTCTAGTGTCCCAACAGGTAGTTGCCTCTTCTGGAACCAAGCACAAAAGCTGGCCAGGCAGTAGAACTCCAGTGTGGACAGGTGCTTTGCAAGCACAGTAAACGTCAGGGCAACAAATCAACAGGAGCTAACGAATGTCTCCTAACACATTGCTCACTGAGGTGCAAAGCCTCTTAGTTAAGGCAAGCATTGAGAAAAACTCAAAACTGCAAGAAAAGGAGCCCTTCTCGGCCCATAGAAAACTCAAGAAGGAAGACTTGCTGCATAAAAACTCATTATTCCAGGGTTATTTTCAGTGGCACTTAACTCCAGGGTGGAGACCAAGGGTCCCAAATAAACCTACTTGAGTTATTTTTCGCCTTTAGTAATTCTGAAATCCAAGGTTAGGTTTATTAAGGAAAAGTCTGATGGCTCATCCAAACCTCTGTTGTTGTTTTAAAGAAAATGATAAATGTAAAACTGTATCTGTTTTACATCTGCGTGTGTGTATGTATATATGTATATATGTATATGTATATGATGTATATGTGTGTATATATATATATATATATATATATATATATATATATTTGTATATAAGACTTCAGGGGTAGCCAGGTTGTGGGGGCACACACCTTTAATCCCAGCACTTGGGAGGCAGAGGCAGGTGAATTTCTGAGTTTGAGGCCAGCCTGGGCTACAAAGTGAGTTCCAGGACAGCCAGGGCTATACAGAGAAACCCTGTCTCGGAAAAAAAAAAAAAGTTTGGGGTTTTTTTGTTTCATTTTGCTTTTGTTTTTTAGAATTAATGGAACTTCACGGAAGCATTCTAGAACATTCCAATCAAAATGGAAGCAAGAACGTTATCACAAAAGGCATGCCGCTTTCAATGAGCTCTCTTCCCCAGACTTTCTTACCCAGCTTGGCTGCTAACGCCTCTAATGTAACCCTCAAGTTGGCTTGTGCAGGAGAAAGAATGTTCTAGTTCATAGTTTAGGAATGTCTAATGTGTTACAGAGATAAAGAGGTCATAGCACAGAAACTGTGGTTTTTTTTCAGCAGTTTCCTAAACTTCACAAGAATCTCCCCAGCACGTCCCTGTAGTCCTGCTTGTGACAGGAAGATGACATGTCAGGCCCAAGGTGGGAAATCAAGGTCACAAAACTGAACTCTGCAACCTTTTTAAGGAGGGTGAAAAGGTTAAACAGGGTCTCACCACACAGCCAGGATGACTGGAACTCCAGCCCGGTCCAGGCCAGCCCTGAACCTGCGCAGCACTCCACCGGCGGGCACTGCGGCACCCACCATCTCCCCCATCCTTCAACACTGCCAAGCTGAGGAACTTTCTGCTCCCTTCTCTGTAGGCAACAAGGCTCCAATTCAATTATCTTATGCTTTTCCTGCTCCCCTCCCCATTAAAAAAATGAGGGAGCTGGAGGGAGGGCTCAGAGGTAAAGAGCACTGGCTGCTCTTCCACACCTTCACACATACATACATACATACAAGCAGAATATCAATATACATAAATAAAGATAAATCTTTTTTTAAATGAGAAAGAAAAATGAGGGGAAAAATATTTTTTTTTCTAAAAACTCCTAAAGTAACGAGGGAGGTGTTTTTTAAAGACTGATTTTATTTTTATGTAGAATGATTTAACACTATGTTTGTGTGGGATCGTGAGTGTAACTGAGTGTAGGCGCCATTTGCCAGAAGAAAAAGTCAAATAGGAACTCCCAGTACAGGTAGTTGGGAGGCATATGTTAGTGCAAGAAGCTCAATTCATTTTCTTTCTTTTTGTTTTTTTCCCTTTTTTTCCCCTTTTTTCCCCTTTTTTTAAAGTTTGTAAGTCAGGATTTCCTTATTGTAGCCCTGGCTATCCTAGAACTCACTATGTAGACCAGCTGGCCTCCAACTCACAGAGATCCACCTGCCTCCATATTCTGAGTGCTCTGATTAATAAAGGTAAGAGCCACCTCATCCTGTTAGAAGCCGATTTCTGAAAAAGTAGGAAGCGATCTTAGCTTTCCAGTCCTCTCCCAAGGCTGTAGTGACTTTTTAAAGACAGTTCAGTGCCAGGAGCTAGAGCCGTTACACAGGAGGTAGAGTGCTTACTTGGATCAATCTACAGCACCTCAGAACCGGGTGTGGCACACACCTGCAATCCTAGTACTTAAGATGTAGAGGTAGGAAGATTAGAAATTCAGGGTTGCGGGCAGTGGAGGCACATGCCTGTAATCCCAGCACTTGGGAGGCAGAGGCAGGCGGATTTCTGAGTTTGAGGCCAGCCTGGTCTACAAAGTGAGTTCCAGGACGGCCAGGGCTATACAGAGAAACCCTGTCTCAAAAAAAAAAAAAAAAAAAAAAAGAAGAAGTTCAGGGTCATCCTGAGGTACAAGGTGAAATCCTGTCTCAAACAAACAAACAAACAAACAAACAAACAAAGTAAAGATCAAGCCAGAACTAAGTATAACATAGAAAGTTCTTCAGAAACAAGATGGAACTAAACTGGAAGCCCCCTCCTGAGGGTTAGCTTTTCTTGTGCTGGGAGATGCTATGAAGGCTGCTGGAAGAGAAAGGCATTAATTGTCTTAGCCAGCTGGGAACACTACAAACTGTATACAATTAACAACTGCCAGACAAGATATGATTTAACACTATGTTTGTGTGGGATAGTAAGTGTCCAACCATGGTCTGACTATTAAGAAGGTAACCAAAGACTTTCTAATTGGAATTGAGGCCGACTGCACAAGAAAATTCACTCCTAGTACTGCAAACCTGAACAGCCCATGCCTGGGAAGTTCATCGGCTCTGGGGCGGGCCCAACCACTATTACTCTGCTAAATGGTCATGATGTCATACTGCCTTCTAAATATTTATGTTTATACCCATAGATTAGGGCAGCTCTCAGCCTTGATCAGAGGATCTTTGAAGTGGGCAGAGGCTCATAAGTGGTCAAAGTGGTGAGAATAAGAGATTGGAGAGTGCTCGGCCACAGATGGGGTGTCTACACCATGCCCTCCCAGGCTCGGGGAACTGAGAATAAGAGATTGGAGAGTTCTCTGCTACAGATGAGGTGTCTACACCATGCCCTCCCAGGCTCAGGGAACTTAGTGGAAGAGGAAGAAAAATATAAGAATGGTGTGAAACCCTATCCTCATGGCAACACGATTACCCCAGCGTCACAATGAGTTCTAAACCAACCTAGGCTACAGAGTGATACCTTGTCTCAAAATAAAAATAAATAAGGTCAGATGTGGTAGCACATGCCTAGAACCCAGTACTTGGGAGGTGGTGTCTGGAGGGCCAGTAGTTCAAAGTCAACAAGGAAAACATAACCATAGAGAGAAAAATCTGTGTACTGTATGGATGCATCACCTGTCAATTTAAAAACCTAAGGACTATAGGAAAGGGTAATATAGAAGGTGGGACTTCCAGGAGGAGAAAGAATTCTGGGATAGAGCCAGGCAACAGAGATCCACCCAGAAAAATGTGACTAGACAGATCCATGATGCCTAAACACCAGTAATCAGCCCTTTGGCAGAATGTAGATTAAAATACATAAGATAAGTTATGATCTAATAAGAGAAAAGCCTAGCTATGTGGCCAAGGTATTTGTAAATAGATTTTAAGTCTAAGTCCTATTTCTGGGACCAAGTGGCTGGGAGGAAGAACCAGACTTCTACACATAAGTCTCCCTCAAAAAGAAAAAGTGATTATTTTTAAAAACCTAAACTCTTAGAAACAAGTATACAGCTGTAATCCCAGAACCTGGACGACTGAGGGTCAAGGATTTCATATCAGAAGTCAGCTGGTCATACAAGAAATTCAAAGCCAGCTAGGGCTTTGTAAGGACCCTGTCTTGGGACAGCAAAACCGCTAAATGGGTAAAGTCAAATCTAGCAGCCGGAGTTCAATCCCTAAGTGAGGGAAAAGGAGAGAACAAACTCCACACAGCTGCCCTTGTGCAGTATAGCACACACACACCCAAACATGTACACCATACACAGACACACAGACGCGCGCATGCACACGTACACGCACGCACACACGCATACAACACTTATGATAATAGATGATAAATGTAAAGGGCCCAGTCTCAAAGGGGGGAAATCTAGTTAAAAGCATGTATTCCCTGGAGAGGGAACCATCACTTTCTTTGTTATATTTTACAAATTTTAATTATAAGATACATAAGGCAGAATGATAAAGTTTTGATGTCTTTGAGATTTTTAAAAAATGCCTACGAGAAAGAATTGAATGAAAATAAGAAATCAGTGGGACCTGGCTGAGCACACCTTTAATCCCAGCATTCGGAAGGCGGAGGCAGGCAGATCTCTAAACTAGAGATCCCTGGTCTACACACCAAGTTCCAGGATAGCCAGGCCTACACAGAGAGATCTTATTTCAAAAAACAAGAAAAGAAAGAAAGAAAGGAAAGAAAACAGGAATCAGTCCAATGACCATACAGAAAAAGACCACTTGACACATAATTTCAGAATTGAACTTGCTGTACAAATAAGAAAACAGTTGAAATGTAAAATTCCTGTGTGGCAGGAAACATGCTAAAAGTCAAAGACAAGACGCAGATCCGGGGAGAAGATCTGTAAGTCAGATATATTCCATACACATGTGTATCTGGAACATGCAAAGAAACCATAAGCTAAGCCCAGCACATGCAGGCAGTCCACCTCTGCAGCCCAGCAATGGAGAGGCTACAGCAGGAGCATGGTGGGTTTATAATCAACCTGTGTTACATGTTACATGTCAAGACTCTTTCTCAAAACAATAAAAAGTTAAAAAAAATTTAAAATTTAACTCAGCAAGGAAGACAACAGAATTGTAAAATGGGAGAAGGAAGTAACCTGACATTTCTCCAAAGCCTCCATCTGCATGTGCACAGATGCTCCCACAGGAGTCACGAAGCTGCGACTCCACAGCACAATGAACGCTGCCTCACCCAGCAGATGACTAAAACCAAAGCGGAGACTGCGTTTTCGTGGAGAGGAACTAAAACCCTCATAAACTGCTGGGGGGGGATGAAAAGCAGGGCAGCCACTCTAGAAAGCACTTGGAGGTTCTTCGTGAAGTCACCACGTGACCAAGCAATTCTACCAGGAGGCATCTATCCAAGGGAAATAAGAACATACAACTCCCCAAAACACTGTACATGAATATTTATAATAGCATTACTCATAAGAGGTAAAAAGGAAAACCAACACAACACACAATCCATACCAGGATAAACAAAATGCAGTATGTCTATACAGAGGACTATTATTCTGCTATGAAGGGAAATGAAATTCCAGAACAGGCTGGGTGGCTCAACCTTGAAAAAACTTTACTAGTTGAAAAAGGCCAGATAAAAAAGGTTAAGTATCATAAACTCCATGTATATGAAAAACCTGAAGAGGCAAATCTATGGAGATGATTGGTCACCCCTGAGGCTTGGGGAGGAGCTGATGAACTATGACCTCTGAGAAGAACAAAGTGTCCCAAATGTGTACCAGCCACAGCAGTGTCAATACGCTAACACTTAAACTGGAGGAGTCATCCTGTGTCTGAACTATATGAAAAAGAGCGAATGTTCTGCCCAAGTCTGCTGTTTGCCCAAAGTCAAGGCTTCACAGAGTGAAACACCATTGCCACCACCAGAACTGCTTATTGCTTCAGAGCGCCTTAGACCATCTGACAGGCTAAAGAGGGGCCCCCAAAGAGCTGGAAAAACAAAAAGATGACAGTAGATAAGAAAAGAAATTTAGGTAATATAACTGAAACATGTTTTTCTCAAATCCAGGTGGAGGGGAGAGGGATGGTAGTGCACAGCTTAGCACTTAGGAGGCAGAGGCAGAGACAGGAAGATCTCTATGAGTTGGAAGCTACAGAATGAGTTCCAGGACAGCCAGGGAGGAGGGGGGGAGAGGGAGAGAGAGAGAGAGAGAGAGAGAGAGAGAGAGAGAGAGATTGATTCTAGGGTTGGTAAGATGACTTAGTGGGTAAAAGGGCTTGAAGCTAACCCTGAGGACCTGAGTTTGAGACCCTCATGATGGAAGAGAACCGAATCCTAAAAGCGGTCCTGTGACCTCTATGTATATGCTAAAGGTCATGAGCAACAAACACCACACACCTAAAAAGAAAAAAAAAGTTTTTATATAAAAAAAAGAATATAGTATGTCTCCAAAAAATGGATTTGAGGTCTTGAACATCAAGAAGCATTGACTGGGCCTGGAAGGATGGCTCAGCAGATAAAGCACTGACTGCTCTTCCAGAGGTCCTGAGTTCAGTTCCCAGCAACCACATGGTGGCTCACAACCATCTGCAATGGGATCGGACGTCCTCTTCTGGTGTGTCTGAAGACAGCAACACTGTACTCACATATATCAAATAAATCTTTGAAAACGGAAAAAAAGAAGAATCATTGGCACACGGCAGAGACTGTGACTCAGTCTGCCTGTCCCCCTTTCCCTGATGGTACAATTAGGGCCTGTAGCGGCTGACTCAAAGGAAGTCAGTGAAGTCAGAGCTAGTGGGCTCAAACCACTGGCTCCTCTTCGCCATGTCAGAGGCTCATGAGTAACAAGCTTCAAACAAGCTATTTTCTTCCTCAGCATTGTAATATTCTTTAAAGAGATCCGAAAATACCATCTCAACATTTAATTGCCTCCCAGAACAACTACATTCACAGAAGCTATTTAGGTACAATATGCAAAAGCCCCAATTCTGCAGCTGACTGGGGACACAAAGATCATGGCCAGATACAACTACCCCATTCGGCTAGAACAGTAGGGCTGTTGAGTCAGAACTAGAAAGGAAGCCAAGAACATACAATCACTAAAAACATTATTTTGTGGGTTAAAAAAAAAAGAGCTACTAAAAAACTCACGTATTGTCAGAGCACTGCCTATGCAGCATCGAACGTTTTGACAGGAGGAGAGAACAACAGGAGGCAGGAAGCAGAGAGACAGAAGCAGGGATCCTGCAGGTGCCGGAGCAATCTAAGAAACACACAGCTCTGTTCCTGCCTTCCACAAGAAAAACAATTCTGTTCCTCATGGCATCGGAAGAAGACTGCCTGCCAGAGACAGAAAACAAGTTACTACATGAAAATGTCAACTTGTTCCATGGAACATACACTGGCAGCGAACAGATAAACCTTTTCATCTAGAGACGTGGGGCTCTTTCCTTCCGAGTTTTTTTTCTTTCTTATAAACATCATGGCCCGTTATCAAATTCAGTTCAATTCTAACATAAACGGACCAAAATATCACCCAAAAGTATATAGGATCGTAAAAAAACTCGGTAAAAAGTTTGTCCTCAAACTCCTAGCAGCTTTAGCTTACTTAGAATTTTAAATTAATTCAAGTAAAAGCACATGTATGTATAAAAATGTTATAATGCAACCCATTACTTTGCATGCTGAGTTGATTTTTGAAGTTCAATAATTGCCTCATAAAGACACATCCATGAAGACACACATCCTCTAAAGGAACTCACTAACTTAAAAACTTACCTACCTCAGATGCTCTTTAAGCCACTGCAAGCAAAATGACAAACTCTGCACAATATTCAGCCGCTGACACACACACACACACACACACACACTCACACCGTCATCAGCTAGGACCTTGTACACTTGGGGACTTTGCTGACACTGGTGCTGTCTGCACCTTACCAGTAGTTACTTTCCAGCACTTCGGTGGAACCCACAGGCTCCCACATGACAGACACATACTCTACCACGGAGCCACACACCCAGTCCCTAGGTTTTTGTTTGTTTTCATGCCTATTCATACTAATTGCTCTTCATATTTTAGTGATGTGATTTCATTAAATACCAGGTAAATTGATAAAAAATGGGGGCAGGGGGGCGGGTATGAGATTGCTTTCGTAAAAACTAAACTTTCAACTTGAAACAAATTTAGTAAAGTTATTAAAGTAAAGTCAAATTACATATAAGAGATATGTGGGCAAGATATGGGAGAGAGGGAGGAAGGAGGGAGGGAGTTAGGGAGGGAAGATACATAACAGCCTGCTTCTGTGACAACAGCTCTGCGTCCCCTTCAACAGTCTTGTGGGTCCTGTCCCTCTGTGAGAGGTCCAGACAGAGGGTGATTCGTGAGCAGCCCCAGGAAGGTTAGATCCACAAAGCTGGCTCAGGGAAAGGCCTCTGAGAAGCTAGAGGAGCAAGTAGACCCTCTTGCAACCAGTGTGTCTACAGGGGTAGGAGGCCACCATGCCAGCGCAGGCACAGGGGCCAGGTCAGCCGGTCAGCCCGAGCTGCCGACTTCTGGAGGCCTTCTCACCCGCTGCTGCCAAGGCTAACCCTGGTGCAATCGTTCTGGAAAGCAATGTGGAATGTAAGTATCTGGTGTCTCACAAACATGTGTGCCCTCTGGCCCAGTAATTTCCCTTTTAACAATCTATCTAAAGCAAAAAAATAAAAAATACTCCAAAGATTCAGGTGCCAACGCAGTTGCCACATTTAAAAAAAAAATTATGAAATAAAAAAACTGTGGAAAGGCTCAAAACAAACAAACAAAACAGTAGCCATGTCCCTGAAATGATATGCCCAATTAAAACTGAGGTTTATGAATGGCTCCTGGGGACAGTACAAGGAGGGCCAGACAGGTAGACGCACAGCAGTAGCAGCAGGACCCTAACTAGTTTTCAATACCTAGGCTGGCAAGAGCGTTTTACAGTATCAATAACTACTGCTCTGGGTGGCAGGATTATGGATGACATTTTCCCGTCTGCTTCTTCATAATTTCCTGATTTTCCCCAAAGTTGTTCCAGGAGCACAATGTTATTTTTGTGAGCAGAAGAAAAGGGGAAGGTGGTAGAAGAGAGGCAGTAAAAATAGACTGTGCTGAGGTAAAGAACACACTGCGCTCAACGCGGCTGCTCGTCCTCCATCCTGTTCAAAGGTTCCTTTAACTTAGCCACTTGTCTACCCTGGGAATAATGAAACATAACTTTTGTACAAGTATACTTCCTCCATATACATGGCACAAGGAAAACTAGTTGAATTAATTCATCAACAGTTAAGACCAATTAAAGAAATGAAGATTACTGGCCAGTGACAGGAAATTGAGGGGTTTTGTCTTGTTTTGATTTTTAAAATTGGATTACTGTAGTTACAAAGCAAAGAACAAGAAGCCTGAAGTTCTTTCAGAAAGAGACTGTAGCCTGCCAGAGAGAAGCACCTCAAAGCAGAAGGGGAAAACTGGAGGTGCTGGCTGGCTGGACTGACCATATTTGGGGTGTAAACTAAAGGAAGTAACCCCCAAGGAGGCTGGGATTTGAAGAGCTTCCCCTTGAAAACACGGGGTTCGTAGGGCTTGGGGTGCTGCTCCGTGGTAGTGTTTACCAAGTGTGCACCTGACCCTGGTCTGAGCCCTAACCTAGCATTACCTATAACAGCACAAGGGGTTCCTCCTGCAAGGGTAATGCGTGCTTATAGCCCCAGCCTTCAGGAATGGATGGAGGGGGTCACATGTACCTGTTAAAGTCAAGGACAGTCTGGGCATATGAATACACGAGGCCCAGAGACCTGGCTAAACACGTAAGGGCTTGTTGGGCCTGCCAACCTGCATCCCACCCCATCCCATCCCCAGGATCACAGGGTAGGACAGACCTCCCAGAGGGTATTCTCTGACTTCCATTACACATTGAGACATGAGCAGACACACACACACACACACACTCTAAATGTAATTTATAAACCCCCAAAATGAAAATATAACAAACCCCAATTTTTATCTTTTTCCACATATTTTTAAGATCCATTTTTTTATTATTTTTATTTATATGGATGGGTGGGGAACATATAGCTGCAGGTGCCCACAGAGGCCAGAGATGACAAATGTTCCTGGCGCCAGAGATACAAAAGGTTATAAGGTGACTGAGTGCTGAGAACTGAACTTGGGTCCTCTGCAAGAGCAACATCAGCTCGTAAACATGGAGTCATAGCTATAGTCCTCCACATATGTCACCACTCAGTGCATATTTAAATCATACTAAGCACTAGGTACATAATTGTATTAAATTCTTAAACTGTGCCATCCTATCAAACAATAAAAGACAGCCAGTTGCCTTTAAAAACAAAAAACAGCTGGGCAGTGGTAGCGCACGCCTTTAATCTCAGCACTTGGGAGGCAGAGGCAGGTGGATTTCTGAGTTCGAGGCCAGCCTGGTCTACAAAGTGAGTTCTAGGACAGCCAGGGCTACACAGAGAAACCCTGTCTCGAAAACACACACACAAAAAAAAAAAAAAAAAAACAAAAAACAAAAAAACAAAAAACAAACAAACAAAAAAAACATTGATTTTTCCAGGAAATAAACAATCCTTAAACTGATCCAAGAAATCCTTATAAATGTTTATGAGACACAACCGAGAACCGCAGAGGGGCCAACAAGATGGCTCAGCCAGTGATAGCGCCTGGTGCCAAACCTGCTGACCCCGCTTCCAGCCCACGCAGTAGGGAAGAGCCCTTTCCCACAAGTTGTGTGTATGTAGCGGGGTGCGTGTGTGTACAGGTGTGTGCACCTATGTATGCACGAGGGAAGACCAGATGTCGTCAGCACGAGGCGTCTTCTATCATTCTCCAACTTCATTTTTATGTTTAATATTTTCTTCTGTTGTTTGTACTCACACATGTGTGCCGGTGTGAACACAGAGCACAAGTGTGAAGGTGCCTGTGGAAGCCAGAAGAAGACATCAGAACCCCGGAAGCCATCAGGTGTGAGTGCTGGGAACCAAACCCAGGCCCTCTAGAAGAGCAGGAAGCATTCTGAACCACTGAGCCATCTCCCCAGCCCTCCAGCTTACTCTTTTTAGACAAGGTTTCTCACAGAACCTGGAGCAGTCAGTCCCGGCAGGCTAGTTCCGGAGCCCCACCTCTGCTCCCGGCACGATGTCGGCCATGCTCTGGGAGCTCCAGATATAGATTCAGTCCTCACACTTGCACAGCAAGGACTTTATGCACTGAGCCATCTCAGCCAGGCCCTATTTCTCTTTTCCAAATGTTTGCTAGGCTTCTTGGTCCTGGGTCCTTGGTCCTGGGTGCCTGCTATAAGAAGACAGGCTGACAGGCATGGTAGCAAATGCCTTTACTATCCAGTACCCAGAAAGCAGAGGCAGGCAGATCTCTGTAAGGCCAGCCTGGTCTATATACTAGGTTAAAGACAGTCAGACCTACATTACTCTCTATATAAAGCCTTGGGTTCAGTCCCCACCACCCATAAACTGGCTATGCTGGCCACACCTATAATCACTGTAGGCAGGAGGCAGAGGCAAGAGGATCACTGCAAGTCCAGGCCAGCCTGGCGCTGTAGTGACTGTGCATGCAGCTGTCACCGGAGAGCTGAGAGGGCAGTGATGGAGAACATATATAGATGGCCCTCAAACCAGAGAGTAGAGCCAGATTAAGAGGAACTCTGGATAAAGGGTTTTCAGCCCCACCTGTAGCCAGGGTATGTATCTGACTGAGCAGGTCTCTTAAGGACACAGCTATGTAGTGAGAACATACCTCTCAACAACAACAACAACAACAAAAAAGAAAAAAAAGGAAGGAGAAGAGAGGAGAGAGAAAAGGTAAGGAGAAACATGGGAACCTAGACGTTTGCAGGGAGCTTGAAGAAAGGACACACTGCAGGCGAGCAGGGCTTGGAGCTGAAACCGGGCAGGACTTCTTAATCGAAACCTAAATTTAACTTTAGCCAAAATTCCCCATCTGAGTAAGCCCTGCCAACACAGACAAAGCTAAAGAGGCAGTGGGGTCTCTTCTCCTGCCTATTGATTCTCTGAGAAGTGTAAGTGACATGCTTACAATCTGATTCCTTTTTTTTTTTTTTTTTTAGATTTAAACTTGGATTAGCCTGCAATCCACTCCCAGCTGAACCTTGGCCCCTCGTCTCCCTCCCTCCCCCTGCAAACGGCTGGGCTGACAGGTGAGCCCCACGCCCCGCCGACTCCTACCTCTGTGAGACTCCTACCTCTGTGAACAGCTTAATTCTGAGTGGTAGAGTCCTTGTATACCAAGGGTCACCTCATGACGGCCCATGCAACAGTTCCTTCCTGGCTGACGAGCTTCTGTGCTGAACAGGTTAGACACAGAGCTTTCAAGTTCCTTCATCCCCGACTGCTGAGGCTTCGCAGTGACTCTGCCTTGGCTATCCATTCAGAAATGATTTACTGTGCAAGGACCAAAGCCCAGGAGACTATCTATACTCTGGACACATCATAAGTCATCCACAGAACACTCCAACTCTAGCAATACACCAATAAGGGAGTTACTCTGAAATAAGAGGGACTGAGAAACGACGGTTGCACAGAGAACAGGCATAACTCACACCAGAAATCAGAACCAAATTAAAAACTCCCAATAAACAGTCCTCTTTTTCCTCACCTATATGGCCGAGGTACGGATGTATCTGGTTATGTAAGATGCTGTTGTCCTTTTTGTGCCCAGTAAGTTCCACAAGGATCATGGTGGTATGTAACAAGCATGGTGTTCTCTAACAGTGAAGGGAATCTATGCTGTTAAAGTGTTTGCCTCCACACCTCAATAGATAAGTAAGTAGATAGACAGATTGGTTCGTTTTTTTCCCCTTAGCCATAAAATAATCAGAATGGGTTTTGAAAACACAGCAAGCAAAGGTTCTCCATGTCCTGCTGGGCTGCTCTCTGATGTCAACCTCCTGGTCACAGGCAATCCACGGTGCACACTAGAAGGCCTGCAGAATCCAGCCCCTACCATGGATCCTCTGTAGGGAATGAAGCATTAGCCACATGGCCTTGGGTGCTTTCTGACTCTAGGATTACACACTGCTAAGAATGTTCTGTCTTCTCAACCTTTCAAAGCTGGGTTTTCCCCACCATTCCAAGGCTCAGCTAACAGCTCCATTTTGCTTTCCATGGCCTATCTGAGGTTACATCCTCCCCCCCCTCCCCGCCCAATGGCCAGCCCATTCATTTTCTCCATGGTACTGAGGAGTGGTTTTTGATGTGGTGGTGGTGGTTTGATTTGGCTTTGGTTTTTGGAGACACAGTTTCCCTGTGTAGCCCTAGCTGCCCTAGAACTCCAATGTAGACCAGGCTAGCCTCCAACTCAAGAGAGATTTGCTAGCCTGTCTCCAGAGCACCGGGATCTAAAGCACGTACCTCCACTGCCCAGATGGTACTGAGTTTTCGGTTTGTTTGTTTGTTGTTTTGTAGGTAATCTCTTATCTCCTTTATCTATTTAAAAGTAAATTCCAGCTCTTCACGTGGTAGAGCAAGTCTTTAATCCCTCCAGGGGATGGGACTGATCTCTGTAACTTATTTCAAAATAAATGAAAATATATCCCAGGTGGGTTTTTGTTTGTTTTGTTTTGATTTGTTTTATTTGTATGTCTCTCTTTTTCAAAAGTGTATTCCAAAGCTGGAGCCCATGAAATCTTCCTGAAAGAATGAAAGGGTATAGGGAAGATTCCACTCACAGCAGAAATGTCTTCTTAGGTACCTTTCACAACTTCTGGGCCTCTTGGAAATAAAGAACATTTCTTTTTATTTTCAGAGCATGGATTTTGCTCTCTTTTATGCCATGCACCAAAAAACACTAGCCAGACTGATGCTTGGAAAATGAAACAGCATTTCTGGCCCAGAGACAACTGGTCTGGGCACCTCCGGCTTGAGCCAGATCTAGGACTTTCTAGGGAGTTGGCACCAACGTCAGAATGTTAAAATAAACATCTTCGATGCTGAAAATGGAATATTGGGGCTCTGACTCGGCAAAGGCTAGTCCTAATCGGCCTTAGCACCTCACAGGGCGAGCAAAGGGGTGACCCAATCACAAGCTGCTGCGTGGTCTAGGGCTGGGACTGTCATTCCTACAGCGGAAATACAAACTCTGCTTTGGATTTCTTTCCTCTCTTCCATTTCCTAACGACTCTGTTCCTGCTTTCTAAAGGGCACAAGCGTGTGTTCATCTGCTACACCGCACTCTTCTTTAAAGGCAGACAGAAGTCAGGCTTTGAGTGTGCATGAACCGAGTCAGCAGTGAAACACACCCTTCAAAAATATGTCACAGATAAGCTCTGGAATGAGGATTTAGGGCAAAATGTTTTGTCAGTGACACATGTAAATTTTAAATTCCAGCAATGAGGATACATCCTCAATGGTAGAATGCTTTCCTGGGGAGGGGGAGGGGGAGAGGATGGGGATGCGAGCCTGCAACAAAGCTAGAAGCTAACCCTTCTAAGTATCACACCCTGTACACAAAAGCAAAGTGCAAATTATTTGGAGGGGGGGAGATAAGAGTTGGGGTGGGGGTTCGGATTTTGTTTGCCTCTCTGTGACAAGGTCTCACTAGAAATCTCAAACTGACCTTGAACTCCATCCGCCTCAGCCTCCCATGAGCTAGGATTTACAGGCATGTGCCACTAACCCCAGCTGCAAATGTGTGGCAACATTTTTCATATTTTCCACAGGATTTTAAGTGAATCTCTGAAGAAACTATTGCATGCAAAAAAAATTCATCAGTATGACAAAAATTAGTTACAAAAAACAATGAAAATTTGAGTCAGATGAGGGGCTGCATGGAATCACAGCACACCGGGTGACATGGGGGCTGTGGGATAGAGAACAGACTGGTCTACACAGGACCCTGCCTCAAAAAATGAAAATAATGATATAGGGGCTGGAGAGATGGTTCAGTGGTTAAGGGCACGGGATGCTCTTCCAGGGAGACCCAGACTCCCCAACTCCCATAAGACTTATGGCTCACAACAGCTCCAGCGAATCCAGTGTTGTCCTCTGGCCTCCAGGGGCATCAGCTGCAGGTGGCGCAGAGGCAGCCATGCCAACAAAATATCGTACATTTAAATTAATTAGTTAATTTGAAGATAATTTTCAAAGTAAGAAAGGAAAAAACCATGTAGAAGAGTACAAACCTCTAATCCAACATCTGAGAAACAGAGAGAAGAGAGATTTTTAACTCAAGGCCTCTGTGGGCTACACAGGGAGTTCTAGGCTAGCCTAAGCTATCCAGAAAATCTTGAAGGAGGGTACAGAGTGTGTGTGTGTGGGTTTGGGGGGACAAACCAAAGGGTTGAGGATGTGCATCTGTGGTACAAATACTCATGTAACTGAGTTCAATCCCCAGCACTGCTAATAAATAAATATTTTGAGATGGCCCAAAGCAAAGGCCAATGTTTTTATCAGTTCAGTCTCTTGTTAAAAAGAAAAAGAAAAAGGGAAAACAAGTTAAATGAAAAAGGGTTCTGGGCTGGAGAGACAGCTCAGCAGTTAAGAGCACTGACTGCTCTTCTGAAGGTCCTGAGTTCAAATCTCAGCAACCACATGGTGACTCACAACCATCCATAATAAGATCAGATGCCCTCCTCTGGTGTGTCTGAAGACAGCTACAGTGTACTTACATATAATAAATAAATAAATCTTTAAAAAAAAATAAAAGATATAAGAAAAAGTGTTCTGCATAAATCTCATAGCCCAATGTGGTGGCTCATGTCTCTAATCCCAACACCAAGAGATCTGAGGCAAGAAGGTCACCAAGAGCTCCAGACCAGCTGGGACTACAGAGTACCTACCACCCGGAGCAACTTCAAAGTAGCACTTGAAATAGCAGCAAACCGGTTCCCACCCCCCCTTGGATGGAAGTGTGGCATGCAGCCTGTGTCTCCCTATCCAGAATCAATGGGACTTGAAGTCAATAGCTCTTCCCAGAGTGTAAAACGCAAAAATAAATAAATAAATAAATAAATAAATAAATAAATAAATAAATAAGTGGGGGCGGGGGAGACTAGCCAGTCTTACTCATCTTACTGACTACAGCACCTGAAGAAAATGATGACATTTCTTACCTACTCCCTACGTGCCAGCAGCACACACATAGCCTGAGCAGCATTGCACATAGCAGTTAATCTGCCCAACACTGAAGCTGGTAAGCGAGTGCTAATGTCATCCCATTGTAGATGAAGAAATCTGAGCCCAGAGAGGTTTAGCCAGTGCTCAGGGCCCAGCACTGCCCCAGCCTTAACCAGCAGACAATTCAAAGCAGGCAGTTTTAGGCAAAGCTGAGGCTCTTGCCACAAAACCAGTGACAGGCGACTGACGGGTACATGCTGAAATAACAGCTTACAAATATTTGGCCAAAAGCTTTCCTAGTCGTGTGTAGCTATTTTTTTAAATATACACAGAATGTAGCTATTCTTTGTTCTGTTCCTGCAGCTAGCTTGAAGGTGCGACTAGGCACAGGAAACAGGCTATAAGTAATCAGGGAAAGGGGGGGGAAATATATTTTTTTTTAAAAAATCTTAATATTTTATAATGTTCTACCAAAAAGACAGAGAACCTTGGGCGATGTGTCTCAAAAGAAATTTTTAAAAAGGAAATCAAAGTAGGTAGGCCAACGCCAGGGTGAGCTGCAGCCCAGTGCCTGTGGTTCCTGTGAGCCTCCTGCAGTGACGCTGGCTGGCAGCATTGCTGGGCTGGACCGCGAGACTCAGCACCTGGAAGCCATGCTGCAAAGGTCCCACCGACCAAAAGGGAAAAGGGTTCCTCTGGTTCCTTTCCTTTTCATTATTTTATTCGCTCCTGGGCCCTACACTCTGGGAAGTTTGAGTTAACAGAGTTTGGATGGAGGCCAGCCTCTCTTATTGTTGGACAGAGTGCAGTAGCTTAGTCAATAAATGAAGTTTGCTTTAGCTTCTTAGTCCTTGGAATGGGACATGTAGGAAGAGGGGTTCATAAATCGTTCTCCAATGTATAGAACAAGCCGACTGCCTAACCTCCTGCTGGCACTGGCATCGTCAGTATTACCTGTGTCTGGTTTTTAGGCACGATTAGAAGAAAATCTCAGACCACTCGGTGACATAAAGGAAACAGGAAAAAAAAAAACACCTTTAAGGGAGCAAATAAATAACCTATTGTAAAAAGGGATAGGGAAGAAAAACCATCCTTTGCCTCTATTTGACCTGACTGCAGAAGATAAACACTGCAGGACCCGGGAAGAAAAGCCTAGCTTCCTGAGGAACAGCAGTTCCAGCGACTTCTAGTACCTGGGCACCTTCCCTGCCATTATATAACCAAGCCATGGCCTCAGTAGGCCATCCCAGCGTATATCAGCAGCTGCTGGGCACGTCTCAGCTGTCAGTATTGAAGGACCCTTCCAAAATGTATTCAGATAAGCAGGGAAGAAGCCAAAATATGCCCATGGATCACCCTGAGCACGTGACAGCTCCTTGTGAATCCGGCTTCACTCACGGCAGAGTCATTTAAGTAGCAGAAAGATAGGGCGCTTGGAACTGGAACCAGAAAACTGCACACTGCTTCAGAAGCACAAACAAATGCTGGTATGGTCTCTTCCACACATACAACTCACTGCCCCAGCCATTTCAGCCTCATTCAAGTCTGAATATTTCCATACATAGGAATTGCATAACTGCACACCACAAACGATCAAAGATAAAAACCAACATAAACAGTGACACCCGTCTATAAACAAGCCAATGCTGTAAAGGCTGCAGTCCTAAAGGCACACACACACACACACACACACACACACACTAGAAAGCAGCCAGACCAACCATAATTAGGCACTGGCTTTGCTGACTACTGAAAACAAAAATGTCCCTTTTATATATAAAGCCAAGAATCAACTGCTTGCAATTATGTTTATAAGACACTCAACCCGGCTTGTCATAGATTTTTTTAATCAATATTTTGACATAAAGATTCAAATTTCTTTAAATCGTAGAGAATGTAGCCAGACAACAAATTATGTTTGTGGAGTCCATTTCCCAGAGGTCAGAGCAAAATAATCACAGAAGCAGAGGGGGAGAGAAAACAAGGAGGCATCTTGTTTGTAAACACAGGTTTGACTAGGCCAACGGTAAACACACTGTAGGGGGTGAGGAGATGCAGGCTCAAGCTACAGCTGCGGGCCTGAGGGATTGCAACAGGAGGGGCGCACTTGAGTCTGTCACTGGGCTCTGAAGACTTGAGGCCTTCTGGTAAAAACTGACAAAAAGGCTTGAAGGGGTCCCACCAGAGGAAGTGAAACTGACCAATCACTCTGCCGCTGCTGCCAACCACCCACCCACCCTCGGAAGAAGGGCCCCTTGTAGTCTTTGAGAGAAAGAGGCGAGGGAAGGAACTTTCAGGTTGCCAATAAGCAATAAGCAGGAGACAAGGCCCAGATAAGTCACTGGGCAGGGAGTGACTGACTTAAAAGCCAAAACAAGGTATGCTAAGATAAACAGCGGCTAGGGTGAGGAGGGGAGGGGAGTCCTGTGTCTCGGGTAGGAAGCCGCATAGGTAGGAAAGGTTTTTCATCAGCCAGGCTGAAGAAAAACTCAACCTACTGTTTTAAATATAATGAATGACTAAGTTAAAAGTACCCATTTAAGTGAGGTATGGAAGCAAAGAATTGGGAATTCAAATGGGCTTTGTGGGTTCCAGCAAAACTAAATGATTCCTCGATCCTCTCAATGAAGAAAGAAATGTAAAACTGCTACCTCTGTTTCAGAAAGAAAGAAAGAAAGAAAGAAAGAAAGAAAGAAAGAAAGAAAGAAAGAAAGAAAGAAAGAAAGAGAACCGTATGCGCATACATACATGGTTTCCTGACTGACCTTGGCCAATTTCACTACTACAGCTCCTCAAATCCCTTGGGAACCAAAGGGCTCAAATGAGTGTAATTCTGTAGTGTCAATCCAATCCCACAGTTCCCTTCCCTACTGAAAAGCCCACCCCGAGCTCTACAAAGCCTACAATTCCAGACCCACAATTCTGACAACTAAAAACAACCAGCAAGCCATCTATCCTAAATTGTTTAACCCTTGGTTAGCTAGTGCCACCAGGAACCCTGACCCTTGGAGACATCTGGTCATGGGTCCATTCCATTTTTCCCCTAATTCCCCGTTTTCTTCACTGCCTCTTCCAATAATCAAGTATACTCCTCGGGCTTCCAACTGACACCATCTACCTATCTTAAATAATCAAACGTGGATTGATTCCTTCCTCCGGTATAGGTGCCAGGTCCTCATCTCCCGGTGCCTTGCACCCACCGCATACCCTCAGTCCATGCCCCTGCGGTCCTGGGAAGCCTGAGGCAGCCAGTTTGCACATCTCCCCCATCCTGCGGTCCACATTTCTTATGCCCCTGCCCTCATTCTGATGGTTTCCTAATTGCTGGTTCCGGAGTCTTCCTGGCGAGCAGTCCGCCGGCCCCCAGAGAGTTCCAACGCCTCCTTTCCAGTCACCCCCCCCCCCCGACCCTGCGCACAGCCCTGGGGACCTCTTCGGTGTCCAGCTGCTAAGTTCCCGGTGCCCCCCCTTCCGGAACCCCTCCGCTCTGAGGTCCCTGCCTTCTCCCGCCAGCACCGGTCCCCACCGCTGACCCTGACCCGAGCCCCGGGGAATCGCGGACTCCCCTGGCCCCACCGCCCTGCAACGCCCCCCGGGGTAGCGCAGCCCGCAGCCGCGCGGTTCCCAGCGCCACTACCTTGGCCTTGGTGACGAGGTGCGTGGCCCGCTTGACCACAGCGAAGTTGCCCTTGCCGATGGTGCGGTCGATCTCGTAGTAGCCGATGCGACCGGACATCGACCCGCGGGAGGCCGGGGCTGTGGGACGCGGCTGGCCGGCGGCCGGGGGCACTGCGGCGGGGGCTGCCGGGGGCCCCGCGGCGGGCGGAGGCAGCAGGCGGCCGGCCGGCCCGGCTCCCCCTGCTCCGGCCACGGCAACCCCGCCAGCTCCGCTCGCCGCCGCCGCCGCCATCTTGTTGTGCAGTGAAACCTCCGGGGCCGCGGGGAGCCGGCCAGGGGGGAGGGGGCGCGGGGGGGCCGAAAGAGGGGGGTTGCCGACAGACGTCACTCCGGGAGGCGGGGCTCCCGCGCCGCCAGGCGCCCGGCGCCATAGCAACCGCGCGTCACGTGCGGACGCGCGTCACTGCCCGAAGCCATGGCAACCGTGACCTCACCGGGCGAGCTCGACCTTCCCGCGTGGGTCCCTGTTCCTGAGGCGCCGGCTCCCTAGTGCCCCCCTCTGGGGAACAGGCAGTGAAAACGTCGAGGGTCAGCAGCAACTCCTAAGCTTCCGCCACGGCTAGCGAGGTAGGGATATGAGATGGGAGACCCCAGAATCAGACCCCCGATGGCCCCCGGTTCGCCGATGGGATCCCTGCTTCGACCTGTGTCCCAGTTCAGTCACTACCAAACCTCCCTTAAAAGGATTTCCTCATCACCAAAAATACCAGCCTTGTCCCACTTTAGCCCTGGAGGCCACAGAGGCAGGAATAGCTACAGTATTTAAGCAACTGTAACCAAGTTGGTAGCAAGGCAGGGGAATTGTTCAGCAAAACTCTTACAAAACCCAGCTCACTTTGTAAAATCAATCTAATAGTCATCGAACCCAGAGTGCGGAAATTAGAGTTTGCATATTCAAGGGCGTTGAACCCAGCCCAAACATACATTCCAGTCATTGGATGGGTGGGGGCCAGAAGAGGAACGTCATTTTCCTTCCTGCCACCCCAGCTCGGAACAATTCTCCAACCAGTTTGTGAGAATTTCTGCACTCCTTTTCTGTTGCTGGGTTAGTACTGGTGAAGTGCGTTGCATCCAGGACCACATCATGCTTAAAGATGAGCAATCCGTTAAGCGAAATGAGTAAATAATATAAATTCCATCCCTACTAATGACTCTCCGAGGACATTAAAAGTGATCAAATTAATAACCTCTGCAATAAAACTCATATCCCTCTTTTTTCCCCTCCTGCTATCTGACATTCCACATCCTGGGCTGTTACCCAGCCTCTCCCCCCTCCTCCTTCCTTATTAAGTAGATTGATTTATCTGCCTCTGGTGGGGATAGGAAATTGGGCTGTAAAGGAGAGATAGCCTTTAGTCTGTTAGGAAAGGAAGGAAGAAGGCTGTGAACATTCCTTTGTTTAATTGTATCTCATGTATCCAGTGCTGTTCTACCCACACCTGTATCTCTCTCCGTGGCACAGGAGTATTGTCACGACTCTTTGCAATATCAAAAGGTGACATCCAGGTCACTGGGTATGTGAGAGAGGAAATGCATGCTTACTCTTTCTGACCACGGGCCTTTTCCCAATGTTCTGATCCCCCCCCCCCCTCCATCTGACATAAGTAAAGGCTGGGTCTAGGGTAGGACTGAGAGGTCATCCCACAATTGCCTTGGCTCAGTTCCCTGGTGGCTGTTTCAAATTGCCAGCACAATTAACACTAACTGGCTCCTTTACGAGCAAATAAGGATGGGGATGAAGTGGACCTTGCTTCTTAGGCTGCTTGAACCTATTCATCAAGTGAGATTGTGAAATCCGAGATGAATGGCTGGGTGTGGCCAGCCACCCTGACAGCTTCACAGCCCTCTCTCGCATCTACGGCCTATAACTTAGGAGCTGGACCTCAGAATGAGTTTTACCATCTCCTTGGAGGTGGAGAGCTCTGAGGGTGAGACAAAGAAAGACAATCTTTCTAAGGTCTTAGAATTAGTACTGAAACCACTCTTTTCTTTTTTCTTTTTTTTTTTTTGGTTTTTTGAGACAGGGTTTCTCTGTGTAGTCCTGGCTGTCCTGGAATTCACTCTGTAGACCAGGTGGGCCTCGAACTCAGAAATCTGCCTGCCTCTGCCTCCCAAGTGCTGGGATTACAGGTGTGCACCACCACGCCCGGCTCTGAAACCACTCTTATCTTGGCTGTGTACCCAGAATGTCTTCCACTCTTGTACATAATTTGAAAATTTGTTTGTTTTCTCTGAGACAGAGTCTCTCCACATAGTTCTGAATATCCTGGAACTGCATAGGTAACCAAACCAGCCCCAAGCCAGCCTCAAAGGCACAGAGGTCCACCTGCCTCTGCTTCCCCTGTGCTGGGATTAAAGGCCTGTAGCCACTTGCCCCGCTAAACAAAGTTTCATTTAGCCCTGGCTAATTTCAGAAGTTGTGTGTAACAAAGGACAGCCTTGAATTTGTGATCCTCTGCTTCCACTTCCCAAATACAGGAATCACAGGTGTGCCCTGACCCGTTTTATGGGGTCCTGGGGATCAAACTCATGGCTCCGTGCATGTTTTACCACGCACTCATTCTACCAACTGAGCTGCACCCCTTATTCAAATTCTCATTCCATCACTCCTCCCATCCTCCACTTCAAGAAAGCACTCAGGAGGAGCTAGGAAAATAGAGCATTGCTTTAATTTTCAAAGAGAAATGACCTATCCGGCTGGTTCTCTAGCAGTGAGTATAGGATAGCCAGATAATGTCATGGATGGTCCTTGCCTTTATGTAACGGGGCCAGAAGGTGGTGCATTCAATCAAGATCTGGATAAAGACTTGCTGGGTGCTCAGAGACCTCAATCCCCAGCATCATAAAATAATAATAATAATAATAGCCAAGCACTAGATTGCACAGTATACTTGTAGAATATTATAAAATCACTTAATATTTATAACAAGCCTGGTGTCACACACCTTTAATTCCAGCACTTGGAGTTCCAGGTCAGCCTTGTCTGCAAATCGAGTTCCAGAATAGCCAGGGCTACACAGAGAAAACCTGTCTTAAAACAAAACAAAATCTCACAACAATGTCTGGAGAGGTATTATATTATTAGACACATTCTGCAGCTACGGAAAAGGAGAAGTGGAGAGACTAAAAGGATTGTCCAAGGTCACAGAGCCTGAAGTGGCAGGCTTTGGACTGAGATGCCAGCGGCTGCCGCGGGAGCTGGTGTTCTGCAGATTCTTTCCCTATTTCTAATCCTTATGAAGGAAGACGCCAGAAGGAAAATCACATTACTCAACTAAGGCTGACTTGTTTAGATTCAACCTACTGTACTAGTTTTTGTTTTCAACGAGCCCCAAGGCTCATATGTTAAAACTCTGCTGCCCGATGTGGCATTATTAGGAGGTTATGGTTATGAATGCTTTATTAAGAGAAGGGACCTGGTAGGAGGTCTTTGGGTGGTCTGGGGCATGTCTTTTTTGGTTTGGTTTGGTTTGGTTTGGTTTGGCTTGGTTTGGTTTGGTTTGGTTTGGTTTGGTTTGGTTTTTTTCAAGACAGGGTTTCTCTGTATAGCCCTGGCTGTCCTGAAACTCACTCTGCAGACCAGGCTGGCCTCGACCTCAGAAATTCACCTGCCTCTGCCTCCCAAGTGCTGGGATTAAAGGCGTGTGCCACCACTGCCCAGCTGGGGCATGTCTTTAGAAGGAAATGTGGGATTAGGAAGTTGGTGTTCCTCTCTTTCCCTCTCCCTCTCTTCGGCTTCTTGGCCATGAAGTGAAACTATACTCTACCATGTGCTCCCTCCATGATGTGTTTCCTTGACCCAAGCCCAATAGAAACCTTTTCTCTTTAGAAATGAAAAAAAAAATTAAAATAGAAAGGAAAGGAAAGGAAAGGAAAGGAAAGGAAAGGAAAGGAAAGGAAAGGAAAGGAAAGGAAAGGAAAGGACATGGCTGTCCCTAGGCATGGTAGGGGGAGAAAGTTTCTATAGCTATGTGGGAGAGCTTAGCCAGAGGCAGACATACCTAAGAGAGTTCAGAAAGGGCATGACCTGGCTGAGCTGGGCCCCTTGAGAGGGGAAAGGAGAAAGGAAAGGGGAACCTGGTGGAGCAGCCTGGAGGCCAAAGCTACAAAAAAGGGAATGTAACCAAAATGTGTGGATTATATAGGGAAGAGCCTCTGGGGAAGGAAGCCTTGGGTTGGAATGTTTAGGGTAAGGGGTGGGGTATGGTAGCCGTACCCTGTAACTTATTGGGAATGGGGATAGTGGGAGTACCTGGTAGCCAGATATGCTTTGATATCTTAAAAAGATAGCTCCAGGCTTGAAACTTAACAAAAGGTTGACTATCCTATATATTTGAACACTGATTAGAATAGCAGTAGAGAAGAGGAGGTGGTGGGTTGCTGGAAGGCAGACAAAGGGCCCTGAAGTATCTGAATGAAAACAGCAGGCCTGTGATGGTGTCTCTTATAAAACTCCCAGAGGGAGACTTGCTTGCTGTTCACTAGGAAAGAACATCACTGCCCTAATGAATTGCCCCAAGAGGTGTGTGTGTCCCTGCCCCTTTCTGAGGACTGTCTTGGGTTGCTGAAATCTCAGAGACGTGCCATTTAGTAAGAGCAGGGCAAAGAGATGGCTGCAATCAGCTACTATATCCAACTACTTGCTTTCTGCAAAGGCAGAGGTACATTCAAAGACTAAAATGAACCTTTCCACAGTGTGACGGCATTCTGTGTGGTTGCAAAACCTAAGAAGCCCAAACCAAGACATTGTTGTTGACGATGGTAGAACAGAGGCCTGGGGGATGAAGGCTCATCTGCTCACTGGGTCAAAAGTTCATTCCCCATGGTGACCTCATGGCCTGAGTGCCACACCACTGACCCATGAGAACAAGCCAGATGTAGTGACTGGAATCTGTTATCCAGGACTCCTAGAGTGAGATAATAGCCAAGACAGGAGAATCACCTGGAAGCTCAAGGGCCAGCTAACATAGAGGCTAGATTGTGACAGGGCAAGAGACATACTGCCTGAGCAGGGAGAAAGGCGAGGACTGATCCGAAAGGCTGGTCCCTGACCTCTACCTGTGCCATGGTATGTACACACTATGGCTTGCATACTCTCCCAACCATGCACGCATGTGCACAAGTATAGACACATACACATAATAGTGATATAATAAAATCTTAAAAGGGCAGTCACAGAGATGGGGCTGGGGTAAAGGTGTTTTCTGCAAAGCCTGATGACTGACCCCCATTTGATCCCTGGGATCCATAGGGTGGAAGGAGAGAGACGGCTCCTGCAGGTTGTTATCTGGCTTCCACATGTTCCGTAGTACACACACACACACACACACACACACACACATACACACACACACACACACACATACACACACACACACACACACACACACACACACACACACACGTAAGGTTGAAAAGATTGGGGTTGGGGGACTCTAACGCTATAGTAAAATGCTTGCCTCATTCATTGCCTTGCATGTATGAGACCCTAAGTTCAATCCATAACATCACAAAAAGAAAAAAATTCATGCTTCTATAAGTGATACAAAATCTAGGATCTGTTCCAGGTATGGTCTGTAATGTGACCAGTTGGGAACCTGAGACAAGGTTACCACAAGTTCAAGGCCAACCTAAGTTATATAATAAGACCCTGTCTTTAAAAAAATAGAGAAAATATTTTAATGATTTACAAATTTTTTTCATATAAGTATTTTGCCTACAAATATGCATGTGTATCAGTGTGCCTGCAAAGGCTAGGAAAAAAATCTCTGGAGCCAGGCGTGCATGTGGCGCACACCTTTAACCCCAGGACTCCAGAAGCAGAGGCAGGTGGATCTCTGTGAGTTTAAGGCCAGCCTGGTCTACAGACTGAGTTCCAAGACAGCCAGGACCAGACTACACAAAGAAACCCTGTCTTCCCCTTCCCCCTTGGTTTTTCTCTGTGTAGCCCTGGCTGTCCTGGAACTCACTCTGTAGACCAGGCTGGCCTCAAACTCAGTAATCCACCTGCTTCTGCTGCCTCCCAAGTGGTGGGATTAAAGGTGTGTGACGCCAGTGCCTGGTGAGAAATCCTGTCTTGAAAAAACAAAAACAACCCTGTCTGGAAAAAAAACCCAAAACCCAAAAACCAACAACAAAAAAAAACAAAGAAAAAAAAAACAAAAAAAGAAAAAGGAAAAAGGAAGGAGAGGAGAGGAGAGGAGGTGAGGCGGCGAGAAGAAGAGAAGGAGAGAAGGAAAGGAGAAAAGGCATTGAGTCCCCTGAACCCAGGGTTACAGATGGTTGTGAACTACCCCCCATGTGAGTGCTAGGAATCAAACCCAGGTCCTCTGCAACCACTGGGCCACCTATTTGTACTGTTTGTTTGTTTGTTTGTTTGTAGACTGGTCTCATTGTGTAGCCTGAAGGCCCTGGAATTCAGTATGGACCTCCATGGCCTCAGGCTCACGCAGATCCACTGCTTCTGGCTCTCTGACCTGGGATTAAAGGCCAACCCCACCACCTAGCATGCTTAGCCATTTGTTTTCCAGATATAATTTCCTTGTATAGCCCTGGTTGTCCTTGAACTCACTCTCTAGACCAGGCTGGCCTTGAACTCACAGAGATCCACTTGCGTGCTTTTCCATTTTGAAAACTTAACCTCAATGCTAGGCAGCTTACCAGCAAACTGTATCCTCACCATATTGCCTCAAGCTTTTCAGAGCTCTGAGATTATAAGGAGGATCTGGTCTCTGGACATCTCTGGAATCAGCTGACACAGGGACAGATAGTTGACATGTATACTTTATTCAAAACATCTGCATACCAAACACAATGTTGCTGAATGTTTTTATTCTGCTAATTTTGAAACCAGGGACATACTACTTGAGGCTAATTCTGCCAGCACACAGGAACTGGGACACTGTGGGCCATATTATCTGAAATTCCAATCACCCTGGTGTCTGGGAGACGCGTCTGAATGTGAGGCTTCTCTGTGCTGGGGCTGCCCTTTATTTCACCATCTCGGTTGTGTGGCTTTTACCTCCTCTTAAATCCCAGATCAACCCAGTCTGGCTTGCATGTCTCCTCTGACTGCCTAGAAACAGGCTTAAACAGCCAAAGAGAACAACCTGGTGTCCAGCTATAAAGCACCACGGAGAAGTTCCTGAAAGCAGATAGAAGCTTTCCATTGAAGTCTGGCTCCCAGTTGCCCCACGCATGATGCCCCACCCAAACAAAACTTGCCCCCTTTTTTTAGTGTGTGTAGTAAGATTTGACTGAAGATTTTTTTATAGTTACTCCTATCCCTTAAACCATTCCCAAATATCTTCAAGCCTTCTAAAGAAGACTTTTCATTCTGATTTTTGCTGTTGTTGTTTGAAGACCACTCTCTGAGTGGCCCTGATGGACCTGGAACTCACTGTGTAGACCAGACTGACCTTGAATTCAGAAATCAGCCTCCAGAGTGCTGGGAATAAAGGCATGCGAGACCACGCCCGACTTATTTTTATAGTATTGTGTCTGTGTGATGTGTTTGGGGGTACACACATTTTATGGAACATATATAGAGATCCAGAGACAAGTTGAGCCAACACCCCCATTTATTTCTTGATGTTTTAGTTGTGAGCTTTCTCTCCAGCCCCACCAATGCTATCTCCCCTACCCACCCCTTTTGAGACAAAGTTTTGCTATGTAGCCCTGACTGTCATGGAACTCATTCTATAAACCAGGCTGGCCTCAGACTTTGAGATCTGCCTGCTTCTGCCTCCAGAGTCCTGGGACTAAAGCTGTGCTCCACCATCATTTAGCCTTTCAAGCTCTCTCTTTGGGCTCTTCCCATCTCCTGCCCAGGATTCAAGCAGCCCTGCTTCAGTTTCCAGAATGGGTGGGGTTACAGGGGCATGCCATGGGGCCCTGCTGGTTTTCTACATATTTATGTTTGACTGTATTAGCATTCAGACTCAGTCTCTTCCTCTAATAAGTAGATAGATAGATAGATAGATAGATAGATAGATAGATAGATAGATAGATAGATCATCTCCTGGGGGTTTCCTCATTGATAATTGTCTTACAGTTCTGGGGATAAGTATATCCAGGCCCTGACACACGCAAAACCAGTCTCCCACAACACTCTCCAGCTCCCAACTTTGGTTTGATATAGAATATCACTGGAACATTCATTAGAAGAAAATATCCATCCAGGACAATGTTTTCCCACAAACATGTGTGTACCTTATGCTGAGGTTTCTTCATTTAATCAGATCTCCAGTACTTATGCCATAAAGCCTTTTAAAAACCAGGCCTAGTGGCTTACACCCTTAATCCCCAACTCTGAAAGCAGAGGCAGGTCCCATCCAAGGCTTGTTTGACACAGGGTCTTGTTATATATCCAAGCCTATCCTCAAACTTCCTATCCTCCTGAAGTTGAGGAGTACAAACTGCCAATCCTGGCCAGATCTGGGCATATTGGTTTTGATGGTGGTGGTAATAGTGTTGTTGTTGTTGTTGTTGTTGTTGTTGTTGTTGTTTTCGTCGTTGTTGTTGTTGGTGGTGGTCTTTGTATTTATGTGTCTGTATGTGTGTACTTATGTGTGGAGACCAGAGGGCAAATTGTCAGGGATTGTCCTCAGTCTCTCCCTGTTGTGTGCCTCTCTTGCTTGGTGATTCAGTCAGACTGGCTGGCAGACAAGCCATGACCACCCTTCTTGCCTCTGCCCCCTCACAATTGGGATTACAAGTATGCATCACCAAGTGTGTTTTTCCGGATGAAACTCTGGCCTCCATGGTATCTTTGCATATCAAGTACTTTGCTGAATGAGCCATGTTCCCGGCCCTTTTGGAGTGTTAGATGATTGGTTTTGAGGCAAGGTCTCACATAGTCCAAGTTCCCCTTGAACTTGCCATGTAGCCGACAGGACCCTAATCTTCTAATCCTCTTGCTTCTATCTTCCAAGTTCTGGGATCACAGGTGTGAGCCACCGAGCCCAGCTAGAATCTTGTGTATCTAGATCCTTTCTCTTAAATATAAAAGCCAGGCAGTGGTGGCGCACACCTTTAGCCCAACACGTGGGAGGCAGAGGCAGACAGATCTGTGAGTTTGATGTCAACATGGTCTTCAGAGCGAGTTTTAAGACAGCCAGGGTTACACAGAGAAACCCTGTCTCGAAGAAAGGAATGAATGAATGAATGAGTGAGTGAGTGAGTGAGTGAGTGACTTAGTTAGTTAGTTAGTTAGTTAATTAGTTAGTTAGTTAGTTAGTTAGTTAGTTAGTTAGTTAAAGTGTACCTAAGATCTTAGGAAGTCAGAACTAAAGGCATGCTTGGAACTTTCCCTTTCTGTCTCTGGCTCTGCACCTGGTTCTCCTCTCCTCTCCTTGCCTCTCTCCTTGCCAGTGTCTCCTGTGCGTAGCATCTGCCTTGGGAATTGCCTCTGGGTCCTAAGTGGTCTTCTTCAAACCTCTCCCTGTTTTCCCGACTAAGATTGATGTTCTGCTTCTTGCACTGAGTGGGTGTTACTCGGGTTTTCTACCAGTGTTGCCAGCTGACAGCCCAGCGCATTTTCTGCTCCTCGGACTGGCTTCGGGAGCATTAGCTTTCTTTTCAGGCCCCTGTAAAACAGAACCCAGTGAACCCTTTCCCTTGGCAGCAGAGACACCTGCTGGTGGAATTGTAAAGTACCGTTTGCCCTCTTTTACTAGGGCCCTGGAATTCTTTCTACTTAAACTTTGGGGAAATTGAAAACTGGAAGCCCACATCAAGAGTCAGAAAGGTGAAATCCAAAAGGAAGCAGCCTCCAGGAAGCAGAATTTTTTAAAAAGATTTATTTATTTATTTATTTCATGTATGTGAATTCATTATCGCTGTCTTCAGACACACCAGAAGAGGACATAGGATCCTCATTACAGATGGTTGTGAACCACCATTTCGTTGCTGGGAATTGAACTCAGGACCTCTGGCAGAAGAGCCAGCACTCCTAACTGCTGAACCATCTGTTCAGCCCAGAATGTCTTTATGGCCAGAAAGATAGTAGAGTGGGGGCTGGGGAGCCAGGTACGTGTTTGCCATACAAACGGAAGGACCTGAGCTCAGGAGTGTGGGTTGCACCCTATTAATCCCAGCACTCAGAAGGCAGATGCAACCAAATACTTGAGGTCTCTGCAAGAACACTCTTAACTGCGGAACTCCCTCTCCACCCATTTATTTTATTTTATATTTTACTTGGGTGACAGGGTGAGTGTGTGTGTGTGTGTGTGTGTGTGTGTGTGTGTGTGTGTGTGTGTGTGTGTAAAACCCCTCCTGGATGTCATAGAACTAGCTCTATAGGCCAACTGGCCTCAAACTCACAGAGATCTTCCTGCCTCTGCCTCCGGAGTCCTGGGATTAAAGCCTGCTGCCTTCCATCTGTTTCTGTTTCTTTTAACTCTTGACTCTTTATTTCTACTCTGTAGCTTCAGCTGCCTAGCTCAAGGATCACTCCTTTCTCAGACTCTCTAGTGCCAGGATTACAGCCATCACCCTGGGTTTTAAAAAAAATTCATTATGTTTCTATTGTTGGGCTGGAGAGATGGTTCAGTGTTTAAAAGCACCATCTGCTCTTCCAGAGGTCCTGAATTCAAGTCCCAATAACCACAAGGTGGCTCACAATTATCTGATGTCCTCTTCTGGTGCGTCTGAAGACAGAGACAGTGTACTTAATTACATAAAATAATAAATCCTAAAAAAAAAAAGAAAGTTTCTATTGTTAAGAGTTTTATTGTTAGCTGGAGAGATGGCTCAGCGGTTAAGAGCACTGACTGCTCTTCCCAAGGTCCTGAGTTCAAATCCCAGCAACCACATGGTGAATCACAACCATCCATAAGGAGATTTGACTCCCTCTTCTGGTGTGTCTGAAGACAGCTACAGTGTACTTACATATAACAATAAATAAATCTTTTTTAAAAAGTAAAAAATTAAAAAAAAAAGAGTTTTATTGTTGTTTTGCCTTATTAGAGCTGGAACCCAGGGCTTTGTCCCTGTTGGGCAATAGTTCTACCACAGAGCTACATCTTCAGCCCAACTGAAATAAAGTTTAAGTTAAATTAAAGGTGCAAGCTGCTGAGATTGCTCAGGGGATAAAACTTTCAACTGCTAAGTCTGGCCGGGCAGTGGTGGCACACACCTTTAATCCGAGCACTTGGGAGGCAGAAGCAGGCAGATTTCTGAGTTTGAGGCCAGCCTGGTCTACAGAATGAGTTCCAGGACAGCCAGGGCTATACAGAGAAACCCTGACTCCAAAAACAAACAAACAAACAAAAGGGGGGAGTCAACTGCCAATTCTAAGTAACTGAGCAGTGTGGTATCCCTACCCCACGGATCCATGTGGTGGAGATATCATACTCTGAAGACTGTCCTCTTCAGAGGACAGATCAGAGGTAGAGGCAGGCAGATTTCTGAGTTCGAGGCCAGCCTGGTCTACAGAGTGAGGTCCAGGACAGCCAGGGCTACACAGAGAAACCCTGTCTCAAAAAACCAAAAAAAAAAAAAAAAAAAAAAAAGAAATGCACATAAAAATAGATGAGTCACTGACACATGACTACACTAAAAGAATAGTGTAAGAGTAGACTCCACATATGCTACAGTAGCAGGTGCAAGAATGCATCAGAAAAAGGAAAAATTGTACAGGGGATTAGTGGTACATGCATTTAAACCCAGCACTCAGAAGCAGAGCCAAGGGGATCCGTGTGAGTTCAAGACCAGCCTTATCAACCTAGTGAGTTCCAGATCAGTCAGAGCTACACAGTGAGATGAGACCCAGTCTCAAACAAAGGGCCGGAGAGATAGTTCCGTGGTTAAGAGAATTGTCTCTTCTAAGAGACGGGTCAATCCCCAGGACCCACATGACTGCTCACAAGAGCTTCAACATCCTCACACAGACACATACATATGCAGGCAGATCAGAAATGCACATAAAGCCGGGCCGTGGTGGTGCACGCCTGTAATCCCAGCACTTGGGAGGTAGAGGCAGGCAGATTTCTGAGTTCGAGGCCAGCCTGGTCTACAGAGTGAGGTCCAGGACAGCCAGGGCTACACAGAGAAACCCTGTCTCAAAAAACCAAAAAAAAAAAAAAAAAAAAAAAAAAGAAATGCACATAAAAATAGATGAGTCACTGACACATGACTACACTAAAAGAATAGTGTAAGAGTAGACTCTGCTGAGACCCGGTAGGTGAGCCCCATGCTGAGGCCGTTCTAGAATCCTTCCAGGCCTCCCCTACTTTGAAATCCCTGAGAGGGGGGAGCCCTCATTGCAATGAGCCTAGATCATAGAAACCCCAGGTAGCTATCACATACACAGCCTTCAATGTTTTTAAAAAACAACAAAAAAACCACTGCGATTTCTTCTACTGACTTTTTTTTTTTTTTTTGGTTTTTTGGATTTGGTTTTTCAAGACAGGGTTTCTCTGTATAGTCCTAGCTGTTCTGGAACTCACTCTGTGGACCAGGCTGGCCTTGAACTCAGAAATCCACCTGCCTCTGCCTCCCAGAGTGCTGGGATTACAGGCGTGCGCCACCACTGCCCGGCTTCTAC
Organism: Apodemus sylvaticus; assembly: GCF_947179515.1. Classification (NCBI taxonomy): domain Eukaryota; kingdom Metazoa; phylum Chordata; class Mammalia; order Rodentia; family Muridae; genus Apodemus; species Apodemus sylvaticus. The sequence continues at coordinate 83,225,596 of NC_067478.1, forward strand.
TGACTTTCAAACACCAAGTATTACCTCACTTGGCTGAGTCCAAAGCATCAGGCCAGCTCACTCATTCCTCCATAGCCAGCCCCCCCCCCCACTTCCTCAGCCTCAGGTTACATCCACCTGCTCTGTCCATTCCTTCCCACCTCACAGCAGGCTCCTCAGCTAGGCATGGTCACCTCTTACTGTTATAACTCACTCCTGAACTTCCGTTGTCTGAGGTTTTGCCTCTCCTTCAAGGTAGAGTTCAGCTCAGTCCCAGGTGAAAATTATTCATAAGCTGTGTGTGCTTGAGAAGATTAGCTAACTTCTCTGGGCCTATCATCTTCAACTATAAAATAATTAACAGCAATCTTCCCCATAAGATTGTTGAGAGGAGTAAGTAAATTACCATTGCCAGAAGTCCAAATGATGAAAGAAATATTTTTGGCATGTGTATGCCCACACATGCAGGGCAGAGCTAGGCACTGGATGGCCTCCTCAACTGCCATCTGCCCTACTTAACACATGGAAACAGGGGCTCTCGCTTGAAATAGAGCTCCACAATTCAGATAGTCAGCCTGGGCTGGTGATTCCCTACCTCGGCATCGCAAGCACTAAGATTAAAGACTGTCACAACATTTACATGGGTCTGGGGATTCGAACCCTAGTCCACACACTTGCCTGGCAAGCTCCTTTACCCACTGAGCCATCTCACTGGTCCTTAATGAGTTTTGTTTTTGATTTACAAAGAGGACAATAAGCCAATGAGCCAAGCAGAAGAGGTTAGTTACATAGGTAGAAAAAGATAAAGAAAACAAAAACAAAACAAGCAAAGCAGTTGTTTCAGTTATTTATCTTGTAAGGCATTGGCGAGGAGACTGAACAGGAGAAATATAGGTAACGTCTGGTTACCTTCCTCAAAGGAGTTAAATGGAATTGCCGGGTGATGGTGGTATGCTCCTTTAATCCCAACATTCAGGAGGCAGAGGCAGGTGGATCTCTATGAGTTCGAGGCCATCTTGGTCTACAGATAGAGTTCTAGGACAGCCAGGACTACACAAAGAAACCCTGTTCAGGGGAGGGGACCGGGAACTAAGAGGAATAGCAATTTGTTATCAAGCTTATAACTGTCCTATTTGGGGAATTTCTCTTTTTGTCATTTCTCAGAAAGTCAGATAGCAACTTAGTTTCTGTTTGGTAAACTTTAGTATAAATAGCCCATTTTTATTTGTATGAAATTGATACATAATATCTGGGGTACTACTTGATTGCTCTTGATCCGTGTTTGCAACATCTGTCTGGGTCTACTGCGAGAGCTCTGTCCAAAACAATGGCCTCAGGTTTGGGTTTTTGTTGGTGGTGGTTTTTGTGTTTTTTTTGTTTTTGTTTTCTTGAAAGGAAGTCTCACCTGTTTTCCAGGCTGGTCTTAAACCTACTTTCTGTGTGCTGGGATGAAAGCCTGCTTCACAGCACTCGGCTTTCACTTTTAGTTTAGTTCTTTTTGGGGGGTGGGGAGTGGGGTTCGAGACAGGGTTTCTCTGTGTAGCCCTGGCTGTCCTGGAACTCACTCTGTAGACCAGGCTGGCCTCAAACTCAGAAATCCACCTGCCTCTGCCTCCCAAGTGCTGAGATTAAAGGCGTGCGCCACCAACCGCCGCCTGGCCTCTTTATTATTTTATTTTTTTACTTTTTTTTTTTTTTTTTCTGAGACAGGGTTTCTCTGTATAGCCCTGGCTGCCCTGGAACTCACTCTGTAGACCAGGCTGGCCTCGAACTCAGAGATCCGCCTGCCTCTGCCTCCCAGAGTGCTGGGATTACAGGCGTGCGCCACCACCACCACCCGGCCTCTTTATTTTTTTAAAAGATGTATTTATTCACTTTATGTATATGTCACTGTCTTCAGATGCACCAGAAGAGGGCATCATTCCCATTACAGATGGTTGTGAGCCACCATGTGGTTGCTGGGAATTGAACTCAGGACCTCTGGAAGAGCAGTCAGTGCTCTTAACCCCTGAGCCATCTCTCCAGTCCTATTTCTTTATTTTTGATATTTTGAAACAGAATTTCATATAGCCCAGTGCCCTAAAACTCAAGCTCTCCAGCCTCAGCCACCTAGGGCTAAGGTTATAGTAGCCACCACACCCAGTGAGGTGATCTGAATGAAAATGCCGCCTCCCCCATCCCCTATCCCCCACTCAGACTCATAGGGAGTGGCATTATTGGAGGTGTGGCCTTGTTGGAGGAGGCGTGTCTTTGGGAGCAGGCTTTGATGTTTCAGAAGCTAAGCCCAATGCCCATTGCCGCTCTGCGCTCTTCCTGCTGCTAGCTGCCAGATGTAGAACTCTCTGCTCCTTCTCCAGCACCGTGCCTGCCTGTGTGCCACCATGTTCCCCACCATAATGACAATGGACTACATCTCTGAAACTGTAAGCCAGGCCCAATGAAATACTTTCTTTTTTAAGAGTTGCTGTGGTCATAGTGTCTCTTCACAGCAATAGAACAGTGACTAAGACACTAGGCTCCATAATCTTATTATTAATAATATAACTTACAAATTTTATACCAAAAAAATGAAACTGTCAAGTCAGAGAAAAGAGAGCCAAACACGGTGCTATATGCCTGTAATCTCAGCACTCACTCCATGCTCAGTCAGAAAGATCTCAAGTTCGAGGCCAGCCTGCATCTACACTAGAGATGCCCTATCTTGGCCTGGAAAGATGGCTTAGTGATTAAGAGCACTGGCTGATCTTCCAGAGGACCCAGATTCAATTTCCAGCACCAACAGGAAGGCTTACAAACGTATGTAACTACATATGTTACTACTACGTATATTCCAGGTCTAATGCTCTCTGGCCTCTGTGGGAACCAGGCACATGTGTGGTGCACAGTCATACATGCAGGCAAAGCACCCATACACATAATACATATAACATCAAATACAGGGTAGCCCTAACTGTCTTAGCGCTCATGTTGTTGCCCAGACTGTCCTCAAGCTCACAGAGATCCACCTGCCTCTCTGTCCTGAGTGCTGGGATTAGAGGTGTTCACCATCACCACCACCTGGCATAATTTTTTTTTAAAGATTTATTTATTTTATTTATATGAGTACAGTGTCTTCAGACACACCAGAAGAGGGTCATTACAGATGGTTGTGAGCCACTTGTGGTTGCTGGGAATTGAACTCAGAACCCCTGGAAGAGCAGTCAGTGCTATTAACTGCTGAGTCATCTCTTGCCTCTGGCACAATTTTTTAATAAATAATTTTTTTTTTTGGTTTTTTTGGATTTTTTTTTTTTTTTTTGAGACAGGGCTTCTCTGTATAGCCCTGACTATCCTGGAACTCACTCTGGAACTCACTCTGTAGACCAGGCTGGCCTCGAACTCAGAAATCGCCTGCCTTTGCCTCCCAGAGTGCTGGGATTACAGGCATGCACCACCACCACCTGGCTAATTTTTTCTTTTTTTTTTTTTTTTTTTGGACTTTGGGGTTTGGTTTTTTCGAGACAGGGTTTCTCTGTATAGACCTGGCTGTCCTGGAACTCACTCTGTAGACCAGGCTGGCCTCGAACTCAGAAATCCGCCTGCCCCTGCCTCCCAGAGTGCTGGGATTACAGGCGTCCGCCACCACTGCCCGGCACTGGCTAATTTTTTAAAAATGCCCTATTTTGAAAGAGGTGACGATGGGGACATGGGTTCAGTTCCCAGCACCCATATCAGTCAGCTCACAGCTCTCTGTAACTCCAGTTCCAGGAGACCCAGTGCCCTCTTCAGGCCTCTTTTAATGTGAAAAGGAAAACCTACAAAATGAGAGAAAAAGTAATTCCAGCACAGGAGGTAGAGGAAAAGAGGCTTAAAAACTCAGTCATCAGCCGGGCGATAGTGGCTCACACCTGTAATCCTAGCACTCCGGGAGGCAGAGGCAGGCGGATTTCTGAGTTCGAGGCCAGCCTGGTCTACAGAGTGAGTTCCAGGAAAGCCAGGGCTATACAGAGAAACCCTGTCTCAAACAAAACAAAACAAAACAAACACCACACCTCAGTCATCTTCAGCTGCATACTGGCTTTGAAGACAGGCTGGGCTGCAGGAAGTCCTGACTATAAAACAAACAAAACGGGGCTGGAGAGATGACTCAGCAGTTAAGAGCACTGACTGCTCTTCCAGAGGTCCTGAGTTCAAATCCCAGCAACCACATGGTGGCTCAAAACCATCCGTAATGAGATCTGATGCCCTCTTCTGGTGTGTCCGAAGACAGCTACACTGTACTCACATATAATAAATAAATAATTCTTAAATAAATAAATAAACAAAACACAAATTAAGATAATGTGAAATAATGCATCTCATTAATGGGACAAAAGCGGTAGGTAATAAGTAAAAGTGTGGACAGAGGTGAGGAGAGATTGAGGCTCTCGCGTCTTTCTGGGGAGAGGTTAAAATGCAGCCACTTTGGGAAAAACACCTTGGGGTTAGACATGGATGGACAGCAAGACGGCTCAGCAGGTAAATAAAGGTGCTGTCTTGTCATTCTGTGTGCCGACCTGAGTTCAGTTCACACACACACTGCTCTTTAACTCTTCCTGAGTCGACCCCGGTTTCTTTGCCATGTCCAACTTCATGCCCTTGTCATCATCATCTTCTTTCTCATTTTCCTTTCCCTTCTGCTTTCACTAGCCCACAGAGCCCAGCTTGGACCATCTGTTTACTCCTGAGTGTGGGGCCATTCACAGGAGCATGGTTGGCCCACCAGGGGCTTAAAGAAGACGGCCTTTCTCTCCTCCAGAAACCATCAGTTCTCAGTAGCTCCTCGGTTAGCGGTGGGGGCTCATGAATACCTTTCCCTCTGTGCTAACATGTTGGCTGTCTTGATCTCGTGCAGGCAGCGGCCGCTGTGAGTTCCTGAGCACAGCAGTCCTGTCGTGTCCAGAGACAGTTTTCCTGAGGTCCTCTCCAGCTTCTGATTCTTCAAATTTTTTACTCCTTCTACCATGATGGTTCCTGCGAGGTGTGTGTGTGTGTGTGTGTGTGTGAGACAGATGTCCCATCTGTGACTGAGTACTCCACTGACACTCTTTGCAATTGTGACTTTCTTTCTTTCTTCCTTTCTTTCTTTCTTCCTTCCTTCCTTCCTTCCTTCCTTCCTTTCTTTCTTTCTTTCTTTCTTTCTTTGTTTTTTCGAGACAGGGTTTCTCTGTATAGCCCTGACTGTCCTGGAACTCACTCTGTAGACCAGGCTGGCCTCGAACTCAGAAATCCACCTGCCTCTGCCTCCCAGAGTGCTGGGATTACAGGCGTGCGCCACCACCGCCTGGCTACGGCATGTGACTTTTAACTCGGCATTCTGAGGCTTCAGAGAGGAACAAATCCATATATAGGGTAATTCCAGGTGTCTGTGTTTGTGTGTGTGTGTGTCTGTGTGTGCATGCATGCACGCGTGCACGCATAGCCTATAAAATAATAGCTCTCCTATCCCTCCTCCTTCTTCTATCTCCTTCCATTCTTTTTTAAACATTTTTTAAAGATTCATTTATTTATTATATGTAAGTACACTGTAGCTGTCTTCAGACACCCGAAAAGAGGCCATCCGATCCCATTACAGATGGTTGTGAGCCACCATGTGGTTGCTGGGATATGAACTCAGGACCTCTGGAAGAGCAGTCAGTGTTCTTACCATCTCTCCAGCCCCCCATTCTTTTTTTTAAAGATTTATTTATTTATTTTATGTTATTTTATGTATGTGAATACACTGTCACTGTCTTCAGACACACCAGAAGAGGGCATCAGACCCCACTGCAGATGGTTGTGAGCTACCATGTGGTTGCTAGGATTTGAACTCAGGACCTCTGGAAGAACAGTCAGTGCTCTTAACCACCGAGCCATCTCTCCAGCCCTTCTCCTTCCATTCTTATTCATAATTTTCCTGAATAAGAGCCCTCAAAGGCACATCCCACTGCTCTATCTGCTGCGGTTTTGGGGGAATACACTAGTTCCATTATTCCTGGGAAAACGGCACTCCCAGCCCTGGAGTCTGGAAAGAGTCCTTCATGGTTACAGGCAATTCAGCTGCTTCACTCGCACAGTGATGTCTTCCCTTTCTCACCTCTCCCTTGTTGATAGACCTCAAGGACTGCTACCTTCATGCTGGTTTGGAGGTAGTCTCGGGCTGAATGATTTTCTAGGGCTGTGTGTTTACCTAGTGTCTGGTTAACTTGAAGAAGAATGGAATTTCTTTGCTCCTAAGACTTACAGCTTAGGCTTAAGGCTGTCTTACAGCTGCTTACAGAGATAACAACTACATATCCAGCTGATCAAAGCCACCCGCCAGACCTCTTCCTAAGTGGGACTGGAAGTATGAATTGGGGAAAGAACTCAAATGAGCTAGTGTGGCTTACCTCCCTATCCCTGGAGAAGACAGACTAGAAAGATATGGAAAGAAGTTAAGTGGGTTTCCACAAAAGACAGGGCGATGTGTCTATATACAGTGAATAAATACAGAGTGGAAAAGGACAGTCTCGAAGCCAGCAGTGTGAGGTGGCACACATCTGCCCTCCCAGCACTTGAGAGGCAGAATCAGGAATGTTGGAAGTTCAGGGTTGGCCTGGGAAGATGGCTCAGTCTGCAAAGTACATGAGAGCCTGAGTTCAGATCCCTTGCACCTGTGTAAAGCAGACCCTGGTGGAAGCCGCTTGTCATCCCAGCCCTGGAGCTCACTGGTCAGAGAAGTAAAGGAATTTTTTGGTTTTGGTTTTCCTATACTGATACAGACTCTGATATCCAGAAGGCTCTTGATGGAGCAGAGGGAGAGCCCCAAAGCCCAGAGAAAAGGAACACTGTCATGGTAGTGCCAGCCTGCAGAGTCACCAATAGCCAGTGAGGACCGCACAACACAATGACCGAGTGCAATAGTGTTCATTGTTCCCAGCAGAGTGGTGACAGGCCCTAGCAAGACCTACTCTGCCAAATAGTATTAGGGCAAAAGCAGTGTTGTGAGTCCATGGCTGTTTGGGAGAAGGAAGCATGTTGCACAGGCCATGGACCTCTAGAACCAGCGAGGGAGAGAAGAGCAAAGGTCCTTATGGTGCAACATTATTTCAGATTCGTAGAATGAAATTGCTGGTGTCACAGAGAAGGTGGTAACTAAATCTTTAAATTAACCTCGTCTTGACCTCCTTTTTTTTTTTTAATTAACCAACTGATTATTAGGGAGGTACCCATGGGCCATGGCCCATGAGCAAATCAAAGGATGACTTTTGAAAAGCCAGTTCGTGGAGCTGGAGAGATGGCTCAGCAGTTAGAGCACTGACTGCTCTTTCCAGAGGTCCTGAGTTCAATTCCCAGCAACCACATGGTGGCTCACAACCACCCGTAATGGGATCAGATGCCCTCATCTCATATACATAAATTAAATAAATCTTTGAGAGAGAGAGAGAGAGAGAGAGAGAGAGAGAAGCCAGTTTGCCCCTTCCATTGTGTTTTAAGGCAGAGTCTTTCTTGTTTCTGCCAATGTGCTATGTAGTCTGGACAGCTATTCTCCTGCCTCCACCTGTCATTTCACTACAGGAGTGCTGTCATTGTGGTTGCATGCCACTGCATCTAGCTTTTACATGGGTCTCAGTGTTTTGAACTCGGGTCTTTTTTTTAAAGATAGATTTATTTATTTATTTATTTATTTATTTATCTATCTGTTTATTTATTTATTTATTTACTTACTTACTGTATGTGAGTACACTGTTGATCTCTCCAGACACACCAGAAGAGGGCATCTGATCCCATTATAGATGGCTGTGAGCCACCATGTGGTTACTGAGAATCAAACTCAGGACCTCTAGAAGAACAGTCAGTGCTCTTAACCACTGAGCCATCTCTCCAGCCCTGAACTCAGGTCTTTAGGCTTGCACAGAAAGCATTTGTACCTGCTGAGCCACCAAGCTGGCCTCAGATGGCTTATCTAATCATGTCAACCAATAAAATATTGTTTCTAAGTGTATTCCCAGAAGGAAATATCCAAATGAGAGTAGCTTACCTCCTTCCACTGAATTCCTGGGGGTCACTCTCAGGTTGTCAGGCTTGGGGGCAAGCGCCTTTATTCCCTGAGCTAGCTCGCTGGTCCAGGTGTTTCAAAATGGATTAGCATTTAACTCAGCTGACTGAGAAAGAAGATTTGCCCTTGTCACTGTGTGTGGGCTTCCTGCAATCAGTTAAGAGAGCAGAACAGTAGAGGCAGGGCGAATCTGCCCTGTGTGCCTGAGCTATGCTGTCCTTTCTGGCCACCCTCAGATCCCAGCATTCCTGGTTCTCAAGCCTTCGTGTAGGACCTAGAACTCCGCTCCACATTACAGATGGCATGTGACCTCCATAATCACATGAGGCAATCATTCATAAATCTGCATGTGTATTTCCCACTGGTTATGGGGTTTCTCCCTCCCTTCCCTTTAATTTTGTGTGTGAACATGTGAATATGTAGTGTATGTATGGGCGTGTGTGTGTGTGTGCGCGCGCGTGTGCGTGTGTGTGTGTGTGTGTGTGTGTGCGTGTGTGCGCGCGCTGCTTAGAGATCAGAGAGGAGATTGTGTGTCCTTCTCTTACCTTCTCTTGAAACAGGTTCTCTTATTGAAGCTAGAACTAGTTGGTGGCCAGCAAACCCCAGCAATCCTCCTGTCTCAGCCCCCAATAGTGCTGGAGTTACAGTCCCTGGGTAGCCCTATCCAGCCTTTTCAGAGTAGGCTGAGGTCCAAGCTCAGGTCCTCATGCTGCTTCTTCCTCTTTAAGCCGTCTCTCTAGCTCACCATCCCCCACTTTGAAACAAGGCTTCATATCATCCAGTCTAGCCTAAAATTTAACATGTAACAGAGGATGGATTAGTGAACCATGATTAATACAATCACCATTGCCTGTCTACAGTTGGAAGCTGTGTTTTGTTTTGCTTTGCTTTTCAACTTTGTTTGTCCTGGAACTCAGTCTATATAGCAGGCTGGCCTTGAACTCACAGATCCACCAACCTCTGCCTCCTTCCTGAGTACTGGGCTTCAAGGTGTCTACCTTTAAGGCCTTCTGGCCTATCATAGGTCTTAGACTAGTAAAACTTTCAATTGTTTTTTTTTTTTTGGTTTTTTTTTTTTTTTTTTTTTTGGTTTTTTGGGGGTTTTTTTTGTTTTGTTTTTTTGTTTTTGTTTTTGTTTTTGTTTTTTTTTTTTTGAGACAGGGTTTCTCTGTGTAGCCCTGGCTGTCCTGGAACTCACTCTGTAGACCAGGCTGGCCTCGAACTCAGAAATCCATCTGCCTCTGCCTCCCAAGTGCTGGGATTAAAGGCCACCACCCCGGGCTCTCAATTGTTAATTCCTTAAGGTGCTCTGGCACTACAGTGCCAAGCTGTGAGCAGGGCATTGCGTTTTCCTGGCAAGTAGTTCTGGTAGTCCACTTCCAGAACACTTCCTACTTCCACTTAAAATAAGTAAATAAATAAATAAGCTTTGTTTATTTGTTTGCCTTGTCCTATGGGTTCAATGGAAACTGAGTACTTTGTCCCTGGTAAATAAGCTGTTTAAAGTACCTTATGCCACCCAAGAAAAGTTAGAAACAGGCCAATGAGACACTTATTAGGGCTTAGGTCCAGTCCCCTATACTCACTGATTTCTGAAGGTTGTCCCTGACCTCCAGATACATGTCCATGCATAGAGTCACACATGTAAGCACACAAATAAATGTCATTTTAAAAATTTTTAAAGAATAGTCAGAAATCCAGGGCAATCCACACCCGGGGTGTAGACGCCAGAGCCGACCACCCGTTGCCATGCCTCGGAAAATTGAGGAAATCAAGGACTTTCTGCTCACAGCCCCGTGGAAGGATGCCAAATCTGTCAAGATCAAGAAGAACAAGGATAATGTGAAATTCAAGGCTTGCTGCAGCAGGTACCTGTACACCCAGGTTATCACAGACAAGGAGAAGGCAGAGAAGCTGAAGCAGTCCCTGCCCCCAGGTTTGGCAGTGAAGGAGCTGAAATGAACCAGACCTTTGCATGTGACTATCAAAAACCCAGAAAAGTCAAAAAAAAAAAAAAAAGTCAGAAACAACTGCTATCTGGAAAGGCAAAAGACTTGGTTTCTTCATGGCCTTTTTCCACAAGGATTCCTGCAAAGGTGGTTGCCAAAGGCTCAGGGAATCTGCAGCAGTCAATCTCAAGTGGTCTGGTGGTTGCCATAAGCAGCACTCTGCTATCTGTGAAAGCAAGAGACAGGTACCTGCTTTACAACGTTGATCCACTGGGGATCGGGATGAAGGGAGGTGGGTGGGGAGGTGACCGATCCTTCCTAGGTCTGAATTCCTTTTAAAGATGACTATATGAGCTGGAAGGCAACGTCCTTATGGTTTTCCTTGGGTGGAAAGGATTGCAATGTCTTTCATGGGAAAGATATCACTAACAACCTAACCACCGAGCAAATAAGTCAAATATAATTAACAAAGATGAAAGTTTCCAGGTGTGGTAGTTCAAGCCCATGATCCCACCCTCAAGAGGGAAGATGCTCGCCCTGGGTTCAAGATCAACTTGGGCTACAGTTTCAGGCTAGTCTGGGCCAGAGAGCAAGACCCTGTTTAACATACACACAAAAAAAAACCCAAACCCAAACTTTCCAGCCCTGTAAGCTTGCTGTTTGAATGGCAACAAAGAACAAAGACACAGTGCTCAGGCCCCAACAATTTTCTTTTACTTCTCCAGTACAGAGTGCAGCCAGGGCCTACTGCATGCTAGGCTAGTGTTCTGCTACTGAGCCACACGCCAGCCCTTCTTATTCTAAGACAAGGAGGACTTAAACTTTCATTTCCCCTACATCAGCCTCTAGCAGAGCTGGGATCAAAGGGGTTTTTGTCAATGCTGTTTAGTAATTCTAATCACTAAGTAAAAGCAAAACAAAGCAAAGCAAACCAAACAAACACGATTATAGACAAAAACAAACAACATCAAAACAGGCTTATTCTCCAGTCTTACCCCCTCTGACATGAGTCAAGAACCAACTTACTTTGGAGCCTCTACTTGACTCACTAAAACAATTGGGTCAAAGCTAGGAATCCAAAAGAGAAGGAGCTGGACCTGACTGCCCCCTAGGATGCTAACCCTTTTCCTGGAAGGGTTCTATCAGCACCCTCTTCCTGTGTTCATCGCTGTGGGATAGCTACACACTGTGCTACGGTGAAGTGGAGAAAATCTGCACCCCCCTGGCTTCAGGTACCTGTCTCCTGAACCCAAGGAGGAGAGGGAAGAGAGCAAACCCTGCAATGTTATCTTCTGGTTTCCACAAGCATACCAAGGTACAAGTACCCAAGTGTAAACACACACACACACACACATTACACACATCATGCACATACAAACACACACACAGAGTGATAACACCTATCTATAACCCTATCACGAAACCGCTAACTCTCTTCTTTGGCTTCCTAAAAGCACAGGGACTCATACACAAACTCCAAAGAGCTTTGTTTCGGGTGATTTGTTTGTGACACAGCCTCCTGCTGTGGAGCTCTGACTCACTGTGAACTCGCCACCCACCTGTCCATCCTTCCTTGGTCCCTCTGAGGGATTACAGCCACACATCATCCCTTCACCTGGCTGTTGCTGCACTTGTTTGTTTTTATTTTAAATTTATTTATTTATTTTATGTGCATATGAGTACACTATAGCTCTCTAGATGGTTGTGAGCCATCTTGTGGTGGCTGGAAATTGAACTGAGAACCTCTGCTCACTCCAGCCCCACTCACTCTGGCCTAAAGATTTATTTATTGTTATATGTAAGTACATTGTAGCCATCTTCAGACACACCAGAAGAGGCATCTGATCTCATTACGAATGGTTGTGAGCCTCCTTGTGCTTGCTGGAGTTTGAACTCGGGACCTTCGGAAGAGCAGTCAGTGCTCTTAACCTCTGAGCCATCTTTCCAGCCATTGGACTCATTCTTAATAGACTCTGGTTATTTATTTTAAGCCTTCTTAGGCTTACAAGAAAACAGTGTAAAATATAACATTCCTGTGTATCCACCCTTACCTCCATAATTTCATTATTAAAATCTGGCTAGTATGCCGGGCGGTGGTGGTGCACGCCTGTAATCCCAGCACTCTGGGAGGCAGAGGCAGGCAGATTTCTGAGTTTGAGGCCAGCCTGGTCTACAGAGTGAGTTCCAGGACAGCCAGGGCTACACAGAGAAACCCTGTCTCGAAAAAAAAAAACAAATCCAACCCCCCCAAAAAAAATCTGGCTAGTATTAATATACATTTATTACAATTGTTGAGAATGCTGACATTTTGTAATTATGAAAACTGTCACGTTTTTGTGCAGTCTCACTATTTTGCCAAGCTGGCCTTAATTCCTAGATTCAAGCAATGCTCCTCCTGTCTCAGCCTCCTAAGTAGCTGAGCCTTCAGGCCTATAATTGGACCTATCTTGATACTTTATTGTTAGTAGCATTAAAGGTTTTGTTTGGTTGGTTTTTGTTTTGTTTGTTAAAAAAAAAAAAGCAGACAGCACTATTTAAAAATTTTTTAAAAATTATAAAAAATTTTAAAATTATTTAAAAATGTAAAAAGGGTTAAAAGTGTGTTAATCCCAACTTCAGATGCTATCTCCCCCTTACCCCAGTGCTGAGATCTGAACCTAGGGATTCACAAAACTTTTAATTCAGCCATGTGGGAAAAGGAGGTCAGGAGAGACAATCTGGGTTCTTCCACCGCTGTAGAAAAGCAAAGCCTTGGGCCGGGCGGTGGTGGCGCACGCCTGTAATCCCAGCACTTGAGAGGCAGAAGCAGGAGGATTTCTGAATTTGAGGCCAGCCTGGTCTACAGAGTGAGTTCCAAGACAGACAGCCAGGGCTACACAGAGAAACCCTGTCTCAAAAAACCAAATACAAAACAACAACAACAACAACAACAACAAAAAAGCAAAGCAAAGCAAAGCCTCAGGTGGGATGTAGAACCTCATCACCAGGGCCTGAAGAGAAACCTTCCTCCTGACGGACCGACCGGCCATCACCAGTCCAAGTCCCTCCCTCACATCCACATCCGTCCTCCTTAAACTCCGTCTTCATGAAAAATGTTTGCAGGTCTTAAACACTGTCTGCGAAGTTACAGTGCCCGTGTCTATAGCAGGTAGCTAGTGAGGGGAGCTGGGCCTGACCCAGGCGTGCGCTTTGGAAAGCTGGATGGGACTCAAATTCTTGGTATATACTCTTCTCTTCCTCATTCTCTCTCTCTCTCTCTCTCTCTCTCTCTCTCTCTCTCTCTCTCTCTCTCTCTCTCTCTTTCTCTCTTTCATTTACTTTATGTTTCTAAGGACACTGTCACTCTTCTTCAGACACACCAGAAGAGGGCATCAGATCCCATTACAGATGGTTGGGAGCCACCATGTGGTTGCTGGGAATTGAACTCAGGACTTCTGGAAGAGCAGCCTGTGCTCTTAGCCTTTGAGCCATCTCTCTGGCCCTCTCCTCCAAATTCTCATTTTCTTCTGGAAGATCAGACTTAGAAAAACAACAGTATGCTGGCTATCTGTGTGTACACAACCAGAACTGGCTTCAGTTGGTTAGAGCTGGAGCTATCCACACTGAGCATGAGGTGACAAAAACCTGGGGCTGGTCACAGGAACTGCCCTTTTCTGGCTGTCATGATTCTGGCATACGAATTCTATGTTGTGCTAGCCAGAGCATACTTAATGCCAGCGCGTGTTGTATATCATCCACTACTTGTACATTACCTCGAAGGTAAATGTACAAGTGTGGCCCGAGAGCCCTCTGAGACCTTCATTCTCATCTCCTGACCTCCATAGTTGGGGCTGAGCTCTCATGGCTCAAGGATGCTGATAAGGAAGTCCTGGCAGCCATGTTGAAAGGTACATCTGTTTTGGTTCTTTGAGGCTCATGTCACCCAGCTTGTGCCAAACTTGCTATGTAGCTGAGAATGAGTTGGTCCTGATCCTCTTTCCTCTGCTTCTCTGTCGTAAAGACCATAGTCACGTACCTTCATGTCCAGCTGGATACTTTATTATTAAGTAAAATTCAGTCTTTAATTTAAGGTTCATTTGTTGTTTTGTATATTCTATAGGGCTGGAGAACTTATAAAACTGTATTTCTGTTACTGCAGTACCATATGGGATAATTTCCCTGTCCTAAAAATTCCCTGTACTCAGCCAGGTATTTTAGTACATACCTGTGACCTAGAACTTGGGAAGCAGAGGCAGAAGTATCAAAGGTCTAGGTTGTTTTTGACTATATAACTAGTTCAAAGCCAACCGGGGCTATGTGACACTCTGTCTCAAAACAAACAAACAGACAAACAAGAAAAGACTCGTGGTGCTCCATTCACCCCTCTTGTTACAGGGCCTTATAGTTTTGGTTTTCTTTGTGTGCCCATGTTCTTGTGAGGGTGCATGTGTGTGCTTGTGGAGGCTTCAAATGTTCTTTTTGAGACAGGATTGTTCATTGAACTTGGAGTTTACCTATCTGTTGAGATTGGCTGACCAGTGAGCCCCTGGGTTCCTCCTGTTTCTGCTTCCCAAGTCCTGGGATTACAGACATGTGCTGCTGGCCCAAGCTCAGGTAAAAAAAGGTCCCTAGACTTGGATGCTAAGTATTTTACTAACAGAGCCTACCCCCAACCTGGTTCTTGTCTTCTTGAAGAACAGAACTATTGAAAGACAGTTTCTGTAAGTAGAAGTTTATTTAACAAATACATACACCCCAAAGAGAGATGGAAGTGGGTTGTCCCAAGGCAGGAGGGCTGCAGCATAATGGATTCCATGTTTGGAGTTTTAAAGGAGCTTTTATGAATATTTATAAGGTGGGTGTTTTATTCATGGTTTCCAAAAGATGAGTATTTTTCCTCCCAAATCAGAGTAGATGGGATCTTTCTTGTATAGTATTTCTTCCCATGATCCTCGAGAAAAACTCATTAGAGGAGAATGCAGTCCTTTGTTGGCAGTATCTGTGAAGGATGGGAGAGTACCCGGGTGCCTTAACTTCTGATAGGATGGCAACACCTTATCTGTGACTTCAAGGACGCTTAGCCACCAGGCTGCCTCCTGACCAGTGCCTTCCGAGCTACAGCTCTGGTTTTCAGATCTCTTTCCTTTCTGAGATGCTCAAGACCAGGCCGTGAGCTCATGGCCATCAGTCAGTAAAGGAAATCAATGCTTTATCTTGGAAGCTGAGGCCAGAGTTTCACATATTCAGGCTGATTGTACAATCAAGCAGGGCTCTGGCTGTCTGAGGGACACGCTCCCAGCTCCACCACTCTGTCTCCCGTGTCCACACCCCCCTCAATCTAAACACTGGTTTTCTTTTCTCTTTTTTTTAATTGTTAATACTTTTAACTTTTGCAGTATAGTTAGAATCATATAATACACAACTTTCTTAGATTAGCTTCTTTTCATTTAATATCCATTAAGTTTTCTTTCTGTGCCTTTTTCGGAATTTTTCTTTTGTTTTGTTTTGCTTTGCTTTGCTTTGCTTTGCTTTATTTTACTTTCAAGGTAGGGTTTCTTCTCTGTGTAGCCCTAGCAGTCCTAGAACTTACTCTGTGGACCAGGATGGCCTTGAACTCAGAGATCCACCTACTTCTGCCTCCCAAGTGCTGGGACTGCCATGACTTTTTCAGCTTAATACAGCATATTTCTCTTTAGCATTCAATATTCCACTGTTTTGATGTACCGCAGTTTGCTCATTCTCCCGTGGAAGAACATTTTGGGGGTCTAAAGAGATAGCTTAGCAGATAAAAGCTTTTGCTGAGCAAACATGGGGCCTTGAGTTTTCGTCCCAACACACATGTAAAGACCCAGAAGTGACCACACATTCCCTCAAACTCAGTGCTATGGGGGAACAGAGACAAGAGGGATGCTGGGGTTTGCAGAGGACTGACCAGCCCCAAGTTCAGTAAGAGACCCTGTCTAATAGGGAATAAGCAGAGAGTGCTAGATCAGGACATCCAATATCCTCTTCTGGCCTTCATACCTGTTGTGAATATCTGCTCACACATGTATGTGCATATACTACATATATATACACACACAGTCACACACTACACACTCACACCACACCCATCCACATCATCTCCCACACCCACACACTCCACCCACACCCAATAAATACATTTTCAAAACAGAACATCTTGATTACTTCCTAGTGTTGGCAGTTATGAACAAAGCTGTTATAAACATCCATGTGCATGCTTTTGTGTGTACATAAATTTAAAACTCATTTGCATAATTACAGAGGCAAGTGACTGTTTTCCACACAGTAACACTTCATTTTGTTTCTTAAAAAGTGACTAAATTGGTTTGCGTTTTCACCATCAAAGAATGGGAGTTCCGGCTGTTCCACAACCTTCCAGGTCTTACTAGTCTGGGGTCTTACCAAGTAATAATTGGGCAGTGAGATCTTATTGTTTGCCTATTCATTCATTTATTTATTAGTACGGAGGGTTGGACTTAGGATCTGGTACATGCTCGGCAAGTCCTCCATCACTGATTTAGATCCCCAATTATCTTCCTTCCTGTCCTTCTCACTCCCTTTCTCCTTTCCTTCTTTTCTCTTTGTCTCTCTCCCTCTATTTTCCCTCCCTCCCTTCCTTCCTTTCATTCCCTCCTTCCTTCCCTTTCTTCCTTTCCTCATCCTTCTTGTCTTCCTTTTTTGTTTTCAGTTTTTTTTTTTAAGATTTAATTATTTTATTATATGTAAGTACACTGTAACTGTCTTCAGACACTCCAGAAGAGGGCATCGGATCTCATTACAGATGGTTGTGAACCACCATGCGTTTTCTGGGATTTGAACTCAGGACCTTTGGAAGAGCAGTCTGTGCTCTTAACCCCTAAGCCATTTCTCCAGCCCTTCTTCCTTTTTTGGGGTACAGAGTCCAGGCTCCTATCAAACTTGAATGTTCAAAGATGACCTTGAACTCCTGTTCCTCCTGTGCCTGTCTTCCGAGTGTGGGATTGCAAGCATGCACGATTATGATTATGTCTGGTTATATGGGTTAGGGTTTGATCCCAGGGCTGTATCCATACTCTAGGCAAGCACTCTGACACTTCAGCTGCACCCCAGCATCTTTTGATGCTCCTGACTCAGCCTCCAGAGTAGCTTGATTTACTCAGCACCAGGCTAGGTCCATTGCTGTTTGAGTTGCAATTTGCCTATGATGAGTCTTTCTATGTTTGTTTGCCATGTGTATCCCTACTTTGGATAGGGGTCTGTTCAGATTCTTTTGTCCAGTATGTAGCACAAGCTGGCCTCGAACTCAGGACCATCCTGCCTCACTCTAATTACTGCTAGGATTACATACATGTGTGTGCACCACCAAGTCAATTCCTTTGCTTGTTTTTACAAGGAGAGTGTTTGCTTTTGTATTGCGTTTTATTTTTAAAATGTTGGGGCTGAGGATAGTAGCCCTTAGTTGTAGAACATTAACCTAGTTTGTGTGAAGCCCTAGGTTTGATATATAGTTTGATATATTGCACATAACAGGCAAAGTGAGCCTTTTATTATGCTTATTTCTATCTTGCTTTACATTGTAGAAATCATCCCAAGTCTACTATTATAGATCCCTTCTTTGTGTCTATGTAATATTCCATAGTATGGTTGGTCTATTTCATTAAACATTTACTGTGGATGTTAATTTTTGTAAAGATTTGTTGCTTACTTATTTTAAATTGTATGTGTTATGGGTGTTTCACTTGCATGTATGTCTGTGTACCACTTTAGTGCCTGCTGCCCTCAGAGGTCAGAGGAACGGGGGTTATAGATGGTTGTGACTGCCATGTGGGTACTGGGAACAGAACCCAGATCCTCTGGAAGAGTAGCAAGTGCTCCTAACCACTGAGCCATCTCTCTAGCTTCCAGATTTGCTTATTTACATGTATGTGTATGTGAGAGTCTGTGTGCACTACATGTATGCATGTACATGCAGAGTCCAGAAGAAAGGATCAGATTCTCCTGGAGCTAGAGTTACATACAAGTGATTGTGAGTCCCTGCCTCAGCCTCCAGAGTAGCAGGACTTGACTGTTCATTTGGTTCTTTATTTTACATGAGTGATGGAAATTGAACTCCGGTCATCTGGAAATGCTCTTAACTGCCAAGCCATCTCTCCATCCCTCCATCGCCTATTAGTGGCTATTCTTGCTTGGAACTGCCATTCCCATGCCTCCGTTCTGTCCACACACTTGGGCACCTACCTCCACTTCCATAGACAGGAGGCTTCAGGTGGTGGTTTGGAGTACCAGACCTGAAATCAGCCTGAAGTTGAAACCCAGCCCTTCATGTTCATGCTCATGTTCACATGCCACCTGCTCTTCCTGCATCACAGATTTTTCACTGTCCCCATCATAACCATACAGTAGATATCACCCATAGAACTGAAAGAATTACATATGTTGTAGACAAAGAACAGAGGATTCCTGCAGGCTCAAGAGCAGATTGTGCCACAGAACAAGATGCGAGCTAACTATGGTTATGTAGTTAAACCCTATGTCAAGAGAAGAAAAAGATGACAAGAGAATTAAACTTATAAGGAGTAGAACATGGCACAAAACAAATAATAATTGTCATCTTTTATTGTTACAAGATAGATTTTTGTGTTTTGTTTTGTTTGCACACACACACACACACACACACACACACACACACACACACAAAGAGCCTTGCTATATTTATCCATACTGTTCTTTTTTTTTTTAAAGATTTATTTATTTAATGTATATGAGTACACTGTAACTGTACTGATGGTTGTGAGCCATCATGTGGTTGCTGGGAATTTGAATTCAGGATTCTTTGAGCTCTGGTTCGGCCTAAAGGTTTATTTATTATTCTAAGTACACCGTAGCTGTCTTCAGACATACCAGAAGAGGGCATCAGATCTCTTTACAGATGGTTGTGAGTCACCATATTGTTGTTGGGATTTGAACTCAGTGCCTTCGGAAGAGCAGTCAGTGCTCTTACCCGACTGAGCCATCTCTCCAGCCCATCTATACTGTTCTTAAACTAATGGGCTAAAGTGATCTTCCTGGGGCTGGAGAAATGACTCAGTGGTTAAGAGCACTGGTTGTAGCAGACAGTGGTGGCACATTCCCCGCACTGGGGAGTCAGAAGCACTCAGATCTCTGTGAGTTTGATATCAGCCTGGTCTACAGAGGAGTTTCAGGACAGTTAAGGCTACATGGAAAGACCTTGTCTCAAGAACAAACAAACAAGTGTCCCGGTGATTCTTCAGAGGACACAAGTCCTATTCCCAGCTAGAGTTCACATGACAGGCAGCTCACAATTGTCTTGTAACTCCAGTCCTAGGGGATCTGATGCCCTCTTCTGGTTTCTACAGGCACTTTATGTACTTTATGTCTGCCTACACAGACATGTAGGCAGAACAAACACCTAAAATAAAAGTTAAAAAATTAAAATTCAATAAAATGACCTTCCTGCCTTGGTCTCTCCAGTGGCTAGGACTACAGCATGTAACCCTCCACCCAGCCTAGCCTTCGATGACATTATATTCTAGACTGCCTGCAAGGGAAGCACAAAGCTACTGGGTGTGCCTACCTGGACTGTCACTGACTTGTCAGCCTCGATCACACTGCTCCAGTCATTGTACAGCCGAAGGGACTACTTAAACTTCTACTTCATTGGAAAAGAATATGCTATTTTAAATCATTTGCATATGTGTCTGTGTGGGTACATGCATGTAAGTGTAGCTGCCCATGGAGGTCAGAAGAAGGCATTGGATCCCATGGAGCTGGAGTTACAGGATGTTCTAAGTTCTGGAATATGGGGGCTGGAAAACTAGCTTGGGTCCTCTGCAAGAGTAGTAGGTATGGCCGGGCAGTGGTGGTGCATGCCTGTAATCCCAGCACTTGGGAGGCAGAGGCAGGTGGATTTCTGAGTTCGAGGCCAGCCTGGTCTACAGAGTAAGTTCCAGGACAGCCAGGGCTACATAGAGAAACCCTGTCTCAAAACGAAAAAACAAAAAACAAACAACAACAAAAAAGAGTAGTAGGTATATCTTAACCACTGCACCATCTCTCCAGCCCCAGGGTTTTCAAATATAGAGTGTCTTCCTGGGTTCAATCTACAGTACAACCAAAAATAAGGGCTTGAAGAAAAGTTTTTTAGGGCTGAGAATGTAGCTCAATTGGTAGTTTTTGTCTAAGCTGCATAAAACCCTGGACTTAATCCTGAAGGGCTGTGTGAGACCCAATCATGCTGGCACCGGGAAGGGAGGAAGCAGGAAGGTCATAAGTTCATAGCTGCATAGTGAATTGGAGGCTATCCTGGGCTACATTTTTCCATCTTAAAATCAAGCAAGCAGTCTAGGTTTCTCATGAATAGAAGATAGTATCAAAATATGTGTGTGAGATATGTATGAAGATAGAATCAAAAAATGTGTGTTTGGGGGTGTGGAGGATGCAGAATACTAGGGTGTCTTAGAACTTCTCTTGTGATAAAACACCATGACTAAAAGCAAAGTGGAGAGGAAAACACTTATTTTCCTTACAACTCTCAGATCACAGCCTGTCACAGAGAGAAAGAAGTCAGGGCAGGAAATGGAGTTATGGAATGTTGTTTCTTACCGACTTACTCTGTGTGCTTTCTTAGACAGCTGAGGGCCGCCTCCGTAAAGTGTTCCCACCCACAGTTTATTCAATTATTAATCAAGGCAATACCCCATAGATTGCCTACAAGCCAGTCTGATGAAAGTATTTTTAAATTTAAAGTCCCCTTTCTCAAATGACCCTGGTTTGTGTCATTGACAAAAGCAACCCAGACATAGGGCTTTATCCTTGGAGACCAATTCAAGCTGCCTCTCTTATCAATGTAATTCTAAACTTTGTAAACAGTTTAGATAACCATTTATATTCCCCCGACATTCTCCTGAGCAAGACACTTAAAACAGCACTTCCTGAGCTCTTGCTAGTGTACCATATGTGACTGGAATATCTGCAGAAGAGTTAAGGAGGTAAACAGGCAATGGCAAAGTCATCATCTTGAAAATTTTATTTTGCATTTGAGCTAATAAGAGCAGCACATAACAGTGATTTGAAATTTTATTATCTTGAGAGTTTAGGCTTACAGGTTCAACAACATTCTCAATCAGTTTCAGAGCCTTGGGATGCTCTGCTACTCACTCTCGTGAGTTTGAATGAATCTGATCCATCACTAAAGAGCCAGCCCTGGCACAGCTGCACCAAGTTTCCCTGCTAATGAGACATAATTGTCTCTTGCCCCTCCTCCGGGAGTTGATCTGTCGTCCTGCACTTATCCAGCCGCTAGCATCTAATCTCAACATCGACTCTGTATGTACTCTTCTAAACTGGTTGGATTTTTAAGGTAAAGACTGGGGGATTCTGTCATTCCCCAAGTGGTCTCTATCACCTTAGAGGCTACGGTAACTCACAATTTCGTGTATCATCATAGAAATAGGAATTCTACTGGCAAATGTAGGAGACTGCCTCTTTTAACCTTTGGGCCTATTTCAACCCACTCTCTGCAATCTGGTTTATCTCATCCATGAAGGAAATCAGGTTGAGTGGCTGAGAAGGGAATGGCGTCAGCGTGAGGTCAAGCTACACTGTCTCTAAGGCCATCTCCGGATGGTTTCCATCATCCTATCAGGACAGAAAGGCAGTTACAGGAAAGATGGAGGCTCAAGTCGCGCTCAAGTCGGGGAAAGAAAGAGAACAAAGTCCGTAACTTGGCAGGGACGGTGGAAGACCTGTGCGCCAAGCAAAGAGAGCGGTCTATGAGGGAAAGCGAGGTGCACCGGCCCGGCAGCTAGCCCCGCAGCAAGGGGCGGGACTTCCGGAAGCCATTTGCCCGAGTGGCAGGGGGACCGGAAGTGGAGGCGCTGCTGGTTGGTGCTGGGGCCCGAGGAGGGGACGCGCGCCGGAACGCGGCCGTCGGGATCAAGCGAGCGACTGAAGCGCAGCCCGCCGACGCCGCAGCCGCTGAGGGCCCGCACGGACCCTCTGCCTCTGTGAGTGCATCGTGGGGACCACGGAACCGGGGCTTCGGCGTCGCGGGTGGGACGCGCGGGCAGGGCGGTATTGTGAGGCCCGGCTCCCCTCCCCCACACTGCCCCTCCCCCGCCGCGCCCCGCGCGGTCGCCCAGCAGGCCCTCGGGGGCCCTGCGCAGTCTCCACTGCCCTGCGGCGCCCCGGTCCCGCCCTGGCTGGCGGGTGAGCGGCCGGCGGGTCCCCTGGCCCGGCCTCCTTCCTCTGCTGTTGCTTTTTCCCTCCATCCCCGGGGTGGGACCTCTAGGCCCAAGCCTGTGGCTAGGTTGTGCCTTTTTTTTTTTTTTTTTTTTTTTTTTAACGGATCACGCTCTTTGCCCTTCTCGTCGAAAACTGTCTCCTTATTAGAAACTTCTCTGCTGACTTCGCCAATACATCCCAAAGACCCGTGTCAGGGCTCCGAAAGGATTGTTAGAGGTTAGCCTTAAGAGTCACCCACTTGATTCGGCGACGAGGCCGAGACGCTGGTGATTTGGCCAATGGCCTACCACCAGCCAGGTAAATCTGTCAGTGAGTAGCTTGTTTGGAGGTGCGTCTTCCCTCCCCACCCCTTGCGGTCCATGTCCACTTAGCGGGTCAGAGCCTCTGGTCTACAGGTTTGATTCACTCGGGGCAGAGTGACTCATTCTGCTTTCCGTAGCTCCCAGGCCCGCGTTGCCTTTCATCATTTATATACGGATCTTAAGAAAATCCAAAGCTTTAAAGCGTTGGCGTCTCTGAAGAGCATGCCTATGGACAAAGGAAAGAGCACCAGGACGCTAAGAGCAGGTCCTAGACTTGTATTTTCTACAGCTTTAAGTTGAATGGCGAGAACGGGCCAGAGGAAAAGGTGTGGAAAAAAGAAAATACAACCTTATCCTTTCCTTGGATGGGACTTGTGCCTGCTCGTAGGTTCCTTTTCTTGAGCACATTGTTCTGACTTAAAGGTTGCCTCCTTGTGGGAGAGTAGGGGAGGGAATCACTGTGCATTAATTTGTTGGCATGGGCACTTGATAATAAATTATGAATGCGCCGGATCCTGGGGGGCCGCCCACCAGAGACTGAGGCAGGGGATTCTGGAGGAGGCTTGCCTTCCTCTTCAGAGTAACCCTGCCAACTCTCTGAAGCAAAATGAAAAACCTCAAGTCTTAATGGAAGCAATCTAAATCTTTCCATTCTCAATCAAAGGTCTCAGCAAGTTTCGAGGTTCACACACAACAAAATCCGATTGAGCTTGAGGAATTGTAATTGTTTTGTTGGGACTGGCTTCCACACCACTCGTGTAGACAGGCTGGTGCTGTGTCGTTGAGAAATTAAGCGGAGACGATAGAAACTTTAGGATTAGGACTGCCTCCTCTTCCTGGAGAATTTTGAAGGACAACAGAATTTCCTCTGCAAAATAGTTTTTCATGGAAATGTACACAGTTGTCCACCTTTTACCTCCTCGTTAGTTTTTACATACCAAGCCTGCAGTTCGTTGAGTAATGAGATTATTATGATTCAGTAAGGTGAGGTGGGAAGTGTTGGTTTTTATTTTCTGTACTGCTAAGGGATTGAATACTGCCACTGGAAGGTGGAGTTAAAGACAGGAGCTGCACTGTGGGTGCAGGGAATCAACCCTGGGACAGGGGAAGAGCAGCCAGCTCTCTCCAGCCCCTCCCCAGTCTATATAAAAGCATTCCTTTTGAGACAGAGTTTCTCTTTGTAGTACTCACTGTGTTGGAACTCACTGTGTAGACCAGGCTGCCCCCGAAATTCAGAGATCCCTTGTCTCTGCCACCTGAGTGCTGGGACTAAAAGTGTGCTCCACTCTTCTGAGGGTGGCTATGATAGGATCAGGAAACTCTGTAATTTTTTTTTTTTAACTTCAGTAGCATAGTCTTTGATCATTCTTCACTTTTAAAATTGTTAGCCTGGCGGTGGTAGTGCACGCCTGTAATCCCAGCACTTTGGAAGGCAGAGGCAGGCGGATTTTTGAGTTCGAGGACAGCCTGGTCTACAGAGTGAGTTCCAGGACAGCCAGGGCTATACAGAGAAACCCTGTCTGGAAAAAAACAAATCCAAAAAAAAAAAAAAACCAAAATAAAATTGTCTGTTTTTTAAAAGCATTATTTATTTTCATGTGAATGATTGCATTTCCTGCATGTATGTATGCATATCATGTGTATGCAGTGCCAACAGAGAGCCTGGAAGAAGGCGCTAGGTCCCTTGAATCTGGAGTCATGGATGGGAATGGATGCTGAACCTGGTCCTCTGCAGGAGCAGCTGATGCTCTCAATCACTGTCTCATCTGTCTCCCAAAATGTTCTGTGTTTAAAATATTTATTATATTTGTATGATGTATGCATGGGGGGTGCACACACATGCCATAGAAAGCACAGTGGCAGAGTGTCAGAGGTCAGGGAACAGCTTTGTGGAGTTATGGGGATCCTTAGACTTGTGCAGCAAGTGCCTCACAGCTGACAGCTGAGTCATCTTAGCAGCTGGATTTTTTGTCGTAAAGAACAACGTAGTTTACGTTATCTGACTTACAAATAAATGCTTACCTGCTTCTTGCTTATTTATTTTATTGGTTTTTCAAGACAGGGTTTCTCTGTGTAGCTCTGGCTGTCTTGGAACTCAATCTGTAGACCAGGCTGGCCTTGAACTCAAAAGAGATCCACCTGCCTCTTCTGCCTGCCGTGCTGGAATTAAAGGTGTGTACCACCACTAGGCGTCTTTCCTTTGTTCTGTTCTTTTCTCCCTTCCTTCCTTCCTTCCTTCCTTCCTTCCTTCCTTCCTTCCTTCCTTCCTTCCTTCCTTCCTTCCTGTATCTCTATCTCTACCTATCTCTTTTTCTTCCTTTCTTTCTTTCTCATCTTTATCCTCTCTCTCTTTTTTTTTTTTTTTTTGGATACATGGTTTCTGGGTACAACACAGAGAAAGGTGTGTGCTAACACACCTGGCTTGGCTAGTCTTCTGGATTGTTTCTGGCCTGTCCTAAAAAGAAGACAGTAGGGGTCTAGGGAGATGACTCAGTGGTTGAGAGAGCACAGGCTACTCTTCTAAAGGTTCTGAGTTCAATTCCCAACAAACACATGGTGGCTTGCAACCAGCTAGAGTGAGACAGTAGTGTTCTCTTCTGGCCTGCAGGCATGCATGTATACATAATAAGTAAATCCTAAAAAAAAAAAAAATAGGACAGTAAAATTTATGGCTCTGCTCCCCATTTCCAGGTTAAAACTGTTGCTAAACTGCAGGGTTCTGTGAAACAGTGGGAGTTACTCTGTAGTGTGAGATGTTTGGTTTGGCAAAAGAGTTCAGGAGCCAAGTGTCTGGAGGCACAAAGTTATTTCACTCAGGTACTCTGCTTTTTGATTCATACTTGAAGGAACTGTCAAGTTGGGAATACTTTTTACAATCTTTAGGCACAGGAATTTCATTCCCGTTTCTTCTTCCATGTCATTTCATTTTGCCTGAGAAGAGTATTGGAACATATGACCTGAGTGTAGTACTGCACACCTGTAATCTCAGCATCTGGAAGGCAGGATAGGTACTGCAGCAAATCAAGACAGCCAGGGCCACACAGAGAGACCTTCAAAACAAAATGTAAGATTTGGGATTCAAATGGAAGTGCTTTGCTCAGTGTTTGGAATGATAATAAAAAAGAATCGAAATGGCTTAGTAAATAATTGTTATCATGTTCATGCAATTTATTTCTATATAAAATAGCATTCTTTGTTCAAGAATAATAGGCTGAGTAGCAGATAGATGGCTCAGTGCTTTGCTAACCATCGCAGTTTGACTGTGGGACCCCTGTGACCCAAGAATAGAACTGACTTCCTTAAGTGTTCTTTGACCTCCACACACTGAATCTGTAAGAGCGTGCATGGTTTTTTTTTTTTTTTTTTTAAATTTTTTTAAAGGGCTAAGTTTTGCTGGGGAGGGGGTGGTAATGGCAGACGCCTTTAATCCCAAAATTTGGGTGGCAGAGACAGGCGGATTTCTGAGTTCGAAGACAGCCAGGGCTACACAGAGAAACCCTGTCTTGGAAAAAAAAAGTGGGGGGCGGGGGGGGGGGGGGCTAAGTTTTTTTAAAAAAGAACCAAGTGGTGACATTTACCTTTAATCCCAGCACCAGGGAGGTAGAGGCAGGTGGTTCTTTGAGTTGAAGGCCAGCCTGGTCTACAGAGTGAGTTCCAGTATAGCCAAGGCTACACAGAGAAACTTTGTCTAAACAAATCAAACAAAATTTAAAAAGTGGTGGGCCTTGGTTTAGAATGGATTAGGGCTAGAACTAATGTTTGGTAGTACGGTCAGTGCTCACCCAGCTTGTGCGATTCTTGGGTTCAATCCTCAATGCCACAAAATGGAACAAAACCACTGTCCTACAAACAATAGTAATGAGATGAACATTCCTAATTCAGTAATCTGGAATGCCTTTCCTGCTTAACAGTTTAGCAGTAGGACACATTTCTCAGATATTTTTGATTGTAGCCCTGGCTGTCCCTATCCTGGAACTTGCTATTCACACCAGGCTGACCTTAAATTAACAGATCTGCCTCTCTTGATTTCTGGGATTACATTGACTAAATAATAAATTCCTAATAAGTGTTCATTGTAAATTGTTTTAGATGGATGTTTACCTGGTAGACCAGTTCAGAAAACTCATTTCTAAATAAAAGTAAAGACCAAGGAAGATGTTAGAGTTCTTACAGGCCTGTGGTCTTGAGAGTAGATTATGTTACCAGATGCATAGGATAAATCTTTGGAATTTAAGGAGGGGGGCAAAACGCCTACTTTTTCATTCAAAAAAGAAAAAATAGCTACAGTTGACCCAGAATTTCTGATCTCCATGCTACTTTCTGAGTTCTAGGATTAAGGACCTACACCAATTTGATATGATTTAATATGGTGCTAGGAATTGAACCTAGGGCTTCAGGAATGGCTAGGCAAGCCATACTACCAACCAGACTTTATCCCTAACCCCTAAGTGTGTGTGTGTGTGTGTGTGTGTTTCTGAGGATGTACATATATATATAGATAGATAGATATAGTGAGTACGCTATATAGTACATATGGAAGTCAGACTTCAAACTTTGGGTGTTCCTCAGTTACTATTACCACCACCACCCCCTTTTGAGACAGGGTCTCAATATGTAACTCTGGCCTACCTGGAGTATGCGGTGTAGACATTTGTTCTCAAACTCAGATCTGCCTCTGTCTCCCAAATTCTGGGTTTAAAGGTGTGTGTCACCACACCTTGGGTATTGTTATTCTGTTACTGTTTTTCACATCTTCTTGAGCCCATATGTGATCTCTCGATAACCAGATATTCAAGACTAGGTGAAAATGGCCCTTCTGTTGGCCAGTTAGCCTCAGTATCTGCTTATCTTCACATCCCCAGAGCTAGGATTATTAGCATACATTGTCATACCTGACTTTTTCTTTCCTTTTTCTTTTTTCTTTTGGGTCTGGAATTGAACCAGGGTCCTGTGAAATAGCAGCCAGTGCTCCTGACCTCTGAACCTCTCCAGCTTCTGTTTTGTTTTTTTTGCTTGTGTTTTAAGATAGGGTCTCTGTAACTAGCCTTGGCTCTCCTCGAAATCACCCTGTAGACTGGCCTGGGTTTGAACTTGCCTCGATCGACTTGTCTCTGCTTCCATAGTGCTGAGATTAAAGTGTGTTCCACAATGCCTGGATCTGTACATTTATTTTATTTTATTTATGTGAGTACATTTAGACATGCGCCAGAAGAGGGCATCAGATCCCATTACAGATGGTTGTGAGCTACCATGTGGTTGCTGGGAATTGAACTCAGTGCCTTTGGAAGAGCAGTTTGTGCTCTTAACCATGAGCCATTTTTTCCAGCTCCCTCTCTCAGTAATTTTTTAAGCATGCATATGTATGGTGTGTGTGTGTGTGTACACAATTTTACAGAGTAGAATTTTACAGAGTAGATTCTTCTCTCCTTCAGAAGAGAAAATTGTATTTGAATACAATTTTACAGAGTAGATTCTTCTCTCCATAGATCTTTCTCAAGTTGCTAGGCTTTCTTTCATTTGGCCACTATAGTGATTCTGTTTGTGTGTTTGTTTGCATGCCATTTGTATGCAGATGCCTGTGGAAGCTAGAAGTTGTTATACTCCTGGAGTTGGAGTTACTGGTAGTCTTAAAAATCCAAACCCAGCTGGGCGTTGGTGGTGCACACCTTTAATCCAGCACTTGGGAGGCAGAGGCAGGCGGATTTCTGAGTTCCAGGCCATAAAACAAAAACAAACAAACAAACAAAAATCCAAACCCTAGTCCTCTGCAATAACAACTAGCGTTCTTGGTTTTTGTTTTGTTTTGTTTTCTTGAGACAGGGTTTCTCTGTGTAGCCCTGGCTGTCCTGGAACTCACTCTGTAGACCAGGCTGGCCTTGAACTCAGAAATCCACCTGCCTCTGCCTCCCAAGTGCTGGGATTAAAGGCATATGCCACCACCACCTGGCCACATAGTAAGTTCTAAGATACCAGAGCTACGCAGTGAGACCCTGTCCCAAGGAGAAAAAAAAAAAGTAAAAAAAAACCCAAAAAACCTAATAGTATTTAGTATTTTAATGTTCTTGTTAATAAATGAAACATGACAGACATTTCTCTTCAGGTGTAGAATGAGCCAAGGAGACTCGAACCCAGCAGCTATTCCACATGCAGCAGAAGATATTCAAGGAGATGACAGGTGGATGTCTCAGGTAAAGGGTGATGCATATGGATTACAAAAATGGGGTGGCTCGCTTCGTTTCGTGTTTGTGCATAAACTAGCATGTGTTTGCATGCATGTGGAGACCAGAGATTTGGTGTCCTCTTCAACTGATTGAAGAAGTGTCTGTCACTGAATCTGGAGCTCATTAATTTGGCATGACTAGCTGGAATATTTCAGGAATCCTCCTATCTCTACTTTCCCATTGCTGGGGCCAGGGGTGAATGCGTGGGTGGGTGGGTGGGTTGGTTGGTTTTGTTTAATATTTCATTTTTACTTTATATGTCTATGTCTGTCTGTGGGTGCCTGAAGATACAGGACTACCAAGAGTTGTGTTTTGTTTTGGTTGGTTGGTTTTGGTTTTTTTTTAGCTACAGGTTTCTCTATGTAGCCCAGGCTTGTTTGCTTGTTTTGTTTTGTCATTGAGACAATAACTTCTGATATTCCTGGGTCTGCCTCCCAAATGCTGAAATTACAGGCATAAAATGCCAGGGTTTGAACCCATAGCCTCATGCATGCTAGTAGATATTCTACCAGCTGAGAGCACCAATTCTGACTAGTGTTTAAGAAAAAGAAATAACCTGTAGACCTATCTCTGAAGCTAGATCGGAAAACTGTTGCCTAACAATGCAATGGTGAGTTTGAGGCCAGCCTTCTCTATATAGTTTAGTTCCAGGACAGCCACAAGAACAAAATTTTAGTTTCTTAACCAGGTATGGTAGCATATGCTACCTAAACCTCAGTAGATTGAGGCAGGACTACCAAGAGTTCAAGGCCAGCCTGGGCTACATAGTTAGATCCTGACTTAAGACAAATCAAAAAAGGCCACTAAATATAAATAGGGCTGGACATGTGTTTCAGAGAGAGACTTTGGGTTGTAGCTGAGTTCTATTCCTAGCACTATAAAACCAACAAAACCACACTTATAAATAAATACTCTTAGCTAGGCATGTGGTTCATACCTCTAATTCTGGTTATTTGGTAGACTGAGGCAGAAAGATCACTTGAGACCAGCAGTTTGAAGTCAGCTTGGGCAACTTAACTGAAAGGAGGGAGAGGGAGGAAAGTCAGGCATGCACTGGTTACTTCTGCTTATAAACTTGTATTAGACTGAGAAGACCAGCTCTGCTAACAGTTTAGCACTTGGATCCTACAGCTGTGTTCAGAGTATTTACTATATATGAAAACTGTCAGCTCTGGGAGGCAGAGGCAGGTAGATTTCTGAGTTCGAGGCAAGCCTGGTCTACAGAGTGAGCTCAAGGACAGTCAGGGCTATACAGAGAAACCCTCTCGAAAAAAACCAAATCCAAAAAACCAGAAAGCTGTCAGTGCTACCTCAAGAAGCTGAGAAGAAAAAAAAAAAAGACCTAAGTCTTCAGGGTTTCTCTGGATAGCCCTGGCTATCTCACTCTGTAGAGCAGGCTGGCCTCAACTCAGAAATCCGTCTGCCTCCTGCCCTCTGCCTCCTGCCCTCTGCCTCCTGCCCCCTGCCTCCTGCCTCCTGCCTCCTGCCTCCTGCCTCCTGCCTCCTGCCTCCTGCCTCCTGCCTCCTGCCTCCTGCCTCCTGCCTCCTGCCTCCTGCCTCCTGCCTCCTGCCTCCCAAGTGCTGGGATTAAAGGCATGCATCACCACTGCCCGGTGACATAGGTCTTAACTAGATCCTGGTTCAAAGATAAATTTAATACTTAACTCTTAGTGTCTGGAAAGACTGATTATGGACTGGATGTTAGATATTAATGGAACTATTTTTAATTTTTTTTTTAGTATGGTTTCATAAGAGAACATCATAAGTTGTAAATGTTTGCTGAAATACTTAGGGATAGAGTAGCGTGGGTGTGGAGAGATAGCTCAGCCATTAAGAACTTTTGCTATTTAATTGTGAGGGGCAGAGTTCAGATCTAGCATACACAAAACACCTGAATCTCCAGCTTCAAAGTTAGGATGCCCTCTTGTGGCTCCCTCTTTCACTCTCATATACTCACAAGCACATGTAAACCTAAAGTTAAAGAAAAGAGAGAAAAAAATAATAATTTAGCATACATATATCCCTGCACACAGAAACAGAAAGATTCTAACTTCAAGGCTAGCCTGGGGTATTCAAGACTTTTTTTTTTTAATAGCTGGGTATAGTGGCACACACATTTACTCTACTACGCATGTAGAGGCATGTGGATCTCTTGAGTTTGAAACCCTCTTATTCTATATCTTCAGTTAGGACCAAGTAGTGAGACCTGTCTCAAAAAACAACGGCAAAAACTTCTGTAGTGTAACAAATATATAGCTGTACAAAGAAAGCAAATATAAAAAATGTCATAATAGAAGTTTGCATTTGTGTGTGTGTCTGTCTGTCTGTCTGTCTGTGAGCAACTTACAAGAGTTGGCTCTCTCCTACCATTTGAGTTCTAAGATTCAAATTTAAGTTTGTATGTAAGGGCCTTTGCCTACTACAAGGTCATCTTGATGGCCCCCAAAATACTTCTTTTTTTTTTCCTTCTTTCTTTTTTTAATTATTTGAGGAAAAGATAGGGTGTTTGTTGTTGCTATTGTTGTTTTAATAATATGAAACATTGTGATATTCTGGATTCGATAGAATTGTGAATATCCTGAACCTAAACCTAATAAAATGATTAGTATGATACAGGTAGAAATTAATTTGTGATCAGCTTCATACAAAAGCTTTAGGTAAACTAAAAAGGTGGGTGGTGTAGTTAGTTTGCACCTTGTTTGTTTTACAGTAGTGGTGTGGTTAGTTTGCTTCTTGTTTGTTTTACAGTATTGGGGATGGATCTCTGGGCCTTGTCCATAAAGAATATTTTATAGTACCTGGTCAGACAGCTGTTCTTTTTAGGCCAACAAATTGCAAAAGGAAAGAAATACTAATTTCTTGTTTTTCTTTTTTTCTTTAAACCAGCATAATAGGTTTGTTCTGGACTGTAAAGACAAAGAGCCAGATGTGCTGTTTGTGGGAGACTCCATGGTACAGTTAATGCAGCAGTACGAGGTAAAGCGAGGGTATTATTGGGCATACTCCATGTCCTAGTATCTGACCTGCAGTCTTTGATTCTAAGCTGCCCCTGTAGGCTTAGGATTCAGAGAAAGAACGCCTAGTAGGAGGGAAGTAGATCTACCCAGTGGGGTGCTGGGTGCAGTCTATAACGAAGCTCTGTTGCTCTGACTGCCAAGAAGCTTAATGTCTGCTGTATTAGCCTGGTGATGGTGACATCTGACTCTTCCTTCTGTTTGGTTTGTCCTGCTCGTGATTCTCACTAATTCCTGTTCTTCCGTTTTCTAATTTATTGTATATTTTTATAATGGACTTTTACTTTTTTTCCTTTTTCTTTTTTTTGGGGGGGGGGGTAGGTGTTCTTCCAAAGGAAACTTAAAATACAACTTTTTTTCTTTTTGGTTTCTTCATTTTTAAAAAAAAAAAATAGTTGAATTCATGAAAAGTGTTTATTGAGCTGACAGCCTGATTGATATCTTGATTGACCGATGATATCTGTTAGTAGACATTAGGCTGTGCAGGTTTTTGAGCTGAGACTCGGTGTTGCAGTAAGCAAGGTAGACTTTGTAAGCCCTTTAAGTGAATGACATTGTTTTCAGTGCTAACATTTGAATAAAGAATGTGAAAGATTAGCTGGGCATGGTGGCACATGCCTTTAATCCCAGCATTTGAGAAACAGAGGCAGGTGAATTTCTGAGTTTGGGGGTTAGCAAGGGCTACACAGAGAAACCCTGTCCCCAAAACCAACAAAAATGTTAGTTTTTGGTTTATTAAATCACATTACAAATGAAGAATTTCCAGTGATTTTGTTTGTTTAACTAAATCAAGTGTTTTGTTTTTAGATATGGCGGGAGCTGTTTTCCCCACTTCATGCTCTTAATTTTGGAATTGGGGGAGACACAACACGACATGTTTTATGGAGACTGAAGAATGGAGAGCTGGAGAACATTAAGCCTAAGGTGATAAAACTTACTGTTAACAGGGTGTAGCTAACCCTGAGTCTTTCAAATGCAGTGTTTGGGTAGTGACAAATCACTTCTTTAAAGGCCTCTTTTCAGGGCTGCTCTTTGCTTCCTACTTGTTTATAGGAAACATCATTGCTTAGGATCATGCTGAGGCATGGACTTAAGGAGACTCCAATCTGTTGTTTGGCTGGGTTGTACTGTGATTGCTATGACTGTCTCCAGTTGTAGGAAGTGATTTGATGCACAGAATGTCTGTACAACATTGAGGGCCTGGGCAATACAGTGGGGAGCAGGGCTCTGACTCATTTCAGGAAATGCTGAACGTATAAACAAGCGTGCAGCCAAGTTCTCCGAGTTCTTCTGAAGAAAGTTTGAGACAGATGTGAACAAACATCTGTAATACCTTTTACATTATGAACATCTATCGTTGCTACACTACATATAATTCTTTTAACCCCTAAAGAGAAAGAAAACAAAGGAGAATCACTAATGAGAGTTGCTTCCGTTGGGCATGGTGACCTATGCCTTTAAATACAGGCAAAGAAAACATTGTGAAAACTCCATCCCAGGGACTCCTTCCTTGAGTGCACTGTGAATTTATATTACAGGCTTTGCACTCCTGGCTGTGCACTATTGCAGTGCGTTTCCAACCAGGGAGAAGTCTTAACTGTGATAGGAAGCAGTTCCATAAATCCCTCTTATAGAAGAAATATGTTTGCCAGAAATGTTTCATTCATATTCAGTGAAGTTCATTGTTCTTTTTTGGGTACTGGGTGGATTCTGTGAGATTAAATCTTTCTTGTTTCTTCCTGGTATAATTTTAACCCTTTTTTTTTTTTTTGGTTTGGTTTGGTTTGGTTTGGTTCCCCCCCCCCCCCCCTCCGCCAGACATGGTTTCTCTGTGTAGCCCTGGCTGTCCTGTAGACCAGGCTGGCCTCAAATTCAGAAATCCGCCTGCCTCTGCCTCCCAGAGTACTGGGATTACAGGCATGTGCCACCACCGCCCGGCTAAGCACATTTTTTTTAAAAATTATTTTATGTATCTAAGTATGAAGAAAGGATGGGATCCCATTGCAGATGGTTGTGAGCCATTCTGTGGTTGCTGGGGGTTGAACTGGACTTCTGGAAGAGCAGTCACTGCTCTTAAACACTGAGCCATCTCTCCAGCCCTTATTTTGTTTGCTTGCTTTTTGTTTTTCATGATACGGTTTCTCTGGATAGCCCTGGCTGTCCTGGTATTCTCTTTATAGTTCAGGCAGGCCTCAAACTTGCAGAGATCCACCTGCCTCTGCCTCTGGCTCCCGAGTGCTGGGATTAAAGGCGTGCACCACAACACTTGGCTAATTTTGGTACTTAAATATTAATTTGCTCATAATTTATCTTGAAACATAATATTAGGCATAAGCTACTGTTTTGGGTTTTTGTTTGTTTGTTTGTTTGTTTTTTAGAAATTTGATTGCATTTATTTATTCATGTGTCTGCATGCATGTGCCACAGTGCATATATGTAGAAGTCAGAGGGCACCTTGTCGAAATAGGTGTTCTCGTCTACCGTGTGGGTTTGGGTACTGAACTCCTGCAGACATGGCAGCAGGCGCTTTGTGTTTTCATTTTCCCAATTGAAGTTTCCCAGCATGGTCTAAGGAGCCCATTTTTTAATTTTTTTAAAGTTTTTATTATGTTTTTATTTGTTTTGCTTATGTCTTCACATGCACATGTATGAGTGAACATACTATGTGACACTGTAGAGGTCAGGGGACACTTGTGGGAGTTGATTCCTTTCTTCTACCATGTGAGTCTAAGGGTTTGAATTTACATCTTTATGCTTTGTGACAAATGTCCTTTCCTGTTGAGCCATCTTACTTTCCCCATTTCTCTGATTTTTTTTTTTAAATAAGCTTTTCATTTAACTGTTTTAGTATTCTTTTATTTATTCCTTGGTCTTTATCTTCTCTCTTTTTTTCTTTCCTCATTATAGGTCATTGTTGTCTGGGTAGGAACAAACAACCATGAAAATACAGCAGAAGAAGTCGCAGGTGGGATTGAGGCTATTGTACAACTTATAAACACGCGGCAGCCACAGGCCAAGATCATTGTACTGGTGAGTAGCCTTTCCAGGTAGAGAGTTGTAATATCTTCAGATCCACTCAGAATCTTTTTAAAATGTTGTCACTCATCAGTATGGAGTTTTTAAGTAGAAGCTGTTTCTGATAGTTGTTTAATAAGGGCTGATGGTTAGGAAAAGTCATGGAGGAATGTGTATGCAATTACTAGTAGTTTGGTTTTATCTTGTAAATGCTGAAGAGCCAGATCTTTTAACTGGGGTGTGTCTCTTTGTCTGTCTGTCTGTCTGTCTGTCTGTCTGAAGATACTATAAGTATAGTATCAGGTCTCACTGGATGGGCAGTGGTGGTTCATTCCTTTAATTCCAGTACTCGGGAGGCAGAGGCAGGCAGTTCTCTTTGAGTTCTAGGCCAGCCTAATCTATAGAGTGAGTTCCAGACCAGCAAAGGCCACATAGAGAAGTCTGTCTCTTACCCTATCCCTACAGCCAGGGGGAAGAAAGAAAAAGAGTCAGTTCTCTTCTACCACTTTGTAGGTGCCAGCAGTCAAACTGGGACGTCAGGCTTGGTGATAGCTTTTACGTGCTGAGTTATCTTGCCAGCTTCAGATCTTAGTTTTTATATCTTGGCATTTTAATTTAATTATTGATGTAACTGTTGCATTGTATACCTTATTCTAGACTGGAGTGTTGTGACTGAGTTTAGCTTTGAAGAAGCTTTTTGGGAAATGTTGGTGCATGAATGGTACAGGCTAAATCCTCCATAAATATTCTTGGCTTTAAAGTGGGTATTAAGGAGCTAAGGGCATATAACTCAGTGGTAGAATATTTGCATAGAATGTGTATGACCCTAGATTTGATCCTCAGCACCATAAAAAATAAGCCAAATTTAGTAGAGATATTAATTATGGGCTTTATAATACTGAAACATAAAACAGTACACATACCATAAATATACGTAAATATATTTATAAATATACCATAAATATTCCTAGTAAGGAAGTGCTTATTCCAGGCTAGCTGACCCCTAAGCTTCCAAGAATTCTTCTGTCTCTCCTGTCAGAATAGGAGTGCTGGGATTGCAGCTGCCTCTGCTGGGCCTGGCTTTTCATTGATTGTGAGCAACTTGGGTACTCATTCGTGGACAGTGATCACTCTACCCATTGAGAAATCTCTGCTGCCAGGAATTTAATGTATTATTTTATGTGAGTACACTGTAGCTGTCTTCAGACACACCAGAAGAGAGAATTAGACCTCATTATGGATAGTTGTGAGCCACCATGTGGTTGCTAGGATTTGAACTCAGGACCTTTGGAAGAGCAGTCAGTGTTCTTTATTGCTGAGCTATCTCTCCAGCCCCCCTTGGTACTTTTATTAAGCAAAAATACATAAATTTTTCTTTATAATTAGTTTTGTTTGTATGTGCTATGCAAACTTCTGCCATGGTATGTTTAAGGTCAAAGGACAACTTAAGGAAATTTTTTCTTCTACCACATGATTTCTGGGGATTGAAGTTAGATCATCAGGTTTATTGGCAATGCCTTTTCCCATGAGTCATTCCAATGACTTTATTTTTTTTCTCATTCTTGTTTATAAATCTCAGTAGACCTGTTACCCTGATCATGAAAATGAGAGCTGGAACAAAGTGTGTGATCATGGTAATTGATCGTCTTTCCTGGTTACTCCTTCTGTTTCAACCAGACTTTGCTGTGTTATCATTTTTAGCATGTGAAATGCTAGGTACAGAGCACTTTTTTCCATTGTTGTTGTTGTTTGAGACAGGGTCTTCTGTAGTCAAAGCTGGCATCATAGCATCAGACTCAATATGATATAGCTGAAGGTGACATTCGCCACCAACTGTTAGGAACACAAACATGTGCAATCACTCAGTCCCTCAGTTTACACTTCACAGTAAGAAGCTTGGTTTTAGGACTGACTTCATCATCTGAAATGTTTTAGCATAGCAGGTATTGAGGGAGATGATCAGTGTAACAGACTGAGAATTCTCTGTGGCTTTTGGAAAAGTATAAATCATAAGCAAATTGACAACCAGAGCCCTGATAATTCCTGAAAGAACCTAGAGTAGATATGT